>NC_090442.1:497585170-497888200 GCF_031143425.1 Pleurodeles waltl | reverse complement strand
GCTATCTTTGACATTTATGGACATCAGATCTGGAAGAGGTTCACTTTCTTCCTCTTCTCCACCATCTGTCAACATGAACATTGTGGTATCTGCTCTGTCATGATGTAACTTGAGTCTATTCACATGTATCGACCTGTGAGAGTTCCTTGAGGTTCCTAAGTCCACCAAGTATGTGACTTCCTCCTTCTTTTCCAATACGGGGAAAGGCCCAGTCTATTTGTCTTGGAGGGCTCTAGATGCCACATCAATTGTCCAGGTTGGTATTCAACCATAGCAGATATTTGGTCATAGAAGTGATTTACATGTTCTTGACTGGCCTCCAAGTTTCTGATTATCTTTTTCATATGCTCAGCCATTCTAGAGTGAAGGCCTAGTACATATTGTAGGATGTCCTGTTTGGGTTCTTTGAGAGGTCTCTCCCAACCTTTTCTAACCAAACATAAGGGACCCCTGACAGGGTGTCTAAAGAGCAGTTCAAAAGGACAGAAACCTGCGCCATTTTGAGGAACCTCTCCGTAGGCAAATAGTAAGCATGGAAGAAGAACTCCCCATATTATCCTGAGTTGCTAAGATAAAACCACAATCAAACCCTTCATGGTCTTGTTAAATCTTTCAACAAGGCCCTTACCTTGTGGATGGTGTGGCATGGTAAACTTATAAGTCTCCCCACACCCATCCCACATTACTTTCAGATAGACATACATGGAGTTTGTGCCTCTATCTGAAATTACCTCCTTAGGAAAACACACACTGGTAAAAATGCCAATTAGCGTGCTAGCTACAACAGGAGCAATAACTGTTCTAAGGGGAAATAGTTAAGGATATCTGGTGGCATGATCCACAATTACCAGGAAAAAACCTATGCCCAGAGGCAGTAGGTGGGGCTAGGGGATCAACAACCTCCATCAAGATTGTAGCTGGGTAGATTGGAATGGGTCAGATTGGATGGGGTAGATTGGAGTTGGGTAGTTTGGGATAGAGTGGTGTAGGGTAGATTGAAGTGGGGTGGATTAGGATGGAGTGGCATGGGGTAGATTGGAGTTCAGTGGGGCGGAGTGAATTTGAATGGATACAAATACATTAGGGAAGAGGGGAGTGGAGTGGGGTAGACTGAAGTAGAGTGGGGCAAATAAGGGTGGAGTACAGTGGGGTAGATTGGGTGGATTATAATAGGGTAAATTGAAATGGAGTGGGGTAGTTTGAAGAGGGATAATTGGAGGGAGTAGTTTAGCATGGAGTAGATTGGAGTGGAGTGGGGTAGATTGGAGTGGAGTAGGGTGGATTGGAGTGGGGTAGAGTGGGGTTGAGTAGATTGCTGTGGAATAGGGTGGATTGGGGTGGGGTGGGTTAGATTGGAGTTGGGTAGATTGAAGAGGGATGGTTGGAGTGTGGTAGATTGGAGTGGGGAAGATTGGAGTGGGGTACAGTGGCGTGGTGTGGATTGGAGTAGAGTGGAGAGTTATATTGGAGCATAGTGGGGTAGAATGGGGAAGAGTGGAGTTCAATGGATTGAGGAAAATTGGATTGTAGTGGGGTATATTGGTGTGGGGTAGATTGGAATGGGGTAGATTGGAGTGAGGTAGATTAGAGTGGAGTGGGGTAGAGTGGAGTGGAGCGGGATAGGTTGGGACAGAGTGGAGTGGGGTAGATTGGAGTGAGGTAGAATGTAGTGGAGTGGGGTAGACTGGATGGAGTAGAGTGGTATAAATTGGAGTGGTGTGGGGTAGATGGATTGGGATGGAGTGGGGTAAGTAGTGTGGAGTGGAGGGGCATAGAGAGAAGTTGTGTGTTGGGTCATGGAGTGAGTGGTGTAGACTGGAGTGGCATACAGTGAAGTGGCATTGATTTGAGTTTCATGGCGTGTATCGCAGAGCATCTTAGAGTGGAGAGGCGTAGAGTGGAGGGGCACATTGTAGACTGGGATGGAGTGTCATAGAATGGAGTGGCGTGGCATAGAGTGTGAGGGCATAGAGTAGAGTGGTGTAGGGTGGAGTATGCATGGTGTGGTAGTGCACAGAAACACATTTCAATTGAAATGACTATTACATTTGCACCAAAATACGGTTTAACTGCACACAAAAATTAATATGTGCAAATATGATCACTTAGTGTATTGAGCGTATTCAAATATTTGTTTCTACCACATTTCAGAATTACAAAAAAATCAGGCCTGGACGGAGTTCTGCTATGCGGAACTCTGCAAAGTGGTGCGCTAAGTTCCACGAGCGGCGGAGTTTGGGTAAATTGCACTGTTGTGCGCTGGTTTTCAGCACCAGGAGTTTCTCCCGCACTGTAAAATCAACACAAACTGCATCACACAGAGTGCCAGAAGGCGCTAATTTGATTCTGCTGCTCAAGTAGATTTTCTACTCAAGCGGCAGCTTCCTCAGTGCGAGCGGTGGCTTTCTCATAGCGAGCGGTCGCAGCCTACCTTGACCGCTCGCGTTCAGAAATGTCACTCACACCCGCCAACTTAGTGATTTCTCTTACTTGCGCTTGCCAACTTAACATTGGCGAGCGAGAGAAAAAACTCTGCTCCACATCACATCTCAGAGTTATCAGAACTCCATGCGGAGTGGTGAGTGGGGAAAACTCTGCAAACTCTGCCAGCGGAGAAGAATACTTCGCCCACCCCTAAAAAAATGTGCTTCATTTGACTAATTCTGATATATTCTGAAACATCAGCACAGCTAAAAAAAAATTGTTGTGTGCTGGAAAAAAAACAAGAAAATCCCTTCTTGTCTTACACAGGCACTGAGCAGGATTGTCACATATATTCTGTCACTTTGAAGTCAGAGAATGCAAAATGAACACCAGCTCCCTGGAAGAGAGAGCCTGACATTTGACCTGTGCCTTCGAATGCACAGCAAATGTGACAAGATAAGAACAAGAGTTAACGGTATGTTTATAGAAAGCAAGTTTGTGACAGAATCCAGTAAACCAGGTTTGGGCAACAGGAGGGACATACTCAAGCTGGGCAGCCTTAAGAATATAAAGCCCACAAATAGAAAGCCAGAACATGTTAGTTACAGATCACAAAGCCAATGGTAAGCAGTGGGAAAATGCATTCCAAGTTCAGTTATCTGAATGTCGCCAAGATGTCTTTAGCAAACCAGCTGTCTGGTAGGCTACAACCTAAAAATGTTGGGGTGAGCATGGAAAAAGAGGCATTTCCTTACAATACTCATACAAGTGTGACAATTCAGACTTTTACTATATAAACATTACTAATACATGCCATCCAAGCTATTCTTGTAGCTTTGAGTTGCAGGCATTAGTGTTTTAATGTATATTTAATTTTTAAACAACTGTTGCTGTGCCTCTTGCAAAATTAGACAAACAGTGCCACCATTTGGCAGGCTGTTATAAGAGCTGCTATTGGCAATAAAGTGACCGTGCTGAGCAGTGGAAACTACTGGCTCAAATTAAGCACTGAAAATGTGGGTATTAGTAAGCAGGATGAAAGATAGGAAAGTGTGTCTATCCTTAGGGATATCTTGCTTCTGATTTTCTCTTTGGTTTTTGACTGACCTCTTTCTGTTCCCTGCTAAGTGTAGTACTTTGTGTAATTTCTACACTCTGCTCTAGTCGTCTCACCAATAACCCCTATATAAGACTGTTAGAGTAGGTATTGTCCTTTCTTACCTCTCCTTCCCAGTATACAAAAACACAAAAGAAAGTGACATGTGCGCTCTTTTTGCACCACACCTGGAGCCATGTGCATTCACCAGGACTTATTTTCAGGTTACGTTACAGTATTTGAATCTGAACATAAACATTGCCACGATATTGCCTGAGAGTCACAAAGGAGAGACCGAATTTCTTCTGTCTGAGAATCATTTCTTGAAAGACATCTCTTTTCAAAAGTATATTTCATGAAGTGGTTAATAATGTTCATGGATCAGCTGCTGGTTGCAGCTGCAGTTTCACTGAGGGGGGCAAGTTAACCCATGGTTATAGTCACTCATATCACTTTAGGTATGGTATTTAGATTTTATTCTAAACTCATGCATTCTAATTTAAACATGTGAGATCTCTTTGCAAAAGCATATTTCATGGAGTGTTTAATAATGTTACTTTAGCCCACTGACTAACATTTCCACATTGACAATCGTAGAATGGATGGGCCTTAAGGAAAGATCAGGTTTATGCACCATGACTCACCCAAGAGGCAATTCCTTGCCACATCCCAGGATATCTCTTTAGGGTAATTAGTGCACCCACTGAGACAATTGAAAGTGATCTCCAAAATTAATTTGCCATCTACTTAGTCAAATGCACCATTAGTTTGCTAAGTGCTTGCCAATCAGTTCTAGGATGACAGAGACCTGTAAGGAAACATTTGGTTTGACATTTCTTGAGGGACAGGCAGTGGAATATCCTCTTTGTTGGAGTCTGCTATTGTCTTCTTTTTCTTCACATTCTCCTTTTTCACAGGATGTGAATGCTAATGATTCCTGCAAAACTAAACCAAAGTGTCACAACAAACTTATCTCACTGTACCTCACATCTGTTGGGTCAGTCATGCTCACTCAAGTGAATTTCCAATATCCCAGGAATAGTGTTGGGCCTGACCTGATAATGGGCTCGATACTCTATGCGCAGTTCTTTGGAAGAGCGCATAGGCCCTCATAACAACCTTGGCGGTAAATGCCGCCTACTGCCGTGCTGGCGGCCCCAACATACCTTGACCACGGCGGTATACCGCTACGGGTATTATGACCCACACAAAGAAATCCGCCACTATACAGACACCCACACAAGTCCGCCAGACCAAAGGTCAGTGATAAACTGTCTGTACCAAAACCCACACCGTTACGGAGTTACAGGAGTACGCCCACAGTATCAGGGCCCACGAGTCACCGCAGCGGTCTTTCAACCACGATAAACCATTTGTGGTACACACCGCCACGCTCAAAATACACACACACCAACAAAACTACACCACATTGGACAATTCAAAATACACACACCTGACACACATACACATAGCACACCCACCCACTCACATCACTATAAAACACACACCCACATTACCCACAACCCTTTCAATGAAAAAAAAGATTGCGAACAGAGAGAGAGAGACAAGCCAGAAGCACCCATTCAATCTGAGCCACAGAACACCATCACCCATACACCACCCAGGCACCTCACAGCACACACCACAACACATCACCCCACATATCCTCACACATACCACTCACACCACATCCATGGCACCCCAAAGACACCCCAGGTTTTCAGAGGAGGAGCTAAGGGTCATGGTGGAGAAAATCATCCAGGTAGATCCACAGCTATTTGGATCACAGGTGCAGCAGACGTCCATTGCAAGGAAGATGGAGCTATGGCGGAGAGTCGTGGACAGGGTCAATGCCGTGGGACAGCACCCCAGAACAAGGGATGACATCAGGAAGAGGTAGAACGACCTACGGGGGAAGGTGCGTTCCGTGGTTGCAAGACACCAGGTAGCCGTACAGGGGACTGGCAGTGGACCTCCACCTCCTCTCCCACAACTAACAACATGGGAGGAGCAATTCTTGGCAATAATGGATCCTGCGGGCCTCGCAGGAGTAGCAGGAGGACTGGACACTGGTATGTCAAATCTTTACTACTATATCCCCCACCCTACCTGCATGCCATCACTAACTCCTACCCCTACCCTCACCCCTATCACTCCACCACTTCACAAATACCCCAATATCACAACCCATCCATCTCAATACCAAGCCCTGCATGCAACACCTATGCATGGACACCCATCACAGACCTGCATAGACAACCATCCTTAAAGCATGCCCATTAGAAAGAATAACCTAGCCCCCAAAATCACCATGCACACAAGGCAAATCTGACAGGGAAATTACAACCATACAGGGAAACACACCCATTCACAAGATGACGCACGCTGATATAATAACACTGCATTTTCATCCCCACGGGACCCCACTAAACGTCACCAGAGAGGAGGTGCCACCAACATCCAGTCCCCCCACAGAAGAGGCCCACAGTGATGACAGCAGCTCTGCACGCCTGGATCACGATGACCAACCTGGCCCATCAGAGACCTCTGGACAGTCGGTTACCCTGCCACAGTCCCATACCACCACAGAACCTCCCCCCTCAGGAAACACCACCACAGCACCCACCCAGCGGGCCCATACCACTGTCCCCTGGACACGTCAGTCAGCAATGAGTCCACCATTACAGGGACCCCACGCAACCCCACAAACACAGGACGATCAGGGACATGGGGTCAGTGGCAGTGGGCACACGGTTCACGGGACAGAGGCACAGGACAACAGGGAAGCTGGGAGGAATGCTGTGCAACAGGGGGAGGATAGGCCCAGGGAACCCACTCCCCACAAGGCACTTGCTGGGATCCTGGGAGCATACTAACATTCCCAGGAGACCTTGGGCCAGATACTGGCCAAGTTGCAGGAGACCCAGCGGCTGCAGGAGGGACAGTACCTAGGGATCAGAGAGGACCTCAAACACATCCACACCATCCTGGTCACCATTGCAGGGGTGCTGGCTGACATGGCCAAGACCATGAGGGAGGTAATGGCACAACAACGGGCCCCTGACACTAGCCACACTGATGAACAGCCCTCCACCTCCGCCGGTGCTAGTGGACAGGAGGACCCACCACTGGAACAACAGGCCACCAGCACCCCACCCACTGCAGATGGAGAACCACCCCGCAAACGGTCCCTGCGATTGAGGCAGAAGCCAGAAAACTTTGTCAAGACCCCTGCCAGGAAATAAGACTCTCCTGATTGCCACCCTTCTGTTCCACTCTGTCACCCTGTCCACCTTGAACTGCCATTGCTCCCCTTCCTATGTCCCATTGGACAACGCACCTGTGATACCAAGAGAATGGACTGTAACTGGACATTCCTCCACCATCACCCCAGCCCATTGCACATCCCCCTCTACTAATTAGCACTTAAATAAACACCCTTGGAACAAATATAATTCTGGAGTCTGTCAATTTATTGAAATATGTATTAGTACAACATTCTGAAAACATTGCAATTCATATGTACAATACGTTATACATTGGTATGACCTGTAGTGGGCAGCAGTAACCATACCAGGAGCCAGAGTGGGGCACAGAGATCTGAAAATAGAGATGCCAAAGGGTAAAGTAAGTGGCCATAGAAATAGGGAAATCAGGCTGCCATGTACAATGTCCAACAGAAAACTGAAAAGTAAAGTGAAGTTACAGTGTCTTACCTGTGTGTCACTGGAAGTACTGCTGTGTGATATTGCTTCTGTTGTCCACATCTTCTTCCTCTGCCTCCTCTTTCTCACTGTCCACAGGCTCTACCGCTGCCACAAGACCATCTCCAGGCTCATCCTCCTGCAGAAAAGGCACCTGGCGTCTCAAGGCCAGGTTGTGCAACGTGCAACATGCAACGATGATCTGGCACACATTCTTGGGTGAGTAGTACAGGGAGTCACCTGTCAGATGGAGGCTCAATAATCCTCCTTGTTCACCCATGTGCCTCATTGTAATGTTCCTCTGCCTTTGTCCTGGGATTCCTCACTGGGGTCAGTAGCTATGTGAGGTTGGGGTAACCAGAGTCACCTGCAAATATCGAGGGGCAACTGTTAGACACACACTAACCCTTAGGGACATCCCCATACCCAGACACCAACATATACTGGATGGGGACCTTGGGCTCACCTATGAGCCACACCTGGTGCCTCTGGAGTTGAGCCATCACATATGGGATGCTGCTATTCCTCAAGATAAAGACATCATGCACAGAGCCAGGATACTTGGCATTGACATGGGAGATGTACTGGTCAGCCAAACACACCATCTGCACATTCATAGAGTGATAGCTTTTTCTATTCCAGAACACCTGTTCATTTCACCGGGGTGGGGAGACAAATGCTACATGTGTACCATCAATGGCACCAATGATGTTGGGGATATGTCCCAGGACATAAAAGTCAGCTTTCACTGTGGTCAAATCCTCCGACTGGGGGAATACGATGTAGCTGCACATGTGTTTTAGCAGGGCAGACAACACTCTTGTCAACACGTTGGAGAACATTGGCTGAGACATCCCTGAAGCCATGGCCACTGTTGTTTGAAAGGAACCACTTGCCAGGAAATGGAGCACTGACAGGACCTGCACTAGAGGGGGGATACCTGTGGGCTGGTAGATAGATGACATCAGGTCTTGCTCCAATTGGGCAAACAGTTTTAGGATTGTGGCCCGATCAAGTCTGTAGGTTAGGATAATGTGTCTGTCCTCCATTGTCGCAAGGTCCACCAGGGGTCTGTAAACTAGAGGATGTCTCTATCTCATATTCATCCTCAGCGGTTGAAGCCTAGGGAGGAAAACGGTGAGCAGAGGGTCATATTCACCCCTCAATTGCAATAATGATGCATCTCTTCATTTACAGAACCAGTATGTGAATCCGAGAGTCAGTTGATGTGCCAATGTCTGCTGTGACAAAGTTAGGTGCCATCGCCTGTGCCCGCTGAAATGGCGGCTGCATGACCTTTGAGGAGGGACAAGTGGAAACGAGATCATTCTGCTGGTGTTGTGCGCCGTTGCGGTAGACGGTCGACGACCGCCGCGCAACTTCTCATTGGTTATCATTGGGCCCTATGGGTTCCAGGAGCCAATGGCGGTGTACACCGGCGGTGACGGTATGCACTGCTGCGGACGTGAACGCCATTTTCTATCTCTCCACTCACTTTCTACCTGACCTTCAACAGGTGAGGACCTACACTGCAAGTGCTGCTGTGACCTGTGTCTGTACAGCTGCCGCCCCCATACCAGGACCGCCCTCCCAGCAGCCCCTCAGCGTGTTTCCCGTGCCCGCTCACCCAGGAGGGTGGGCATCTCCTTCTCCCCAGGCACCTCAGCTCCTGCCCCAGTCAGCCCTGCTGCTCTCCGTGAGGAGGCTATTGACCTCCTGAGATCCCTCACTGTTGGGCAGTCAACCATTCTGAATGCCACCCAGGGTGTCAAGAGGCATTGCAACAAACAAATGCATACCTGGAGGGCATTCACTCTGGCATGGCGGCCCAACAAAGAGCATTTCAGCCTCCGGCCTCCGCACTGATAGCAGCCTTTGTCCCTGTCTCTAGCCTCCCCCCTCCAACTTCCTCTACCCAGTCACAATCCCCTCAAGCCCAGCCTATCCGAAGCACACCTTCAGACCAGCATTCACCCCACTCAACACACAAAAGTAGCTCAGGCAAACACAAGCACCACACTTCATCTCACAGGCACTCACACAAGCACCATACCATCCCCATGCAGACACACCAACACCCACTTCCTCCTCGTCCTCCACCTCCCTCCCAGTAGCGTCTCCACTCACACCTGCATGCACTACATCCTCATCCACTACCTCCATCACCAGCACGCCTATCACTGCATACCCCTCACTGGCAGTCACCCCCCAAATCCATGCACACATCCCCTGTGTCCTCTCCCACTGTGTCTGTGACCCCTCCTCCCAAAGTACACAAGCGCAAGCACACACCCACCCAACAGCCATTCACCTCACAACAACATCCAGCTCGTGCACCTGCACCCAAACACAGCAGACTGACACCTCCTACAACCACTCCCTCTTCCTCCACTCCCAAACCTTCACCCTCTTCCCGCCCCAATGTCCCTAAGAAGCTTTTCCCAGCTAACATTGACCTGTTCCTTACCACTCAACCCCTGTCCTTCCCCTCGGGCCAGGGTGGCCAAAACCCATCCCAGCACCTCAGCCACCAAGGCCACGTCTGCTGTGGTTCCTGCAGCTGTCAGAGGCTTCAAGGGGGCATCTGTCAGGCCAGCCAGTGTGCCACCAACCCCTGCCAAGGCAAAGAACATTCTGCCACCTGGCAAGGTGAAGAAGGGGACAGCATTCAGTAAGGGAAAGGAGCCACAACCACCCAGCAAGGCCACCTCAAAGACTCCAGCTGCCAGTCCCAAGGTGACACCACCATCTGCCAAGTGCAGGAAGGGCCACAAAACACCAGCCAAGACACTTCAGCCATCCGAGCCTGCAGGTGAAAGCCTGGTGGCTACCAGCACAACTGCCAGCACTGCCACCTGCACCAACGGAAGCACCGCCGCAAGCACAGCAGCAAGCACTGCCACCTGCACCACCGCAAGCACCACTACTGTCAGCAGCAGCAGCCCCAGTGGGCAGCCATCCGAGGCCGCAGGAGAAGGGCTGGACCGTCCCCCCATCACTGGCAGCACCGGCACCTCCACCGCAGGCAGCACCACCACCTGCACCGCCGCAAGCCCTGCCACAAGCACTGCCACCTGCACCGCTGACAGTAGCACCTCTGCCAGCAGCAGCAGCCCCAATGGGCAGCCGTCTGAGAAAAGGGCTGGAGCCTTCCCCCACCACTGGCAGCACCGGCACCTCCACTGCGGCCAGTACTGTGACCTGCACCGCTGACAGTAGCACCACTGCCAGCAGCAGTAGCCCCAGTGGGCAGCTGTCCGAGGCTGCAGGAGAAGGGCTGGAGCCTCCCATCACCACTGTGCAGCCATAGCCGCCGGCGGATGCACTGTAGCCCTGCCTCCATGGACTATCATGCATCCTGACCACTGCAAATCTCGTGGCTCTGACACCCAGGTGAGGGACTGTGACCTGGCACCCCCCAAATGCTGCATCACTGGGTACAAAGCCCCCTCCAGAACCAGTGGAGAAAGGCATCCACTCACCCTGTCTTTGGCAGGATGAGGCAGACTGGACACCAAGCCCCCTCCAGAACCAGTGGAGAAAGACATCCACTCACCCTATCCTTGGCAGGATGAAGCAGACTGGGCACCAAACCCCTTCCAGAACCAGTGGAGAAAGGCATCCACTCACTCTATCCTTGGCAGGATGAAGCACACTGCACACAATGCCCCCTCCAGAACCAGTGGAAGAAGCCATCCACTTGAGAGACTGTGGCCTTGCACTCCCCAGGACCAAGCAGTGGGCAAACCACCCACTTGAGAGACTGTGGCTTTGCACTCCCCAGGACCAGACAGTGGGCAAACCACCCACTTGAGAAAATGTGGCTTTGCACTCCCCAGGACCAGGCAGTGGGCAAACCACCCACTTGAGAAAATGTGGCTTTGCACTCCCCAGGACCAGGCAGTGGGCAACCCACCCACTTGAGAGACTTGAGGGACTGTGGCTTTGCCTTCCCCAGGACCAAGCTGTGGCAAACCACCCACTAGAGAGACTGTGGCTTTGTACTCCCCAGGACAAGGCAGTGGGCAAATCGCCCACTGGAGTGACTTGAGAGACTGTGGCCTTGCATTCCCCAGGACATCGCTGTGGGCATGGATCCCCCCTCCAGGAGCAGTGGCGTTGTACCATCTTCCGGCTGAGGTGCCCCCCCTTCACAGTCCCCCTGAGGTGCCTGTGTGTTTTCTACCTGATGCCCCTGCAGTGTTCTCTCCATTTTGAGGCACAAGTCAAGTGTGGGCTTGGCCTATGTGTTATGACCCAGTGGGCCACGGACTATTTTTGTGTGGACATTGTCCCTCATTTTTTATATATTGCATATATAGTACATACTGTTTATTTATTTATGAATGTATTTCTCTAAAATTCTAATATTACACTAATTTGACTCAATTCCTTTTGTCCTTGTGTTATTCCAGAGGGTTACGAGGTGTATGTGTAATGTTGTTGCATGCGTTTGTGTGTATGTGTTGGGGGTGAGGGTGGTGGTGCGGATGTTGCGTGTTATGTGTGTGTGTCACTCTCTTTTTCCTCCCCCCTCCCATGTCTACTAGGTGCTGTACTCACCGTGGTCGTCGTCGCCACCATTGGTACTCCTGATATATGAGAAGATACACCAGCATGGGCAGGACGTGGAGCTTGGGCTCCATGGGGTCCTGGTTCTTCCTTGAGTGTTGAGAGGTGAGTGGTTTCCCTTCCAAGTACTGTTTCCACCGTGCTTTTGATGGCATTGGCCCCCCCGGAAAAGCTGGCAGATAGGCGTGTTGTAATGGGGTGGGTGGTACATTGTCTTCCGCCTGGCTGGTGGCGGTTACCGCTGTGGTGTTTGTTGCTACTGCCGCAGCAGTCAGAGTGTCAAAGTGGCTGTATGTGTTGGCAGGTTCCACTGTGGTCGTGATTCAATTTTATTTACAGCTGGCCTGTTGGCGGTATTACCGCCGCTTTAACACCGACCGCCAGGGTTGTAATGAGGGCCCTAGTCTATAAAGCTGCATGCTCCACCACAGGAAACTGCTTGCCATGCAAGTGTTTCTCTGCCTGTGGCCTCCTATTACTACGTTTCTGATGTTCCTCCACTTCTTCATGGCTGCCCTGGCATCTCGTTGTTCCAGCATCTTCCTGGCATCCTCACATCTCTATGTTGTTCATGGCTCCTTTGTTGCAGCTGCAGCATTTGGTCTTTCTCGTGGTCCTCATTCCATTGTGGGGGACTCACGCTCTGGACCTGGAAAAAACCCCACAAAGAGACAAGAAATGAACTCAACTGGTGAACCATTTCTTGGGTAATGTGCAGCAAGTACTCAGTATTCTTTTTGAATTAAGAGACACTTATCTGATCTGGCTTTCATGGTGACTGCAAATCTGATTCCTTGTTCCATGCTTTTAAGTCTGTAAAGAAAATGAACACATGAATTTTACTATATGCAAGACTATGGCCCTCATTCTTGGACATCAATGCTCTGGTTAGCTGAGTTAGCCTACAATAACTCATTCCACACTTCTACTGGCGTTACACCTTTTTTTGGCTTGTTTGGCTATCATCCTGACACCTTGCCCATCACAATCCCTCAAGAAAGTTCTCTTACTCCAGCTGTGTCAGAAACCATTCAACATTTGCATCAAACCCAGAAATTGATTCAACAGCATTTAGAAAAGGCCAAACAAAAATACAAAAAGCATTATGGCAAGAAACATTGTGAGAGACCGCAGTATCAACCAGGTGACAAAGTGTGGCTTTCCACAAAACATATAGGGGGTCATTACGACTTTGGCGGGCGGCATCAGCCGCCCGCCAAGATCTGACCGCTGTGCGGGCGCCAATGCGGCCGCACCCCCGCCGCGACCATTTGGAGATCCCCGCTGGGCCGGCGGGGATCACGGCCGCAACATAGGAGCTGGCTCCAAATGGAGCCGGCGGTGTTGCACCCGTGCAACGGGTGCAGTTACACCCGTCGCCCTTTTCACTGTCTGCATAGCAGACAGTGAAAAGCTGCATGGGGCCCTGTCAGGGGGCCCCTGCACTGGCCATGCCGGTGCAAACCGCCAGAAAAAGGCTGGCGGTCGGGGACTCGTAATCCCCTGGGCAGCGCTGCCCAGGCGGATTATCACCGCCGGGGCAAAAGTGGCAGAATACCGCCGGCCCCGGCGGTGCGACCATGGCGCTTCCGTCGCGGTCGTAATACGCCTGGAAGCACCGCCAGCCTGTTGGCGGTGCTTCCATCATTTTGATGATGTCTTGGCGCTGGCGGGGTCCTTGGTGAGGGAGAGTATAAGTTGGGTGTCGTCGGCGTAGGAGGTGATGATGATGTCGTGCTTGCGTACGATGTTAGCGAGGGGGCTCATGTAGACATTGAAGAGTGTCGGGCTGAGTGATGAGCCTTGAGGTACGCCGCAGATGATCTCAGTGGGTTCTGAGCGAAACGGAGGGAGGTAGACTCTTTGGGAGCGGTTTACGAGGAAGGAGGCGATCCAGTCCAGGGCCTGGTCTTGGATCCCGGTGGAGCGGAGGCGGGTGATTAGGGTGCGGTGACAGACGTGTCAAAGGCAGCCGAGAGGTCGAGAAGAATGAGGGCGACTGTTTCACCGTTGTCCATCAGGGTTCTGATGTCGTCTGTGACTGAGATGAGGGCGGTTTCAGTGCTGTGGTTGGTTCGGAATCCGGTCTGTGAGGGGTCGAGCAGGTTGTTGTCTTCCAGGAAGGTGGTCAGCTGTTTGTTGACGGTCTTCTCTATTACTTTGGCTGGGAAAGGCAGAAGGGAGATGGGGCGGAAGTTTTTCAGGTCGCTCGGGTCAGCCGTAGGTTTCTTTAGTAGGGCGTTGACTTCGGCGTGTTTCCAGCATTCGGGGAAGGTAGCAGAAGAAAAAGAAGAGTTGATGACAGTCTGGAGGTGCGGGGCGATGATGTTGTCGGCTTTGTTAAAGATGAAGTGCGGGCAGGGGTCCGAAGGGGCGCCGGAGTGGATAGAGTTCATGATGGATTTGGTTTCTTCCGTGCTGATGTGGGTCCAGTTGTTGAGGGTGATGGTCGGGGATGTGGGTTCGGTGGTGTTAGGTTGGGTCTGGTGTCCGAAGCTGTCGTGGAGGTCGCTGATCTTGCGATGGAAGAAAGTGGCGAGGGATTTCAATAGATCCTGTGAGGGCGTGACGGCGTTGGCGTTGGCGCTGGGGTTGGAGAACTCCTTGACGATGCTGAAGAGTTCTCTGCTGTTGTGGCTGTTTTTGTCCAGTCTGTCGGTGAAAAAATTCCTTTTGGCAGTGCGGATCAGGTGGTGGTGTTTGCGGGTAGCGTTCTTGAGGGCGGTCATGTTGTCAGCGGTGCAGTCCTTGCGCCAGGCTTTCTCAAGTGCGCGACAAGTTTTCTTTAATTCTTTGAGTGTGTCAGAGAACCAGAGGGGTTTCTTGGTGTTGTTCTGTCGCTGCGAGCGTTTGAGGGGAGCAAGGTTGTCTGCGCAGTTGGAGATCCAGTTTGTGAGGTTGAGGGCTGCGACGTTGGGGTCGGTGGTGAGGGTGGGTTGGTTGGCGGCGAGTGCGCGAAGAGTTGCTGTTCAGGGATCTTGTTCCACTGTCGGCGAGGGATGGGTTGAGTGCAGAGGTGGCGGGTCTCGTGTCGGAATGTGAAGTGGACGCAGCTGTGGTCGGTCCAATGAAGGGCGGAGGCGTGGCTGAAGAAGACGTGTTTGCTGGCGGAGAAGATAGGGTTGAGTGTGTGTCCGGCGATGTGGGTGGCAGTGTTCACCAGTTGTTTGAGGCCGAGGTTGGCGAGGTTGTCGAGCAGGGTGGTGGTGTTGGGGTCGTTGTTTTGTTCCAGATGGAAGTTGAGGTCGCCTAGGAGGACGTAGTCCGGTGAGGCGAGGGCGTGCGGGGAGATGAAGTCGGCGATGGTGTCGCTGAAAGGGGTGCGAGGTCCGGGAGGACGGTAGACGAGGGATCCTCTGAGGGTGGTCCTCGGGTCGGTGCGAATCTGAAAATGCAGGTGTTCAGCGGCAAGAGGGGAGTCTTCAGTGGAGGTGGTGACGCTGATGGAGTCTTTGAAGACGATGGCGATACCTCCTCCTACTTGGTTGGTGCGGTCTTTCCTGGAGATCTTGTAGCCTCCGGGGATGGCGGTGGCGATGTCTGGAGCAGAGGAGGCGTTCATCCAGGTCTCCGTGATGAAGGCGACGTCCGGTGCTGTGGAGTCTAGGAGGTCCCAGAGTTCAACGGCGTGTTTGTGAACGGAGCGAGCGTTGACTAGGATGCACTTGAGGTGGTTGATGGCGCGTGGGCTTGTGGTCGTAGTTGTTGCGTGGTGGAAGATGCGTTTGCAGGAGTTGCAGGCGAAGGGTCCATGGGTGCGTTTGGGGTGAGCTTGGAAGCAGGTGTTGGAGCGTCCTGGGTTGAGGGCATGGAGGGTGGTGGGGTCATAGCGGATCATCGGGGCTTGGGAGCGCTGGGGACCAGGGGTCATGGCGCTGGGCGCGGGCCAGGCGCGGACGGGTGCAGACGGGCTTGCCTCTGGCGCGCCTCTGGCGTGCCAGCGGCGCGGACGCGCAGCGGCCGCCATATGAGGTAGGAGGAGGGGAGGGGTCAGCTGGGGGCGAATGGGAGCTGGGGGGCGGGGCGTGCAGGAGGTCGCGGCGGGAAAGCGCGAGGGAGGGGGGGACAGGTAGAGTGAGAAGAGCTGGGGGAGGGGGGTTTAAGGGTGGAGGGGGGAGAGTGTTAGGAGGTTTAGGAGATTAGGGAGAAAGATAGGTGTAGGGTTGTGAAGATAGGGGAGGGGGGGTTGTAGAGGTGGGTGAGGGTGAGAGGTAGAGTGAGGGGATAGGAAGATAGGTAATAGAGGGGGTGGCGGGAGGGGGGGAGAGATAGAGAAATAGGTAGAGAGAAAAGGTAGATAGAGAAATCGATAGATAGGGAAAAAGATAGAGAGATAGGAAGATAGGAGGAGGTGGAGAGTGAGGGAGTTGGATAGTGGGATAGAGAGATGGAGAGATAGGTAGATAGGAGGAGTGAGGGAGGTAGAAAGTGAACGGGTTAGATAGGGGAGATAGAGGGGGGATGCGAGTGGGGGAGGGGGATGAGGCAGGAGCAGGAGGGCAGGCGCAGGGAGAAGAGGACGGAGGAGGCAGAAGAGCCGAAGGCAGAAGACAAGAAGACAAGAAGAAAAGAAGAACAGAAGAAAAGAAGAACAGAAGAGCAGAAGACCGGAAGGACTGAAGACCGGAAGAGCAGAAGACCGGAAGAGCAGAAGACACACAGAAGAACACAGAAGAACACAGAAGAACAGAGAGGAGTACAGAAGAACAGAGAAGAATACAGAAGAACACAGAGGAAGACAGAAGAAGACAGAGGAAGACAGAAGAACAGAGAAGAATACAGAAGAACACAGAGGGAGACAGAAGAACACCGAGGAAGACAGAAAAACACAGAGGAAGACAGAAGAAGACAGAGGAAGACAGAAGAAGACAGAAGAAGACAGAGGAACACAGAAGAACACAGAAGAACACGGAGGGAGATACAAAAAACGAAGAAACAGAGTGCAGAATACCACAGCAGAAGATGAGGAAGAAGAGAAGAGGAGAGAAGACGGGGAGAAGAGGAGTACAGAAGAAGAATACAGACGAGGAGCGAGGAGGAAGAACAGAGAAGAAGGAAAGAGGAAAAGAAGCAGGAGAGAGGGTGAGTAGCGCGGGGCAGAACGAGGGGCTGGGAGGTGGGGAGTACTTACTGTGGGGTGGGTCTCAGGAACTCAGGAACCTGGAGGAGCTGCAGCGGCAGGGGGAGCGACCTACCCTTGGGTCAAGGGTCGCTACCACTGTCGCGCAGCGGCCGCCATATGAGGTAGGAGGGGGGGAGGGGTCAGCTGGGGGCGAATGGGAGCTGGGGGGCGGGGGCATGCAGGAGGTCGCGGCGGGAAAGCGCGAGGGAGGGGGGGGGACAGGTAGAGTGAGAAGAGCTGGAGGAGGGGGGTTTAAGGGTGGAGGGGGGAGAGTGTTAGGAGGTTTAGGAGATTAGGGAGAAAGATAGGTGTAGGGTTGTGAAGATAGGGGAGGGAGGGTTGTAGAGGTGGGTGAGGGTGAGAGGTAGAGTGAGGGGATAGGAAGATAGGTAATAGAGGGGGTGGCGGGAGGGGGGGAGAGATAGAGAAATAGGTAGAGAGAAAAGGTAGATAGAGAAATCGATAGATAGGGAAAAAGATAGAGAGATAGGAAGATAGGAGGAGGTGGAGAGTGAGGGAGTTGGATAGTGGGATAGAGAGATGGAGAGATAGGTAGATAGGAGGAGTGAGGGAGGTAGAAAGTGAACGGGTTAGATAGGGGAGATAGAGGGGGGGATGCGAGTGGGGGAGGGGGATGAGGCAGGAGCAGGAGGGCAGGCACGGGGAGAAGAGGACGGAGGAGGCAGAAGAGCCGAAGGCAGAAGACAAGAAGACAAGAAGACAAGAAGAAAAGAAGAACAGAAGAAAAGAAGAACAGAAGAGCAGAAGACCGGAAGGACTGAAGACCGGAAGAGCAGAAGACCGGAAGAGCAGAAGACCGGAAGAGCAGAAGAACACAGAAGAACACAGAAGAACAGAGAGGAGTACAGAAGAATACAGAAGAACACAGAGGAAGACAGAAGAAGACAGAGGAAGACCAAAGAACAGAGAAGAATACAGAAGAACACAGAGGGAGACAGAAGAACACCGAGGAAGACAGAAAAACACAGAGGAAGACAGAAGAAGACAAAGGAAGACAGAAGAAGACAGAGGAACACAGAAGAACACAGAAGAACACGGAGGGAGATACAAAAAACGAAGAAACAGAGTGCAGAATACCACAGCAGAAGATGAGGAAGAAGAGAAGAGGAGAGAAGACGGGGAGAAGAGGAGTACAGAAGAAGAATACAGACGAGGAGCGAGGAGGAAGAACAGAGAAGAAGGAAAGAGGAAAAGAAGCAGGAGCAGGAGAGAGAGTGAGTAGCGCGGGGCAGAACGAGGGGCTGGGAGGTGGGGGGTACTTACTGTGGGGTGGGTCTCAGGAACTCAGGAACCTGGAGGAGCTGCAGCGGCAGGGGGAGCGACCTACCCTTGGGTCAAGGGCAAGGTCAGGCAATGAAATGTCCATATTTCGTGAGACTATCTACTACCACCAGAATTACTGAATGTTGTTGAACCACTGGCAGACCGGTAATAAAGTCTAAAGAAATGTGCTTCCACGGTCGACTTGGGGTTGGGAGTGTATGCAACAACCCTTTTGGTTTTGAATGACTCGTTTTAGTACGAGCACAGACTTCGCAGTTGTTTACCATTGCTTTTACATCTTTTGTTAGGGTAGGCCACCAAAATAGCGTTGGATTAATTCAAGAGTTTGAGGAGTACCTGGATGACCTGCCGTGGGTATAACATGCAACCAATGAAACACTATCTTGCGAAGTCTGGGAGTGGTCACGAACAAACGAGCGTCATGAAAAGGTAATCCTTGCTTGATTGACCTTTTGGGATCTGCTTGGGCCAATGTCTGCCACTTCTCAACAGTGAAAAAATTGCGGATGTCTTCAAAGAAATCTTCAGTTTTTATGATACATAGGACTTTGTCGGGAGCAATGATAGCTCTGGAGGTTTGAACTGCAGGCAACTTGGTAGACTCTTGACGGGACAGGTGTCAGCTTTGCGATTATCTTTACGAGGCTGGAAGGTTACCACAAAATCAAATTCGGCAAAAAACAGCATCCAGCGTAATTGCCGAGGAGTCAAAAGTCTGGCGGAACTCATGAATTGAAGATTGCGATGATCAGTATATACCGTGACAGTGTATTTGGCACCCAACAAATGATGTCTCCATTCCTTAAAGGCGTCACGAATCGCCAGAAGCTCTTTTTCAGCAATGAAATGGTTCTGTTCGGCTTCATTCAACTTCAGAGACATGTAAGCTACAGGATGAAGTTGACCAGTGTCCTTGTTTCGTTCCGACAAGACTGCTCCTATTGCCACATCTGAAGGAGCAGCTTCCACTATGAAGGGTCGATCCGCGTCAGGATGAGTCAAGACTGGGGCAGTGGAGAAAGCTTCTTTCAAAGTTGAAAAGGCTTGGTCAGCTTCTGGGGACCATACAAATTTCTCCGTCTTTCTTAATAAGTTAGTGATTGGAGCCACTGTCTGTGAGAAATGATTTATGAACCTCCGGTAAAAATTTGCAAACCCCAGGAAACATTGTACATCAGAAACAGTTTTTGGGGTGGGCCAATCAGATACAGCCTTTACTTTCTTTTCTGCCATCACCATACCTTGAGGGGTAAGGATAACCCCCAAAAACTCAACTGTGGAAAACATGAAACTCACACTTGGTTAGTTTGCAATATAAATGGTGCTTTCGAAGGGCTGCAAGAATTTTCTTGACATGTTGGACATGTTCATTTTCATTGTCTGAGTAGATCAGAATGTCATCGATGTAGACTATGGCAAATATGTCGAGGTACACTCTAAGAACGTCATTCAAGAAAAATTGAAATGCTGCCGGAGCATTCCACAGACCAAAAGGCATGACAGTGTATTAAAAAAGGCCATATCTTGTCTTGAACGCTGTTTTCTATTCGTCACTCTCTCTCATTCTGACCAAATGATAAGCACCTCGAAGATCAAGCTTTGTGTAGATTTTTGCTTTCTTTACTTGCACCAGCAAGACCGGAATTAGGGGCAAAGGATATTTATTCTTGATGGTGACTTTGTTCAATCCCCTATAGTCGATACAAGTATGAAGTTCTCCATTTGCCTTCGGAACAAAAAACAAAGGAGAAGCTGCAGGCGACTTAGAAGGGCGAATTAAACCATTCTCCAAGAATTGATCTAGGTATTTTCGTAAATGTTGATTTTCATGTTCTGACAGGGCATATACACGACAGTTGGGAAGTATCGCACCTGGGACTAGATCAATTTGACAGTCATAAGATCTATGAGGAGATAAGTTCTCTGCTTCTTTCTCATCAAATACATCTTCGTAAGATGAATACTGTTTGGACAACTGAACTTCTTTCTCCACGGCAGTAGCTATGTAAGAGTTGCAAACTTTTGATATTTGAACCTTCTGGAGGCATTGTTCTTTACATAGCGCAGATGAGAACACGACCTTTCATTCTGCTAAATTAATCTCTGGATTATGATGAGTTAACCATGGCAAGCCAAGGATAATCCCATACTGGGGAGAATGGATCACGTCAAGGATGAGTTTCTCTTTATGTTTCTTTCTTTGATTCTTATCCTCACAAATCACCGACAAAGGGACAGTTTGAAGAGTTACCGGACCTCCAGTCAAGAGTTTTCCATCGACTGCCTGGATGATTTCTGGGGTCTTCTTTTCAATACATGGGATCCCCCTTGTACGAACCAATTGGACGTCAATAAAGTTCCCGGTAGCCCCAGAATCGACTAGAGCCTTCTTGAAATAGGTCTTTTTCTTAACCTGAACTCTTATTCCCAGTTTGAGATGTCTAGATTGTGAAGGGTCCACGGTGACACCCAAGAGCAACCCTTCTCTGCATCTTGGGTGCTTCAGTTTTCTGACTCGACTTGTGCATTGGCTGCAACCTTCTGAACTGGACCTCGTTTGCTCTTTGGTTTGATTGGACAATCTTTGGCAAAATGACCCTTCCGCCCACAATAGAGACATTGTCCATTCTTTCTACGTAGGTCTTTTTCATCTTTGGTTAAAGGTCTCCTGATGGTTCCAATTTCCATTGGTTCCGGCGTTCTTTCTATTGGAGTTATTGAGTCTCTATTATCGTGAACACGCCAGGAATATTTTTCAGTCTTTTTGCGCATTCCCTTTCGTTCTGTTAAACGATGATCAAGCCTTAAGACAAGGTTTATCAATTCTTGACAGTCTGTAGGTTGCAGGTCGATTTGAGTTAGGATATCTTTTAGCTCCTTTTTGAGTCCCTTGTAAAACAAGGCTGCTTGTTTTTCTTCAGGCCAGGATGTCTCAGCGACCAGCCAATTAAAGTTGGCTAAATATGACACTAAGGTGGTCATTACAACCCTGGCGGATGGTGTTAAAGCGGCGGTAAGACCGCCAACAGGCCGGCGGTAAACATTTTGCAATTACGACCGTGGCGGAAACCGCCAACAAAGACAGCCACTTTAACACTCTGACCGCCACGGCGGTACAAACAAACAGCGCTGCGGTCACCGCCAACAGACAGGCGGGAGACAAAGTACCGGCCACAGTATCACAACCTACCAATCCGCCACCTTTTCCGGGGCGGATTCACCGTGGAGAAAAACACGGCGGAAACAGGAGTCCGAAGGGAAAACGCTCATCTCTACACACCCCACGAGGAACGAGGACAACATGGATCCGGAACTCCAAATTCTCCCTGCAATAGTCTTCCTGCTCCTCTACCAGGAGCACGAACGCCGGTGGTGAAGACCACAGTGAGTACTGCACCTACAACACAGGGGAGGGGAGGGAAAAAACTGGGACACACACACGCAACACCCCCACCCCTATCCTCACCCACTACAACACACAAACTAATACATATTGATACATCACAGTTACACCAACCAAGCCCCAGGCAACCAAGAATGCAAAGACCAAAGAAAATCAGTGTAACCATTGTAATATATTAAAATCAAGTACGCAAAAATATATATATACACCTATTACAAAATATACACCAAGCATAATAGTCCAGGTAGTGCTCCAATTAAGTCCGTGGAACACTGGGCCCACACGGTATGGGCGAGGCCCACACAAGATCCCCGACCATGACGGAGAGAACACTGCAGGGGCATCAGAGAGCAAGAAAACAGGCACCTCAGGGGGATGGAAAGGGGGGGCACCTCAGCCGCTTGAGTGCACAACGCCAAATCCATGAGAGGGCCACATGCCCACTGTTCAATCCTGGGGAGTGCAAAGCCACAGTCTCTCAAGTCTTTCCAGTGGGTGGGTTGCCCACTGCCATATCCTGGGGAGTGCAAAGCCACAGTCTCTCAAGTCTCTACAGTGGGTGGGTTTCCCACTGCTTCATCCTGGGGAGTGCAAAGCCACAGTCTCTCAAGTCTCTACAGTGGGTGGGTTGCCCACTGTTCAATCCTGGGGAGTGCAAAGCCACAGTCTCTCAAGTGGATAACAGTCTCCACTGGTTCTGGAGGGGGCATGGTGCCCAGAGTGCTTCATCCTGCTAAGGACAGAGGTAGTGGATGTATCTCTCCACTGGTTCTGGAGGGGGCATGGTGCTCAGAGTGCTTCATCCTGCTAAGGACAGAGGTAGTGGATGGATCTCTCCACTGGTTCTGGAGGGGGCATGGTGCCCAGAGTGCTCCATCCTGCCCGTGACGGACTCTGTAGCGACAGTGCCCTTGGCGCTCATGGGCCAGCGGTGCTTAAGACGGCGGTGCCCAGTTCAGCGATGCTTGAGACGGCGGTGCCCTGTTCAGCGGTGCTTGAGACGGCGGTGCCCTGTTCAGCGGTGCTTGGAGTGGTGGGCTCCTCTGCAGTGACTCAGCTGCTGGCGGTCCTTCATGGCGCAGCGGGGCTTGTGCTGGCGGTCCTTCATGGCCCAGCGGGGATGATGGCGGTCGCCTCCTGGGCAGCAGGGCTGGTGCTGGCAGTGTCCTCCTGGGCAGATGGGCTGGTGTGGGCGGTGACCTCCTGGGCAGCTGGGCTGATGCTGGCCTCCTGGGCAGCTGGGCTGGTGCTGGCGGTGGCCTCCTGGGCAGCTGGGCTGGTGCTGGCCTCCTGGGCAGCGGGGATGATGGCGGTCTTCTCCGCCGTGCTGCTCTTCCCAGACTTGCTGAGTTTCTTGTGCCCCTTCCCCACCTTGGAAGGTGTCGCAGCTGACTCCACAGTCCCACCTGGACCCCTGGGAGCGGCATTGGTGGCTGGAGTCTTCCCCCTCTCCCGCCGGGCACTGGCCAACTTCTGATGCTTCACAGGTGGGGGACTGTCTGTGCTGTGGGTCCGTGCCACACTGGTGGCCAGTGCACTCCAGATTCCGGTGACTACAGGCACCACTGGTCCCGGAGATGTTGCAGCTAGTTCGGGACCTAGGAGACTGACGGGGTGGGGGAGGTGTGGGAAAGAGGTCAAGGTTGGACAGGAAAAGTTTTTTGGAGACACTGGGACGGGTAGCTGGAGGGGATTTGGGCGTGGAGGAAGAGGTTGTGGTGTAAGAGGTGTTCGTTTGCTGACTTTGGGTGAAGGTGCATGCGCTGGAGGCTGTCGTGAGGTGGATGGCTGTTGGGTGGGTGTGTGCCTGCGTTTGTGTATCTTGGGAGGGGGTGTCACAGACACACTGGGAGAGGACACAGGGGACGTGTGAATGGTAGTGGGGGCGGTGACTGCACGTGAGCGGGGTGTGGTGGTGGGTGTGCTGGTGATGGACGTAGTGGCTGTAGAGGTAGTGCATGCAGGTGGGAGTGTAGACGAGACTGGGAGGGAGGAGGGAGACTAGGAGGAGGGGGACACAGTGGAGGTAGTGGATGTTGGTGTGTCTGCATGTGTGTGATGCTTGCGTGAGTGCCTGTGGGATGGGTGGTGCTTATGTTTGCCTGAGCTTCCATTGTGTGTTGACGTGTTTGCATGCTGGTCTAGAGGTGTGCTTGGGATAGGCTGGGGTACAGGGGATTGGGTCTGGGTGGAGGAAGTTGGAGGGGGGAGGCTAGAGACAGGGATAATAGTGCCATCAGTGCTGAGGCCAGAGTCTGAAAAGCTCACTGAAGGGCCGCCTGACCAGAATGAATGCCCTCCAGGAATGCATTGGTTTGTTGCAACTGCCTTTCTACACCCTGGATGGCACTCAAAATAGTAGACTGCCCAACAGTGAGGGACCTGAGGAGGTCAATGGCTTCCTCACTGAGGGCAGCAGGGGTGACTGGGGCAGGGCCTGAGGTGCCTGGGGCGAAGGTGATGCCCACCCGCCCGGGTGAGCGGGCACGGGGCAAAGGCTGAGGGGCTGCTGGGAGGGCGGTGCTGGAAGGGGGGGTGGCGGCTGTACCTGTAGATGGGGAGGGCACAGATGTTGGCGCCGTCACCAAAAGGGAGCTCCCATCAGAGGACGAGTCCGTGTCACTGGTCTCAGCTCGTGTCCCGCCGTGGAGCTCCCCTCGCCCTCCATCCCACTGGTGAAGTCCGATTCTGTAGTGTGACCCTCCATGGCCATGTGGGATGCAGCCCCCTCGTGCTCCGGTGCCACTGCTCCTCCGCCTGATGATGCTAATGCAAACAAGAACAGGGAGACCTCAAAAAGGGAGGGGACGACAGAAGAAAGAGATGTTGAGTGGATGAATTGCCGCTACCGTTGGTGGATACGACAGACACATAAGCCCCCTGCACTACGCCGCGCTCTCGGGCTCCACTGTTCAATTCCTGGGAAATGGCCTACTAGGCTATGGACGACATCTGCGCACATGGATGACACAGGGGCATGACTAGGTGTACTTGGCACTCTACAGAGGTGCGGTGGGGTGCACATGGCCTGCCTTACGGAGGGACCTTGCCTACGGAACTCGCCCTGGCCTAGGGAAACCCACAGCCCACCTCCCCCACCCAGACCCCTCCACTGCACGCAAATTCAGCAGAATGAGAGTGCACTCACCCCCTTGTGTCTGCTGTGATGCCCTCAAGCGCCCATCCAACTCCGGTTATGCCACCGCCAGGATCCTGAATATCAGGAGGGTCATGGTGCGACGGGCACCCCTCCCACGTTGGGAGGCCATCCCCAGCTGAGCCTCCGCCGTCTTCTTGCTCCAGCGGCGAATGTCCTCCCATCTTTTCCGGCAGTAGGTGCTCTGTCTGTGGTAGACCCCCAGGGTCCGGATGTCCTTGGCGATGGCACGCCAAATATCTTTTTTCTGGTGGGCGCTGACCTACATGAGTTGTACAGGGGAAAGAGAAACTTATTACCAACTGCACCGTCAAAGTGATTGGCCCCCATCCCTACCCTTGCCATGTGCCACATGGACACACCGTCGTTTCATGCACGCCGCACTCTCCCCCTTCCTTACATCCACCCCTCTCCATCCAGGCATAGCCCATACAGCATGCTCCCAGTGCACTTACCTGTTTGTCTGGAGGACCGTAGAGTAGCGTGTACTGGGGCAGGACCCCATCCACAAGTTTCTCCAACTCCTCCGATGTGAAGGCAGGGGTCCTTTCCTCAGTCTCACGAGCCATTGTCTCTTCCAGACCGAGGTCACCGCAGCACTTGCAGTGTAGGTACTCTCCTGTCGAAGATCAGGTATCGAGTGATTGAACAGATAGAAAATGACGGTCACGTCCGCGGCGGTGTGTACCGTCACCGCCGGCGTACATCATCATTGGCTCCTGGGACCCATAGGGTCCAATGTTAACCAATGCAGCATTGCGCTGCGGTCTTCGACCGCCTACCGCGACGGTGTACAACGCCAGCGCAGTTACCTCACATCCCATTGTCCCACTTTAGAGGTCAGGCAGCCGCCATTTCAGGGGCCCACATGGCTTCATTTTCAACTGCGTCACACATACCTAGGCCTAGGCTCAACACACATACAGGCCACTTTTTAGATTATGATTGGTGTTCTGCGTAAGCTGTGGGTACTTACCTCTGAGTTGTTTGACTCTGTGGTCGCTGTTGTCCTTCATAGGCACCGTCCGCTGGGACATGTGAGGAGATGGCGGCATCCTTCGGTGTACCGACCGTTGGTTGACCTGTCGACAATGGAGGAAAGACATGTGATAATCACATACAGGCTTGACCATGCCACAATCCAGGAACTGTGTGCCCAGCTGGAGCCAGACCTGATGTCAGCTATCCGCCATCCCACAGGAATCCCCCATCAAGTGCAGGTGCTGTCAGTACTCCATTTCCTTGCAAGTGGGTCATTTCAAACAACAGTGGCCATAGCATCAGGGATGTCCCAGCCCATGTTTTCCAACGTGTTGTCCAGAGTGTTGTTTACCCTGCTGAAACACATGCGGACCTACATCGTTTTCCCTCAGGTGGAGGATTTGCCTACAGTGAAAGGTGATTTCTATGCCCTGGGACATATCCCTAACATCATAGGTGCCATTGATGGGACCCATGTGGCTTTGGTCCCCCCCCACCGGAGTGAACAGGTGTACAGAAACCAGAAGTGTTATCATTCGATGAATGTACAGATGGTATGTTTGGCTGACCAGTACATCTCCCATGTGAAAGCCAAGTTCCCTGGCTCAGTGCATGACGCCTAAATCCCGCAGAATAGCAGAATCCCTTATGTGATGGGTCAACTCCAGAGGCACCGTGTGTGGCTATTAGGTGAGCACATGGAAGCTAGTCAGTGGGAATGGTTGTCTGGGTATGGGGATATCCCTCCAGGTTAGTGTGTGTCTAACAGTTGTCCCTCGCCATTTGCAGGTGACTCTGGTTACCCCAACCTTTCATGGCTACTGACCCCAGTGAGGAATCCCAGGACAAGGGCAGAGGAACGCAAGAATGAGGCCCCTGGGCGAACTAGGAGGGTGATCGAGCGGACCTTCGGCCTCCTGAAGGCCAGGTTCAGGTGCCTCCATACGACAGGTGGATCCCTATTCTACTCACCAAAGAAGGTGTGCCAGATCATCGTGGCCTGCTGTGTGCTTCACAACTTGGCTTTGCGACGACAGGTGCCTTTTCTGCAGAAGGATGGTCCAGATGGCGTTGTTGTTGCAGCTGTGGAGCCTGTGGACAGTGAAGACGAGGAAGCTGAAGAAGAAGACATGGACAACAGGGACTCAGTGATCCAGCAATATTTCCAGTGAAACACAGGTAAGAATACAAACCTGCCTACTACATGTACTTTAACACTACTACCTCTCTACTGTCTGTCGTTTTCACCCAGTGTATGGTCACTGAGTTGTCACTTTCCCTTACGATTTCACAGATCTGGGTCCCACAGTGTGACATCTGCTTTGATTCCTCATGGACTAGAGCTGTGTGACATACGTATGTTGACATTACAAGTGAAAGAGCTTTTTGCCACAGTAATTGCTAATACAGTATTCCGAAATCACAGACTGACTCCAGATTGTTTTGTGCTTTAAGGGTGTTTATTATAGTGCTCAAAATTGGAGGGGGTAGCAAAATGGTGAAGGGTGATGGTGAATGAATGTCCATGGCAGAGTCCAGTCTATTAGTCTCACAGGTGCATTGCCCAAATGGGCCTAGGAAGTGGAGCTGGGGCAGTTTAAGTATGGACAGGGTGACAAAGTCGGACAGTAGGATGACAATCAGGGTGGTCCCATTTCTTGGCGGGGTTTTGGCATCATTCTCTGTCTTGTTCCTTGATCTCAGGGACCGTTTGCGAGGTGGTTCTCCCTCTGCAGGGGGTGGGGTGCTGGTGTGGTGGTCCTGTGGCAGTGCCTCCTGTCCACTAGCGCTGGCGGAGGTGGTGGGCAGTTCATCGTCCATGCTAGTGCCAGGGGCCCCTTGTAGTGCCACAGTGTCCCTCCTGGTGTTCACGAGTTCCTTCAGCACCCCTACGATGGTGCCCAGGGTGGAATTGATGGTTCTGAGTTCCTCCCTGAAGCCCATATACTGTTCCTTCTGCAGGCGCTGGGTCTCCTGAAACTTGGCCAGTACCGTTGCCATCGTCTCCTGGGAGTGGTGGTAGGCTCCCATGATGGAGGAGAGGGCCTCGTGGAGAGTGGTTTCCCTGGGCCTGTCCGCCCCCTGTTGCACAGCAGCCCTCCCAGTTCCCCTGTGTACCTGGGCCTCCGTCCCCTGGACCATGTGCCCACTACTACTGCCCCAGGTCCCTGTTGTTGTTGGGGGTGGTGGGTTAGCCTGGGTTCCCTGTAGTGGTGGACACACTGCTGATTGACGTGTCCTGGGGACGGAGGTATGGGCCCGCTGGGTGGGTGGGTGCTGTGCTGGTGTTTCCAGAGGGGGGAAGCTCTGTGGTTGCCTGTGACTGGGTGTGAGGATTCCTGTGTCATGATAGTGTGGGCGTATTTCTGTTGGCGTGACGGTGGAGGATTTGTTTTCACCAGTTTATCACTGACCTTTAGTGTGGCGGACTTGTGTGGGTGTCTGAATTTTGGCGATTTCCGTGCTGTGGGTCATAATAGCTGTGGCGGTTTTCCGCGGCCGCGGCGGTGTTTTGGCGGTCTTCTGCACGGCGGTAGGCGGCTTTTACCGCCAATGTTGTAATGAGGACCTAAGTCCTGATTGTCATCACACAAAAAGGACAAGGAATATGGTCAAATACCTCACCCACAAATTGTGGCATGCTTCATCATAGGGCCCTGCTAACACACTCCAAATAATAAATCCCCTTTGGAGTGGAGCAGTAAGGGTGGGGGAACATATAAGCACAAGAGACAAGACCAACAATTATGGTACAGGGATCACAGACGAACAACAGAAGAAATATCTAAAACTACCTATATGTATCGGATTTTTAACAGAAAAATATTTTTCAAAGTCACCACCCATGGCAGGAGCATATCAGATTATGGCGCCGGTTTATTGATGATGTCCTCCTCGTATGGAGAGGGGATAGACAATCTATTGCCAGTTTTATCCAATGGCTGAATGAACGTGATCCATTGTTGTTGTTCACTGCAACAATCACCATAGAGAGACTACCCTTTCTTGATCTAGAGATTGTACCTGGGGATGGTAGATTAAATACAAGGGTCTACCACAAACCTACGGACAGGAACAGTCTACTTTCTTTCAAAAGTTTTCACCCCAAGACACTACGTGAGAATTTGCCTTATGGACAATTTCTCCGGATCCGGAGAAATTGTTCTGATATTAAAGATTATAAGAAGGAATCAGACATCCTGACAGAAAAACTTATACAACGAGACTACCCATTAAGAATCATCCAACAAGCACAGAAAAGAGCCAGAAATTGTAACAGAGAAGTCCTTTTGGAAGAAAGAAAAAGAGCGCCCAGTCAACGACTAATTTGTATTACCACTTTCAACGCGCTCTCGAATCAAGTAAAAGGGATTATCAATAAGAACTAGCGGATTCTGAATAGTGATGGCCTGGAGATTGATAGACCAATGTTTTCCTTCAAGAAAAGTGCAAATCACCATAACCTTCTTATACATACTCGACCAACACAGAGAATTGCTAAGAACGCACGTACACAATGTAATCTCTTACCTGTGGTTGGACATACTAAATGTGGATCTTGTAGTGTTTGTCATCTCACTAAAAATACAAAGTCGATTGATGTGGGTCTGGAGAGACCGTGGGTTCAGACAAAACATACAAATTGCAATTCGGAGAACATCATTTATGGAATATGGTGCCCCTGTGGACTCCTTTATATTGGAATGACCACTCGGAAAGCGAAGATCAGAATTATGGAACACAGAAGCAACATCAGGTGTAAAAAAACGAACACAAAGATGACAGCACATTATTTTGAAAAACCTCATGGTCCAGATGATATGATATGTACTATATTAGACAAACAGACTCCAAAAAATAATGACACCAATATAGCAGACTACCTATTTTTCCATGAACAACGTTGGATCTATCGCACTAAGAACAATAGCCAGGGATTGAATGATGACGTACAATGGCTACAATTGCTCAATCAATAATGGGGTTTATATCAGAATCCCCTGACTACATAATATTTATGAAGAGAGATTGTTTATATCTAGGTCATAATTAGTTAACAACTGCAGAGGTCCGCCTGTGTCTTTTTATAACTAGTAATTTAATTGTTCTGGCCTCCACCACCTTCTTTCTTTTTTGATTCTTAGTTTTGTTTTGTTTTTTTCTTATTTCATTCACATATTTTCTTCTTGTCCTGAATAAGTGAATGGTATTTTTTCAATTAGAAAATTTCCATTAATTGAATGGCCATTGAATTTTCTGGTCAGGATTTTGACTATTCCTTGGGAGGTTTCTTGTAGGTAGTTATTTTTTGTTCCCCAAATTCCACCCCTCTTTTCTACATTTAGAGGTTCCTTCTCAACAAATTATGTTTTACATTAAGAATGCCCGATTTTAGAGCGTTCTGCAGACAGGGGCAGGTTCGACAACCTCGAACTCACCCAAGATGGGCGCCGTTTAAATAGGAGGCAGCAGTCTAGTTTACTGGCAGGGCATGGACACGTCATGCCTGGAAATGGCCTTTTATCGCTGACAGGCTCCGCGTCTTTGTCTCACCGCGGAACCGGGCAGAGGCAGACTGGCAGCAGCACTGGACCCTTGAAGAAGTAAGGCGGGGGGAGGGGGCCCGGGTCACTTTACCTTTACATTTTCAGCACGTTTACCATGCCGCTACCAATTTGGCAGGCAGGTCGACACATCGATATTACATCTACATGTACCCGTTTTATGGGTATTTGCATACTCTTTGTTTAGCTCATCAGAACTACAGAAAAACATTTTGACAATCATATTCTAAGGGCCGGCGGGCGGATTATAACTTTATTGGATTTTGATATTAACTATACGGGCATCAGACAATATTTGAACATATTGTATGACCGATGTTTGGAAACTAAAACAGGCTGGCGGGCAGAATCACGACATGAGAAAAATTACTAGTCAAGGGCCGGCAGGCTTAATTAATATTTGCAAGATTCAAATACCGATAAACACGAGAGAATAGAGATACACGCTCCAGCACATATGGAAATAAGAACAGGCCGGCGGGTGGAAACATAAGATGACATAATTTTCCTTGATAATAAGACTACTTACATGTCCTGCAGCTCTGTGTTGACAGAATTGGAGGGATAATACTTTTATTTCAGAGTATGTACAGCCATTTTCTTGTTTTAAAATCATAAAGACTTGTTTATATACAGTGTGTGACTATAGGGTGGTGCTCCCACCCAGTTCTGATGAGGATAGGTATTTATGAATCTCGGTAAGTGTACCAACCCTGCTTCTTTGTTTTGGCCCTGGGCATATCACTTGGGTTTACATATATTAATATGAGTTAATTAACTTTAGTTAATATACACAGGTGCTATTTTTCCTACGATGATATGCACTAGACTGAGGGAATTGTTTAAGCACAATCTTAATTATTTTCTCCTTATATGCCTAAGGTGAAAAGTATGGGGATTGTTATATGAAATTGGATTCCACTTGTTTGTGGATTTAAATTGGAAAATTTTCTCTCCCCACAGAATACTGAGTGTGCTGATAAATTAATGAGCAACTAAGAGCACAATTTAATTAGCCTCATGATCAGAGGACAGGTAGGGTTTTCTTTATAATACAGGGACAGGGCGAAGGTCCTGATGAAGGACACATGACCCTTATGGGCATTTAAAATAGGCCGAAACATGTTGACCCTTCTCAGAGATTGGGGTGTACAGGTGATTAGTTCCTAAAACACCACCAACAATATTTTAATCCTGTCCAGGCTGCACCAGAATAAATTAGTGAAGTGATCAGCCTGAGTCAGTTTTAGATATTTCTTCTGTTGTTCGTCTGTGATCCCTGTACCATAATTGTTGGTCTTGTCTCTTGTGCTTATATGTTCCCCCACCCTTACTGCTCCACTCCAAAGGGGATTTATTATTTGGAGTGTGTTAGCAGGGCCCTATGATGAAGCATGCCACAATTTGTGGGTGAGGGCCGTTTTTTCAAATATTATTGATTTTTTGTTGGGTCTGGTATTTTACCATATTCATTGTCCTTTTTGTGTGATGACTTATTGGTTTAGGGAGGTTGGACAGGGAATTCCTCTCACCCCTTCATAGTGTTTTGATGACTAAGTCCTGATTCCCTTGGCGTAAGTCTAATAATTCACGATCTGCTGACAGTGTTACAGTTCTACGATCAAAAACTCACTCAAACTTGCAAACAAAATTTCTCCAGTTGTACAACAGGGGACTATCTTTACACACAAGAGGAATAGCCCAGGTAGCTGCATTTCCAGACAGATATGATAACAAGAAAGCTACTTTGGACTGGGCATCGGGGAAAGTATGTGGTCTGCAGGTGAAGTGTAATTCCACTTGAACCAGGAAAGATTGTGCTTTCAAGGGTCACCTGAGCAACGTTCTGGGGGAGCTAAAGGAATGGTTGAAGGAACATTGAGGGAAATGTTTATCGGATTACCTCCAGAAGTCTGAGAAGAAGTACCTGGCCAAGACACACCTGTGGGACTTTGTTCCTTATTCTCTACTTTATCCTGTAACTGACTCACTCTCTCAGCTAGGCTAGTTGCCAAATCTTTTGATGATACCACCTCTGCTTGGAGCTGAGTGATAGCCTTGACTAGCTCATCCAGTGTGGCCATGTTGATAACATACACAAACCAGGAGGATAATAATTTGTGGGCTCACTATTCTATCAGAGTCACCAGATCCTTGGGGTCTGTGCACGTTCCCAACACTTCCACCACAAGACAGCTCCAATACTCTGATTAGAATTGTTACAGAGTCTCAGAGAGTCCAAGTGGGGAAAAGGGGAATAGGAAGGGAACAGCTGGGAAGGAGACCTGTATGGAGCAAAAAAGGTTAAAGCACACAATATAAAAATTACATCAGATGAATCAATACTAGGCTATGACTCTAAGCATGGTCATTCTGAAAAAACATGGATAATCTAAGCATAGACTTAAAATGACTAGGCTTCAAGATGACTGGATACCTGTGTGGGAATCAAGAAAGGTTAAATGCAACTTTCAAATTCAAATACTATCCTTTGCATGAGGATCAGGAAACAATCTGAATGATTTCTAAAACCATCATATGAATCGTGTTTGAGAAAACATATTAGGAATACACAACGTTACATCTAGAACTCTGGCTTTCTTTGTTCTCTCAAATTGCCGGAACATGAATTGCGCACATTGCAGATTTTCACATGGGTAGTAAAAATAAGAATGATTGTGCACCATGAATAACACCAATTAGACTTGAGAAATAAATCACGTAACTTGTGAACTCGAAAACCACCAAGTAAATGTCTTAGAATGGTAGCGCCTAATGAACACCGTGTTTTTAAACACAGAAAATGAATTGCGCATCTTGCCGATTCGAGTACCACCATGTAACTGCCAAGGAATGGTAGCGCACAATGAATAACATGAAATTAAGCATGAGAAAAGAATTGCGCGTCTTGCTGATTCGAATGCCACCATGTAACTGCCAAGGAATGGTAGCGTACAATGAATATCAAGGGTTAAAACACAAGAAAACGAATCGCGGGTCTTGCTGATTCGAATATCCGCATGCAAATGCCACAAAACGACCAAGCGCACATTCACACGCACAAGAGTAGAATTGTTTATCATGCAAAGATTAGGCCCAAGAACTCGAGAGTCTTCGATAACGGGGGCGGGGGCCCAGCCCAACCTCCGTCTTACACCCCGGATCTAGGATCACCAATTGAAGTGAAAAGGGCAAGGCCTGGAGGATCAAGTAGGCCACCGGAACAGGAGCTCAGGAAGTTGCTGCTGCTCTGCACCGGGACCTCTGAATAGTGAGCACCTGGAGCTGGGCTGGCTCCCTTATATAGAGTCTTGGCCCAGCCCACAAACCACACCCAGGCATGCTGCAGGGAAAGCTTCTGGAAGATCCTGGAAGGGGACCACACCCTGACAGAGTCTGAAAACCTGCAGCAGTACATAGCATGTGAACAGAATTTAAATGCATGCTGAACCTAAGTCTTTAAGATTAAACTCTGCAATGCAAAAGGTTAAACAACATTATATCAGCACAATGCATAAATTGTGTTAGCTTGAAATTGTTGGGTTTTTGCATTCTAGTCGCCTGTAAAGCGCACACTGCCCTGATGTTGACAGCGACCCCCTTGCGAGTCACAGCACTCACAGGGATGGTGGCCTGCTGGAGACAGCAGACAACCATGTCTGTGACTGCTTTTTACATAAAGCAGTTTTTTTTTGTAATGCAGCCCGTTTTCCTTAAAGGAAAACGAGATGCATTACAAAATGAAAAATGAAACGTTTCAGTTTCATTTTCTCAGAGCAGTCAGTGGTCCATAGGACCACTGCCTGCTCTGAAAAAATGTTTTCAAGGCCATTCACAAAGGGGAAGGGGTCCCATGGGGACCCCTTCCCTTTTGCGAATGGGTTACCACCAGTGTGACACTGGTGGTAACTGCGAATTGCTTTGCGACTGCGTTCGCGGTCACAAAGCAATCCTACATTGCGATGCGACTCGCAAAGAGGAAGGGGAACACCCCTTCCTATTTGCGACTCGCAGTCCCATTTTGCGAGTCGGTAACCAGGTTACCGACTCGCAAAATGGGGATGGGCATCGCGATGTGACTTTTGCGCCTCACAAACAGCGATTTTTACTGTTTGAGAGGTGCAAAAGCCTTGCTACATCTGGCCCTTTGTGAGGTTTTGCAAACCGAAGTCTGTTTGACCACTGGTTACCATCCCCAAACAGATGGACAGACAGATGATTCAGTGTGATTCAATGTCTTGGACAGTACATAAGGTGCCAAGTATTACATAGTCCCACAGATTGGGATGAGTTTATATCGGCAGCAGAATTTGCTTATAACAATGCTATGCATAGTTCTGCTAAATATTTACTTTTCCATTATAACTATGGTTTTCATCCTTGCTTCATGATTATTCATTCCTTTCCCAATTCTGGTGTGCCATCAGTTAACAATTATCTTGAAAACCTACAGTAGTTACAAAAATGGACTCAAGAAAAGTTGAAACAGACCAAGGACACATACAAAAGGAATGCTGACCGGCATCGCAGGGCTAGTCCAGACTATCAAAGTGGGGGTGAAGTGTGATTGTCTACTAGACATACTTCCTTAAAAATGGACCTCACAAGTTTGACCCAAGATTTATTGGTCCTTATAAAGTTATGAAGAGGATCAATGATGTGGCAATGAAGTGGTTCTTCCTCCAAATATGCAAATTCATCCTGTGTTCCATGTATCCTCGTTAAAACCAGTCACCCCTGGCACCATTTTCCCTGCAAGACCTCCAGCCAATATGATCAATAATGAACCTGAATTTGAGACTGAAGCCATTCTAGATTCAAAATGGATACGAAACAGACTCCACTACCTGATACACTGGAAGGTATATGGTCCCAAAGATCACACTTGGGAACCTGCAGGCCATGTGCATGTCCCTCACTTGCTACATGTATTCCATTGAAGGTATTCTAATAAACCCAAACTTGTGAAGGGTGCTGTAAAAGGAGTGCACTGTTGGACCTGCTCTGATAAAGGGCTCGGTACTCAGTATATGGTTCCTGGACAGAGTGCATAGCCTATGAAGCTGCACGCTACACCACACAAAGCCATTTGCAGTACAAGTGTTTCCCTGCCCATGGCTTCCTATTATTACGTTTCTGATGTTGCTCTGCCCAGTCTCTCCGCTTCCTTGTGGTCAGTGCTGGCATCTCAGTGTTCTAGCATCTTCCTGGCATGCGGTTGTGGGGGGGGGGCATGTGGCCCCCTGCATTCAGTGTAAGAAGTGCCCCGCAGAGGTGGGGCCCAAGGGCCTCCCCCACACAAACAATACAGTTTGCCCCAGGGAGGTGGTGGTCCCAGGAGCACAAGGGGCCACATGGCCCCCCCTATTCTAATTACTCATCGCCGCTGATAGGTGGCGGCCCGGGGCTATTGAAAGCCCTAGGAGGGGGCCCCATGCCCCCCTTCTTATTAATGTCCCCGTATCCCTGGGACCTGGCCCACCCAGGGGATAATAAAAAAGACAAGACAGGAGAACACCCTTTTAAAAAAAGAAATCTCATAAAAAAATGAAGATACGGATCAGCAGATTTTTCTAAAAAAACAAATGCTTTTTAGCCCTTGTGGGTTCCCTCAGGGGCCCCACCACCAGATCTAAGTGGTCAAAGTGACTCTCCGCAGGTCCCTTTTCTTATTCTTTTACTGATGGCTGCCAACACTTTCTTGTTGAAGTGTTGGCAGCCGATCAGATGTCAGCACAGGGACTGTTGGATATGCAAAGGATCCATGCCCTTAGGTAGCTATATTTTTTGGCCTTGAATTACTCCAAAACTACTGACCAGATTTAGACCAAACCACAAAAAACATAATCTGCTAAACAGGATCTAGCTTCGTTCCAAATTTGGTGTAATTCTGCTCAGCGGTTTGGGCTGTAGGCATACCTAAAGACCCTATGGAAAAATGAATGGGAAAAACATGTTTTATGTTGTGAGACACCCCCTTTTTCTCAGCCCCCGCTTGATGGACCACCCCAAAACCTTCAAAACAGAAGCTGAACTGACCAAATTCTACATTTGGATTTTTTTTTGAAGATTTGTCAAGCTGCGCTAAAGTTATAGGCAAAACAAAAAATGCTCTGTCAATGGAAACTAGGTCCTAACTATAACTACCTAGTGGCAACTGGCAGTACGTTTTATGTATATTTATCTATCCATATATATATACATATATATATATATATATATATATATATATATATATATATATATATATATATAGAGAGAGAGAGAGCGAGAGAGATCTATGTATAGATATATAGATATATCTCAAAATAAACACCTTTCAGGGTTAGAGTCATACATAAATTATACAAAAAAGAAGTGAGAACTCTGGGTAGTTCCCAAGTTTAGGTGGTGAGCAGCTTCATTAAGGAGCACCCTGCAACACCAGCGACACTCTAGATTTGCTCACCTCAAATGTCTGTTTATCTAGCAAAGATCAGCACATTGATATCCACACCAAGCTGCACAGGGACAATTTTTTGTGCCATTTGTACAGCAACATCTTTAACCATAGGAGTGACCCCGTGCCATTAAGTGAATTAAAAGCTAGAGTGGATGATAGTTTCAAAAGTGTTATGTGCCAAGCACGGTCATCTGATTGCTCTTGACCAGTACCTAGTCGTGATTTATGATCAACCACGAGGAGTGCAGGTCTGATACAGAAATTGGGTCCTTCCCGAGCAGAAGTTTTACCTTCTGACTTAGGTGGTCATTATAGCTTTGGTGATCTTCCTTGAAGACCGCCAAAGCCGTGGGCGCCTCATCTCTTCAGTCGCTTGCATCTTATACGGAATGAAGCAGCAAGACTGATCTGTAACAGCCACAAAACAAGCCTGTCTCTAGTAGTTGCACTAGCTCCCAGTGCAGAAAGGAGCCCGGTTTAAACTACTTTGCTATGGTCACGAGTCACTTTATGAGTCAGGACCTGTTATTTTGAGTGGCAAAGTAGCCTTCTATAAGACTAGTAGAGCTTTGCATTCCTCCCACCAAGCCCTGATTCGTAGTACCCAAATTAGGAAAACGATGATGGGTGGCCGCTCTTTTTGTCATTTAGCAGCACTTTATTGGAATTCCATTCCTCTGGAAAATAAACTTATGAGGACCTTCTGATGCTCCTTCAGCATTTCAAAACATGCCTGTATCTTGTTTAGGAGACTTTGGGCATCATTCTGACCTCGGCGGTAAAAGGCGCTTACCGCCGGTCAGAAGGCCACCACAACACCGCCACGGTAAACCGACACGGTCATTCTGACCCTCAAGAGGCAAACCGCCAAAAACCCGACATCAACAAAAGTCCGCCACACCAACGGCCAGCGTTAAACTGGCGAAGACCAAACCTCCACCGTCACGCCAACAGAAATACGCCCATGCCATTACGACCCACGAATCCACGCGGCGGTCTTTCAACCGCGGTATTCCATTGGCGGTACACACCGCCGCGCTCAAAATACACATACAGCTCCAAAACACAACCACATTGGACAATTTGAAATACACACACCTGAGACACATACACACAACACTCCCACACACCCAATTAACTATAAAACACACACCCACATCACCCACAAACCCCTACAACCACAAATGAGAGACGAAGCCCAGAGAGAGACAGCACAGAATAGAGAACACCATCACACAGAGGCACACTACACCATCACCCACACAACAACCACGCACAAAACACCACACACCACTACACTCACCACACTCATCACCGCAAACACCACCCCACACCTCATCCACACCACCCCATGGCACCCCAAAGACATCCCAGGTTCTCAAACGCAGAACTCAGGGTCATGGTGGAGGAAATAGTTTGGGTAGAGCCCCAGCTCTTCGGGACACAAGTGCAGCACACCACCATTGCCAGGAAGATGGAGCTATGTAGCAGAATAGTGGACAGGGTCAACGCTGTGGGACAGCATCCACGAAATCGGGACAACATCAGGAAGCGGTGGAACGACCTACGGGGGAAGGTGCGTTCCATGGTATCCAGGCACAACATCGCGGTGCAGCGGACTGGCGGCGGACCCCCACCTCCTCCCCCAGAATTTACAACATGGGAGGAGCAGGTCTTGAACATCCTGCATCCTGAGGGCCTCGCAGGAGTAGGCGGAGGAATGGACTCTGGTAAGTCTCATCTTCACTACTTCATCCCCACCAGCATGCCAACTCATACCCCCACCCCCCCACCACCATCACACATCCTCATTGCTAATGTCTCACCATCACAACCCACCCATCCCAACACCAAACCCTGCATGCCACCACAAACCATCGACAGCCATCACCTAAGCATGCCCACTGCACATACCCATCTCCCCCACAAACCGCCGTCACAACAGCCCCCACAAAGGAATGCCAGCACTGGGGTACACAGGCACCCACCCATTGCACGCTATGGCACACACAGAAGCAATAACCATACTCTTATACCCCTGCAGGACCCGAACGCCACCACACCGCCCAGGAGGGTCCAGAAATGTCCATCCCACCCCCAGAAAAGGCCCCCAGTGATGACAGCAGCTCTGTCTCCCTGGACCCAGATGACCAGCCCGGCCCATCGGGGACCTCGGGACAGTCGGTTCCCCTCAGACAGCCACAGGCTACAGCAGACCTACCCCCCTCTGGGAACAACAGCACAGCACCCACCCAGCAGGCCCATGCCTCTGTCTCCAGGACACGTCAATCAGCGGTGTATCCACCACTACAGGGCACCCAGGTTAACCCACCACCCCAACAACAACAGGGACCTGGGGGCAGTGGTAGTGGGCACACGGTCCAGGGGACAGAGGCCCAGGGAAACAGGGGAACTGGGAGGGCTGCTGTGCGACAGGGGGGGGACAGGCCCAGGGAACCCACTCTCCACGAGGCCCTCACCTCCATCATGGGAGCATACCACCACTCCCAGGAGACGATGGCGACGGTCCTGGCCAGGTTCCAGGAGATCCAGGTACTGCAGGAGGAACAGTTTATGGGGTTCAGGGAAGAACTGAGAAACATTAGTTCCGCAATGGGCACCATCGTTGTGGCTCTCAACCAGATTGTCACCACATTGCGGGACCATGTGGCACCACAAAGGGCCCCTGTCACTAGCATGGACCAGGAACAGGCTACCACCTCCGCCGGCGCTAGTGGACAGGAGGCCCCGACACAGCAACAACCGGCCACCAGAACCCCACCTCCTGCAGAAGAAGAACCACCCCGCAAGCGGGGCCTGACATCTAGGAAGAAGACAGAGTAGGATGCCAAGACCCCCGCCAGGAAAGGATACCCCCTGATGTCATCCCACTGTCCCACATTGTCACCCTGTCCAACCTTAAACTGCCCCTGCTCCACCTTCCACAGGCATATGGACAATGCACCTGTGAGACTGAGAATCTGGACTCTGCCATGGACATTCCTCCACCATCACCCATCACCGATTTTCAACCATGTCCCAAATTTGAGCACTTTAATAAACACACTTATTGCACACAAATAATCTGGAGTCTGCCTGTTTTTTTGAAAATATGTATTAGACATAAACGTGCCAAAATGACCAGTTACATTGTGATGACAACATACCACTGTCACACAGCTGTAGTCCATGGGCAAACAAAGCAGAGGTCACGCAGTGGGGCCCACATCTCTGAAATTGGAAGGGAAAGTCACAACTCTGTTAGCATACACTGGGTGAAAAGGACAGACAGTAGAGAGGCAGGAGACTGTAAGTAAATGTAAAATGCCGGTGTTGATTCTTACCTGTGTGTTATTGAAAATACTGCTGTATCACTGTGTCCCTGTTGTCTGTGTCGTCCTCTTCGTCTTCCTCCTCTTCACTCTCCGCAGGCTCCACAGCTGCTACAACACCACCATCTGGACCATCCTCCTGCAGAAAAGGCCCCTGGCGTCGCAATGCCAGGTTGTGAAGCATACAGCAGGCCACGATGATCTGGCACACCTTCTTTGGTGAGTACATTAGGGATCCACCTGTCATATACAGGCACCTAAACCTGGCCTTCAGGAGGCCGAAGGTTCTTTCTATAATCCTCCTAGTTCACCCATGGGCCTCATTGTAGCGTTCCTCTGCCCTTGTCCTGGGATTCCTCACTGGGGTCAGTAACCACGACAGGTTGGGGTAACCTGAGTCACCAATTAGCCACACACGGTGTCTCTGTAGTTGTTCCATCACATAAGGGATGCTGCTATTTCGCATGATGTACGCGTCATGCACTGACCCAGGGAACTTGGCATTTACATGGGAGATGTACTGGTCAGCCAAACAGACCACCTGCACATTCATGGAATGATAACTTTTTCTGTTCCTGTACACCTGTTCACTTTCACTGGGGGGTACAAAGCCACATGTGTCCCATCAATGGCACCAATGATGTTGGGAATATGTCCAAGGGCATAGAAATCACCCTTCACTGTAGGCAAATCCCCCACCTCAGGGAAAACGATGTATCTCCGCATGTGTTTGAGCAGGACAGACAAAACTCTGGACAACACCTTGGAAAACGTAGGCTGAGACATCCCTGATGAAATGGCCACTGTTGTTTGAAATGACCCACTTGCTAAGAAATGGAGTACTGACAGCACCTGCACTAGAGGGGGGATCCCTGTGGGTTGGCGGATGGGTGACATCAGGTCTGCCTCCAGCTGGGCACACAGTTCATGTATAGTGGCTCGGTCAAGCCTGTATGTCAGAATGACATGTCGTTCCTCCATTGTCGACAGGTCCACCAGCGGTCTGTACACGGGAACATTCCTCCATCTCCTCGCAAGTCCCAGCGGACGGTGCCTAGGAAGGACAACAGCGAGCACAGAGTCAATCAACCCACAGATAAGTTCCCACAGCTTGCACAGTACACGATTCTCTATGCATTGAATGGCTTGTATGAGTGTCGATGCAAGGCCTAGGCATGTGTGACGCAGTAGAAATTAAGCCATGTGGGCCCTTGAAATGGCGGCTGTCTGACCTGTGAAGTGCGACAATGGAATGTGAGGTCAATGCGCTGGTGTGGCACACCGTGGCGGTAGGCGGTCGAAGACCGCGGCGCAATGCCGCATTGGTTAACATTGAACCCTATGCGTTTCAGGAGCCAATGACGAAGTGCGCCGGTGGTCGCGGGACGCACCGCCGCGGTACGCACTGCCGCGGACGTGACCGCCATTTTCTATCTGCTTAATCACTCAAGACCTGATCATCCACAGGAGAGGACCTATACTGCAAGTGCTGCTGTGACCTCGGTCTAGAAGATACAATGGCTGCTGCGACTGGGGAAAGGGCCCCTGCCTTCACTTCTGAAGAATTGGAGAAACTTGTGGATGGGGTCCTCCCCCAGTATGCGCTACTCTACGGTCCTCCAGACCAACAGGTAAGTACACTGGGACCATGCTTTGGGGGCAATGCCTGTGTGGAGTCGGGTGGATGAAAGATGGTGGGGAGGGGAGCGATTGAGGCATGCATCAAACGACGGATGAGAGCATGTGCCACATGGCAAGGGTGGAGATGGGGGGCCACTCACATCGAGCATGCAGAAAATTATAATAATGTTATTTCTCCCCCTGTACATGTCACATAGGTCAGCGCCCATCAGAAAATCGACATTTGGTGTGCCATCGCCAAGGACGTCCGGACCCTGGGGGTCCACAACAGACGGGGCACCCACTGCCGCAAGAGGTGGGAGGACATCCGCCGCGGGAGCAGGAAGACCGCGGAGGCTCTGCTGGGGATGGCCTCCCAACGTAGGAGGGGTGCCACTCGTCAATTGACCCCCCTGATGTCTCGGATCCTGGCGGTGGCCTACCCAGATTTGGATGGGCGCGTGAGGACATCACAGCAGACACAAGGGGGTGAGTACCAGCACATTCTGCTATCTTAGCACGCAGTGGAGGTGTCTGGGTGGGGGAGGAGGGCTGTGGGTATCCCTAGGCCAGGGCGATTTGTGTAGGCTAGGCCCCTCCGTAAGGCATGGCCCTGTGCCCCCGCCCCCCACCTCTGTAGGGTGCCAAGTACAGCTATCCATGGCCCTGTGTCACCTATGTGTGCAGTTGTAGTCCATAGGCTTGTAGGCCAAGTCCCAATGATTGAGTAGTGTACCCCAAGTGCGCGGCGTAGTGCAGGGGGCTTCTGTGTCTGTCCTCTCCGCCAACTGTGTTGCCAATGGATGCACTCAACATGTCTTCATTTCCCCCCCCCCTTTTTTGCTGCTCTTCCTGTTCATGTGTGCATTAGCATCATCAGGCGGAGGAGAAGTGGCATCGGAGCACGAGGGAGCTGCATCTCACATGGCCCTGGAGGGCCATGCAACCGACTCGGAGTTCACCAGTGAGACGAAGGGCGAGGGGAGCTCCATAACGGGGACACGTGGAGACATCAGCCACACAGACACGTCCTCGGAAGGGAGCTCCCTTGTGGTGGCGGCAACATCCGTGCCCACCGCAACAACAGGTACAGCCGCCACCCAGCGCACCAGCTCTGCCCTCCCAGCATCCCCTCTGCGATCGCCCCGTGCCCGCTCGCACACGAAGGCGGGCATCTCTTTCGCCCCAGGCACCTCAGGCCCTGCCCCAGTTACCCCTGCTGCCCTCAGTGAGGAGGTCATTGACCTCCTCAGGATGCTCATTGTTGGGCAGTCTACCCTTTTGAATGCCATCCAGGGGGTAGAAAGGGAGGTGCACCGGAGCAATGCATACCTGGAGGGCATTCATTCGGGTCAGGCTGCCCATCAGCGATCGTTCAACGCTCTGGCCTCAGCACTGACGGCAGCCATTGTCCCTGTCTCCTGCCTCCCTCCTCCAACTTCCTCCACCCAGTCCCACTCCCCTGTTCCTCTGCCTATCCCAGACACACCTACAGACCAGCCTGCACACACCTCAGCACCCAAGGGCAGCTCATCCAGACATAAGCACCACACATCACACAAGCATTCACACAAGCAACAGCCACATGCAGACATACCCACAGCCACTGCCTCCTCTGTGTCCCCCTCCTCCTCGTCTCCCTCCTCCCTCCCTGTGATGTCTCCACTCACACTTGCATGCACAACATCATCAGCCACTACGTCCATCACCAGCACACCCACCAGAACACTCCGCACACGTGCAGTCACCACCCCCACTGCCATTTACACGTCCCCTGTGTCCTCTCCCAGTGTGTCTGTCACCCCCTATTCCAAACCACACAAACGCAGGCAGCCACCCACCCAACAGCCATCCACCTCACGACAGCCTCCGTCACAAGCACCTGCACCCAAAGACACCACACTTGACTCTCCTACAACCACATCCTCTTCCTCCACTCCCATACCCACTGCACCTACCCTCCCCACTGCTCCTAAAAAGTTTTTCCTGTCCAAAATTAACCTCTTTCCATCACCTGACCCACCCCCTCCATCTCGTAAGAGTCCAATCAGCACCTCAGCCACCACAACCCCTGGACCTACAAGGTCCATAGTACAGGGATATTGGAGTCCACCACCTTCAAGGGCAGCAACATCGGCCAGCAGTAAAGGGACAGCCAGCCCACCCCCTGGGAAGAAAACCAAGAAAGGCAAGGCCCGGCGCGAGAGGCCAGAGACGGCAGCCTCCAAAGGCACTACCCTGGCACCGTCAGGAAGTGGGGTGCCACCTGGCACATCTACAAAGGGAGGCAAGGGCCACAGAGAATCACGGAAGGATGGCAAGGGCAGCACGGCTGACAAGTCCGGCAGCAGGCGAGCTGCCCAGGAGGGCCCCACCAGCCCCATTCCGGGTGTGAAGGAGGACACCCACGGGCCCGGGACTCCAGCACAGGAGGGCCCTAGAAGCGAGAAGTCGGATGGCGAGTGAACTTCATATATTGGCCGGATATGGTACCCTGGAGACACATGTCAAGAACCGCTGAACAGGGCCCTTCAAGACAAGCACCGCGGAACAGGGCCCTTCAAGACAAACACCGCTGAACAGGGCCCTTCAAGACAAGCACTGCTGAACAGGGCACCGCCGTCTCAAGCACCGCTGAACAGGGCCCTTCAAGACAAGCACCGCTGAACAGGGCCCTTCAAGACAAGCACCGCTGAACAGGGCCCTTCAAGACAAGCACCGCTGAACAGGGCACCGCCGTCTCAAGCACCGCTGAACAGGGCCCATCAAGATAAGCACCGCTGAACAGGGCCCTTCAAGACAAGCACCGCTGAACAGGGCACCGCCGTCTCAAGCACCGCTCAACAGGGCCCTTCAAGACAAGCACCGCTGAACAGGGCACCGCTGTCTCAAGCACCGCTGAACAGGGCCCTTCAAGACAAGCACCGCTGAACAGGGCACCGCCGTCTCAAGAACCGCTGAACAGGGCCCTTCAAGACAAGCACCGCTCCGCTGGGCCCTTCATCTCAAGCACCGCTCCGCTGGGCCCTTCATCTCAAGCACCGCTCGCTTGTGCCTTCATCTCAAGCACCGCTCCGCTGGGCCCTTCATCTCAAGCACCGCTCCGCTGGGCCCTTCATCTCTGCACCGCTCCGCTGGGCCCTTCATCTCAAGCACCGCTCCGCTGGGCCCTTCATCTCGAGCACCGCTCCGCTGGGCCCTTCATCTCAAGCACCGCTCCGCTGGGCCCTTCATCTCTGCACCGCTCCGCTGGGCCCTTCATCTCAAGCACCGCTCCGCTGGGCCCTTCATCACAGGCACCGCTCCGCTGGGCCCTTCATCTCAAGCACTGCTCCGCTGGGCCCTTCATCTCAAGCACCGCTCCCCTGGGCCCTTCATCTCAAGCACCGCTCCGCTGGGCCCTTCATCTCAAGCACCGCTCCGCTGGGCCCTTCATCTCAAGCACCGCTCCGCTGGGCCCTTCATCTCAAGCACCGCTCCGCTGGGCCCTTCATCTCAAGCACCGCTCCGCTGGGCCCTTCATCTCTGCACCGCTCCGCTGGGCCCTTCATCTCAAGCACCGCTCCGCTGGGCCCTTCATCTCAAGCACCGCTCAGCTGGGCACCGCCGTCTCAAGCACCGCTCCGCTGGGCACCGCCGTCTCAAGCACCGCTCCACTGGGCCCTTCATCTCAGGCACCGCTGGCCCATTGGAAGAAGGGGCAGGCCCGGATCTGTGTCGGGCAGGGCTGCACGATGCACTCTGGGCACCATGCCTCCTCCAGTACCAGTGGAGTCTGTAATCCACTTGAGAGACTGTGGCTTTGCACTCCCCAGGATGTAACAGTGGGCAAGCCACCCACTGTAGAGACTTGTGAGACTGTGGCTTTGCACTCCCCAGGATGGCACAGTGGGCAAGCCACCCACTGTAGAGACTTGTGAGACTGTGGCTTTGCACTCCCCAGGATGGCACAGTGGGCAAGCCACCCACTGTAGAGACTTGTGAGACTGTGGCTTTGCACTCCCCAGGATGGGACAGTGGGCATGGAGGCCCCTCGTGGATCTGGCGTCGTGGACTCATGTGGCTGAGGTGCCTCCCCTTCCCTTCCCCCTGAGGTGCCTGTAGTTTTTCTATCTGATGCCCCTGCAGTGTTCTCTCCAATGGCTTCGGGTCTCCTGTGTGGGCTTTGCCCATGTGTTGAAACCCATCGGCCCACGTACAATGACTGAAACCCAATTTGGACAGGACAATTTACATATGTGTATATAGTTATAGATGTTTTTTTTTTACGTAGCCTTACAATATATTTGAATTTCATGATCATTTTATTTTGTCTTTGCATTCTTCCGGGGGGTTTGAGGGGTGTCACTCTGAGTTGTTGCTCTGCATTGATGTGTAGGTAGTTGTGGGTGAGGGTGGGTGTGTCGCGTATGTGTGTGCTCGTAATCTTTTCTCCTCCCCCCTCCCCTGTGTCGTAGGTGCAGTACTCACCGTTGTCTTCTGCGCCGGCGTTCGTGCTCCTGGTAGAGGAGCAGGTAGACAATAGCTGGTAGGATGTGTAGTTCTGGTTCCATGCTGTCCAGATTCCTCGTGGAGTGTGTAGAGGTGAGCGTTTTCCCGTTCGTAGTCTGTTTCCGCCGTGTTTTTATCGGCGGGGCTCCCACCCCGGAAAAGGTGGCGGATTGGTGAGTTGTGATAGGGTGGGCGGTACATTGTCTCCCGCCTGTCTGTTGGCGGTCACCGCTGCGCTGTTTGTTTGTCCCGCCGTGGCGGTCGGAGTGTTAAAGTGGCGGTCTGTGTTGGCGGTTTCCGCCAGGGTCAGAATTCCATTTTTTTTACCGCCTGCCTGTTGGCGGGTTGGCCGCCGCTTTAACACCGACCGCCAGGGTTGGAATGACCCCCTTTATCTGCAGACCTTCCCTGTCTGGTTCCAGCACTGGGATGTCCCCTCTGGATGATGTGTGCGCTTTAGAAATATAATAATAATAATAATAATAATAATAATAATAATAATAATAATAATAATAATAATAATGATATCCAGCCCTCTAGTGCTTTTAGTGCGACATTTATAATGTCAGCCCAGGCTTGTTGGGTGCCTGTGTGTCTGCCTCAGAACATCTCCCAGTACTCTTCAGGCATGAGAACAAACTTCCCCATCCTTCATGTGAGTGTAGGAGCCTGCTACCCCCTTTTCTAGAGTCAGGAAGATATGCCTCCCCAATGTTGGTACTAACTTCCACAGTAAAGCTCCCCAGTGTTGTTGGCCCACTCTGCTCATTCTCAGATCTCTTTCATGGAAGGCAAAACATTTACCAATGTTGTCATCCACCACAAAGCTAGATACAACACCCTTGGACAATTCAGGGGTGTGTGCCCCTCTGTAGATACCTCACCATTGCTGCCACCATCTTCGGACTTCAGGAGTCCTGAGCTAGCCTTTTTATCCTCCAAGGCCAGTCTCATTTCTTCTACTGGCAAGTTTATTTTCCTTCATTGCCATGGCTGCCAGTTTGGCCTGCAGTTCTCTTGCCAGTTGCTTATCACTAAGTTCCAACTAATGGATGACCAGTTCAGAAGGGCTTAGACTGCCAGAGCCTGCATCACTCCCAGCGCTAGGTTATAAAACAAACAATCCATTTTGTGCCCCTTCCTCCTCTGGGACTGCAGCCATTGCTTCATTTTGAGAGGGGATCTGTGCTTTGCGAGAGGCTTCACAAGCCTTAAGAGCCTTTTCATAATCCATCCTCCTGCTATTCTGGCCCAACTTCAGCTTCATTTGTCTGCAGAGGCTCTTCATCTTCACCATTGTGAGTTTTCAGGGTAGCCAGATCCAACTCCGTGTTCCCTCAGACTTTTAAAATGTGCATAAATTGGAATAAAAAAAATCAAAAAATCAAAAATTACCCAATTACTGATGGCAAATAAAAATGAAAAATCTGCTATAGTTTTCAGTTCAATTTGGGGATTTTTAATTTTCAATTTAAGAGTTAAATTGTACTGCCAAACACAAATTCGGAGTGCTGCAGCTGAACACCAATGTGAGAAAGTGGATTACTAGTTGAGGTGGATAGGAGTCCACCACAAGTGATAATGCCGTTAATGTTGTTAGGTCCAGTAAATGTTTCAGTAATTTAAACCTGAGCTCAACCATTGGTAGCTATGGCACAGAGCAAAGAGTCTTAACTTAAGAAAATGTGCAAACCATTTAGAAGTACCAAAACAGGTAAGAAGTTGAAAACACAACACAATAAAAATCACACCTCAGTATATGAAAATAAGGAATAATTTAATTTAAACAAATGTCACAAAAATGGCAAAAATTCAACAAGGGGAAGCAAATATTTGAATTTTAAGTTTAAAATGAAAATAGTGCCAAAAAGCATTAAGCATCAACCATGGTCACCTGGTTATGCTTGAGCAGTCACTACCTGCAATTTAAGGCCATCTGTGATGGAGTGTGAGTCGAATAGAGATGCCAGGGACATCTTGGTTGGAATTTTTACCTTCTGACTTGACTGAAATGGAAGTTAAAAGTCCTCAGCAAGGCTAGGCAGCAGGCTGTGGCTGAGATGAGATAGTATTGTCTTCTTATCCCAGTGAAGTTTTTGAATTTTGACGGAAAAGCTCAGAGCTGGAGAAATTTCATGTTTGTGCACGAGGAAGGCCCCACATTGGCAAAATACTTTTTCTTATATTTAATAAGGTGTTTTTGTTTTAGAGTGGATAGGAATGTTGGGTTTGGTGTCTGAGTAATTGTCATTTTAAACCCCCTTTAATCGTAAATGTGGATTTAAGTTACAATTCTAAAAATGCCACTTTTAGAAAGATGGTATTTTCTTGTCCTAACCATTTGGTGCCTGATCCGGAGTCACAGAATAGGTGCAGTTGGCAGCTGGCCTTTGTGCATTCCTCTAATACAGCCACATAATAGAGGGTCTGGGCGTTGGAAGGATGGATCATCCTGACTTGATGAGAGGTGTGGAGCTACACCAGCCACACTTGCACTTCAAAGACACAGCCTCAGCTCACACACAAAGGACTCAAAAGTATCCTATTGTGCCTGTAGATAGACTGGGACCAGGGCAGGGAGGCAAGAAATTCCAGGCACTTCTCTAGGGGAAAGACTCCAGGAGTTTCTTCCACTTCAAAGTGATTACCAGGTAGTAATGGGGGACCCTCAGACCCACTGTTCAGTACACTTCTGGACCTGTGGATTCTACAGAAGAAGGACTGCCTGCTGCTTGACGCTTGCCCTTCCGTCAGAGAAAGAAGACTGGACCTGCGCCTTTCATCCCAGGCTAAAGTGACTCCAAGGGCAGAGGTCTTCCTGCAATTGTCCAGCTTGCCTGCTCTACTGGACCTGCCTGGATCTTCAAATAGATCTGCCTGAGTTCTGAAGGCCTCTGATGGAGTAATCCCTAAGAGGTGCCTCCTAGGTAGGTCCTGGACACTTGATGTGGCATCAGATGAGCTCCTCCTTTATGAAAAGGAGAAATCCTGAAGACTTGGGCTCTTTGATACTGCGAACGGGCCAGTTCTCACCAAGAACTTGCCACCCTCTCTGACTACCAACAAAGTGCTTTGGTGAAACAGACTATTCAAGCTACAGTGACAACCAGCAATGTGAGATGCATTGACCGCCAAATGAATCTCCAGCAATGACCATCCGTAACACCCAACTGAATCTTTGCACTATAATGATGAACATCTGCAATGCTCTCCCTCCCTCTAGCGAGCTACTCCACTGCAAATGGAACTATTCACACTAGACTATGGAAGATAACTTTTTCCACCTGGTCCATGCATGCAGCCCTTGCTCCATCATGATCAGCCTGAACTTGTGACTTTCATGTCTTGAACGACCAGCTAGCCACAACTGGTGCATTGTGCTTTTATGATCTATACTTATCTTAAATCTTTCAATTGCATTTATTCAGTTCTACTGATTAGATTTTCTTCATTTTGGTGTCAAGTACTTTATTAAGTGTTACTCTATTATTCTAAATTGGTTTGGGATTTTTCCTTTTTTAATGTTCACTTTATTAGTGTTTCAGTGCTCCCTAATTACTTTACACATTGCCAGATTGTTTTTTGTTGGAAATGGCCTTTCTGCAGGGTCACCCCCAAACCTTTTGCCTTCCTCCTTCTCTTTTTTGGACCTCATTTTTGCTGGCTTTAGGACTCTGCACACTTTACCGCCTCTAATCAGTGCTAAAGTGCATATGCTTTCTCCCTAAAACATGGTGACATTGGCTCATACCCTACTGGCAAATTTAATTTACTTGTAAGTACCTAGCAAAGTGCACTACATGTGCCCAGGGCCTGTAAAATAAATACTATTAGTGGGCCCGCAGCACTGGTTGTGCCACCCACATAAACTCCCCTTTTTCTACATATAAGTCACCCCTATGGTAGGCCTTTGGTAACCCATAGGGTAGGTTGCTATGTAGGTAAAAGGTGGGACATGAACATGTGTGTTCTATATGTCCTGGTGGTGTAAAACTCCTAAATTCGTTTTACACTGTTATGAGGCCTGCTCCTTTCATAGGATAGCATTAGGGCTACCCTCATATACTGTTTGAGTGGTAGATTCTTATCTGAAAGGAGTGACCAGGTCATATTTAGTATGGCCAGAATGGTGATAGAAAATCCTGCTTATTGTTAAAGTTGGATTTAATATGACTATTCTAGAAATGCCACTTTTAGAAAGTGAGCATTTTTCTACACTTAAATCCTTCTGTGCCTTACAATCCCTGTCTGGCTCGGTTAGTTGACAGGTCCCTTGTACATTTCACTCAGACAACTCCAAACACAGGGTGCTCAGTCACACCTGCACACGTCTGCATACTGAATGGGTTTTCCTTGGCTGGCAGGATGGAGGGCCTGACACTTACATGTCAAAGGACAGTGGCCTGCCCTCACACAATGGACTGCCTAACCCCCTACTGGGACCCTGGCAGACAGGATGGAACTCAAAGGGGACCTTGTGGACTTCTAAGCCACTCTTTGAAGTCTCCCCCCACTTGAAAGGCACATTTGGGTAGTCAAACAGGGCCTCTGACCCTAGCAACGCAGACACTTCTGGATAATATGCCTACTGGGGAAGAAACTCTGAACCAGAACTTGCAACCTGCCAAGAGAAGCTGCCTGGCTGCCCAAAGGACTCACCTGACTGCTTTGTTGTAAAGGACTGCTGCCTTGCTGTTGCCCTGCTGTCTTCTTGCCCTCTGGCTCTGCTGAGAAGTGCTCTCCAAGGGCTTGGATTGAGCTTGCCAACTGTTTTCTGAAGTCTCTGGTCCAAAAAGACTTCATCTCTGCAAAGAACTCCTTGTGCAGTGAAAAATCGTTACACAGTCTGCCGTAATCGACGCACTGCCTGCATTGTCACTGCACGCCGAACCGGAAAGACGCAGCCCGGCTCCCCGAGTGGATATTGACGCAGCACCAGCGTTGCGACCGGACGTTTGACACATTGCCTACTGGATCGATGCATAGCTGAGTCGGAACAATGCAGCCCGACTTCCTGCGAGAAGAATCGATGCAGCACCTGCCGTGCGACATAAATTTCCCCGCATCACCCCCCTGATCAACGCAGCTCCTGTGACTTCGTCCTGCATGACCAGGATTTCTCCACATCGTCCCCGGGGCATCCTAATACCCCGCAACCCAAAGAGGATCCAAGTCAGCGTGACGAAAATCGACGCAAAGCCCTTGTTGCGTGGAAAAGCATCAACTCTTCGTCTGTGTGCACCCAAAGAAACTGATGCACACCTCCCCCTTTTTCACGCATCTCCTCCTCTGCAGCCCCGTGCGGATAATTTTGACTCAAACCAGGTACTTTGTGCTTGCAAGTGACACATATTGCTTTTTAAGAACTAAAGACTATCATTGTCAAAGTGATATTTCAACTCGCACCTATCAAATCTGGATCGTTTTGACCTTATTTTAACCAGATAAATATCCTATATTTTTCTAAACCTGTGTGGTGTATTTTTGTGGTGCTTATACTGTGTTATTGCATGATTTATTGCACAAATGCTTTACACTTTTGTGCCAAGCTACCAGAGGGTTAAGCTCAGGTTAATTCAGTGACTTTTTGTGTGTTCACCCTGAAAGGAGTTGTGGCTCTTGTCTGAGTAGGGTTTCACCTCCCTCAACAATCAACCCAATTTCTCACAGACTCCCTCCAGCAAAAGCCACCAACAAGGTCCAGACTACCAGAGGGTTAAGCTCAGGTTAAATTAGTGACTTTTTCGGATTTATCCTGACAGGGATTGTGGCAGTTGCCTGAGTTGGATTTCACCCCTCCTAAACCAACAACCCAGTTTCTCGCAGACTTACTCCAGCAGAAGCCACCAGCAGGGTCCAGGGCATATCCAGTTGCAAATGATCACTTGGAAACTTCAGTTAAGTGGCTTCTAGCAGGTTACCCTGCCCCTGTAGCTTAACAGGACATCAACAAACTGACCCTTTCAGTCCACGCCTTTGTTCTTAGTAGAAATGGGAGCAGGTCCAACCTGTCTGCTCTCCTCACAGGTCTCATTTGTAGGGCAGTCCTTCTTCTGTCTTCCAGAGATCCATTAATGTTCTGAATGGGGTGCATATGAGTGCTATATTTATGCCTGGCATTGTCCTCTGGGTCTAAGGGGGGCTCCTGGCTCTTCCTTAACTAATAAGGAAGATATATATAGATGTGAGTCTGCCCACTTTTCCAACAGTTGCTGTGTGCCCTATTGGAAACAAACACAGGGTCTACCATAATTTAACACTTTAGAACATTTAGTTCCCTGTGCAGAGCTCTTGTGCCCACTCTAGAGGTGTGGTGAGGCAAATGAGAAACTCCTCCTCTGTGTTCAGTCAAAACCAGTTCTGGGAGCAGCTCCTCTCCCACTGAGATTGATGCCTGGCTGACTAAAGGGATAAAGGAGGGGAAGGCCCATGTATTAGATACATCTGCCTGTGATATGGTAGTCCTCCTTGAAGTTAATTAAGTTCCTGGGCACTGCCAAGGTTGATGTCCTGTCACAGGAGCAGAGCAGCTCCCCACACCCAATGCCTTTGTTTCTGCTCTTGTAGCAAGTTTATATATCCTCAATGAGGCTATTCAATTCCTGGCTGAGATGGAAGCTCATGCAGATATGCTTCCTGAGGATTTAGGCAGGCAGGAGGCGAGATTTTAAAAGTACATTTTGTAAAATATGTATTACAAATCTGACTTTACGAGTGGATTGAGCGTCTAGTAAACATTTTAAAAAGTCCAAGAATGAACTTTGTTGTAATGTTGTATCCCAGTGCTCGCCAATGGAACAGTTAACCCTGCCACATTGAAAATAGCATTTAGGGCCTTGTCACTGTAAGGGCATGTTTAACATTAAGCTTTTGCTTGTCCCATTTTTAAGTAAAGGCAGAACTTACTCTAGTCAGGGCGAGTAAGTTACACACCAGAGATAACCCATGCTCATCCGTGGTAGCTTGAAGCACAGCACTCAGGCTTACATTCAGAGGTCATGTGTAAAGCGCTTGCACAACACACTCACACCAGTGACACAATAAATACACCACAATAGAGACTACATGCAGGAATATATAAAAATATATAGGCTCTCATTATGACATTGGTGGTAAATGCAGCTTACCGCCGTGGTGACGGCTGCCAGCATACCGCCGCTGTGGCAAATATCCATTCGCCATATTATGACACACACACATAAAACCGACAGAATGCTGCCACATACACAAATCCGCCAGCCCAAAGGTCAGTGGTAAAGTGTCGTACGAACACCCATACTGTTACGTCAACCAAACAAAGCCCATCACATTATGACTCACGAATCACTACAGCGGACATTCAATGGCGGTAAACCATTGGTAGTACACACCAGCGCGGTCAGAATGGCCACCCCAATACAAAACAACACAACATTAGCCTAAACGAAAAACACACACCTGACCTTGATACACACCACACCACACCCATAGCATTACACACAACCCTTTACAAACACCAATAATCGCCACAAGACTAACACGAAGACCACTGAGACAACTACACACACACACCACAAACACCCATCCATCCGTCACACACCCCACATCCCACACCCCACCACATCACTCAACACCCTCTGCACAACACACACCACATAATACCCATGGCCCCACTAAGGCACTCCCATTTCACTGATGAGGAGTTGCGGGTCATGGTCAGGCTAGAGCCACAGCTGTTTGGAACGCAGGTACAGCAGATATCCATTGCCAGGCAGATGGAGCTATGCTGGAGAATCGTGGACAGGATGAACGCTGTGGGACAGCATCCAAGAACAAGGGATGGCATCAGGAAGAGGTGGAACGACCTATGGGGGAAGGTACGTTCCATGGCAGCAAGGCACCAGCTCGCCATTCAGAGGACTTGCGGTGGACCCCCATCTTCTCCCCCACAGCTGACAGCATGGGAGGAGCAGGTTTTGGCAATCAGGCATCCTGAGGGACTCACTGGAGTAGCCAGAGGACTGGACACTGGTGAGTCAATATTTACTACACTCCCCATACCTATATGCCATCATACCCCTTCACCCTCTCTCCTACCACTCCACTCCATCCCACACACTGCACCTACACATCTGATTAACCCCAATGCCAAGCCCTGCATGCTATACCAATGCATGGACAGCCCTCCCAGATCTTCATGTACAGCCTCACCAAAGCATGCACAGCATGGAGAACTAACAATCCCACAATACACAAACAAAGGTGGCAGGGCAACAGCAAAAATAGAGGGGAAGCTAGGGATGTACAATATGTCACAGACATGAAGCACAGTATATCACTTGCATCCCCACAGGTGCCCCAGCCAATCTCAGTGGCGAGGAGGTGCCACGACTAAACAGTCCCCCAACAGAAGATGCCCCCAGGGATGACAGTAACTCTGGACTTCAGGATCTGGATGAACTACCTGGCCCATCAGGGACCACTGGTCAGTCGACCACCCCAGCCCACTCACAGTCCACCACAGAGCCTCCCCCATCAGTATCCAACACCACAGCACCTATCCAACGTCCCCACACCTCTGTCCCCAGGATACTTCAATCAGCAGTGTGCCTACCTGTACAGGGACCCCAGTCCACACCTTACCCCCAAGACAATCAGGGACCTGGGGTCAGTGGCAGTGGGCACACTGTTCAGGGGACAGAGGTACAGGGGAACAGGGACACTGGGAGGACCGCTGTGTGCCAAGGGGAACACAGGCCCAGGGAACCAACTCTCTAGGAGGCACTCACTAATGTCCTGAGGGCTTACCAACAATCCCAGGACAAGATGGGCCAGGTCCTTACCAACATGCAGGAGAACAAGCGGCTGCAGGATGAACACCATCCGGAGATCAGGGAGGATTTGCAGGCCCTCAACACCACCATGGTCTCTATAGCAGGGGTGCTGGCAGATATGGCCAATATCATGGGGGAATGGACAGCACACCAGCGGGCTCCTACCACTAGCCAGTCTGCTGACCAGCCCACCACTTCTGCTGCAGCTATTGAGTAGGAGGCCCTTCCACAGGACCCACAGGCCACCAGCACCCCTCCCCTGCAGACGGTGAACCACCCCGCAAACGTTCCCTGCGACCCAAACGGAAGCCAGAGACACTTGCCAAGACCAAGACCACCGCCAGGAAATGAGCCCCTCCTAAATGTCCTTTGTGTCCCACTCTGTCAGCTTGTCCACTTTGAATTGCCTTTGCTTCCCTTCCTATGGCCCATTGGGCACTGGACCTGTGCTACAAACAGACTGGAACAATACTCTGGACTTTCCTCAACCATCACCCCATTCAATTGCACTTTTCCATCAATTATTTGCACCACAATAAACACCCTTGAACACAACTTGAGAGATAGTGTTTTATGTGATGAAAATGTGCATTTATGGAAACAGTCACATCATGTGTAAATGATCTGAACACTGTGATAGCATACAATTAATGACCTGTAGCTGTCTGTAGTCATCACATTAGTACACAGTCGTTATATCACCAACATCTGCAAAATGAGAAGCCATAGGTGACAGTAAGTAGAGATGCAAAGGAACTGAATGCCATCCTGCTACAGCCACACAGAAAACATCAAAAATCAGAGGAATGGTCAGTTCCACTGTCTCACCTGTGTGTCATTGGAAGTATTGACGTATAACTGATGTTCTGCTGTCCACATCCTCATCCTCTACCACCTCATCCTCACTGTCCTCAGGGTCCACTGCTTCTACTGGGGCACTTACAGTCTCCTCCTCCTGCAGATAAGGCACATGTCGTCTGAGGGCCAGGTTGTACAACATGCAGCATGCCACTACTATCAGGCAGACCTTCTCGGGTGAGTAGCACAGGGATCCAACTGTTAGATGGAGGCATCTGAACCTGCCCTTCAGGAAGCCGAAGGTCCTTTCAATGATTCTCCTGGTTCGCCATGTGCAGCATTATAATGATTCTCAGCCCCTGTCCTGGCATTCCTCACAGGGCTTTGGGGTCAGGAGCCACGATAGGTTTGGGTAGCCAGTCACCTGCAAGTGTTGAGGAACAAACATTAGCCTTACACAATTGTATGGGGTTAACACCAGAAGACCTACACCAACATACATTGTGTGGGGAGTCAGGCTCACCAATTAGCCATACCCTGTGCCTCTGTAGTTGTGCCATCACATTTGGGATGCTGCTATTCCACTGACCCAGGATACTTGGCAGTGACGTGGGAGATGTACTGGTCCGCCAGGCACACCATTTGCACATTGAGTGAATGTAAACTCTTCCGATTCCTGAACACCTGTTCATTCTGACGGGGGGAGACAAACACAACATGTGTACTGTCAATCGCCCCAATAATATTGGGTATATGTCCCATTGCATAGAATCCTGCCTTCACAGTGGCCATATCTTCCACCTGAGGGAAAGCAATGTAGCTGCACATGTGTTTGACCAAGGCAGACAAAACCCCTGCCATCACGATTGAGAACATTGGCTGTGACATTCCTGCTGCCAAGCCTCTGTCACTTGGAAAGAACCAGTTGCCAGGAAATGGAGCACTGATAGCCCCTGCACAAAAGGGGGGGATCCTAGTGGGATGACGGATAGCTGATGTCAGATCAGGCTCCAAATGGGTACACCGCTCTGTGATTGTGGCCCTATCCAGTCTATAGGTCAGTATTATGTGCCTGTCCTCCAGTGTAGCCAAGTCCACAAGGGGTCTGTACACGGGGTCTTGTCTCCTCCTCCTATTCATCCTCAGTGGTAGGTATCTAAGGGACACAAGAGTGATTAGGGTGTCACAATTTGAACAATGGAAACCCCTCCTCAGTGTACATTGAGCATTTGATCTAATGGGACAATGGGAATGTCAATGTATGTGCAAATTGTAGCTATGACACAGTTATGGATTATCTGAATGTAATTCACCACCATGAAATGGCGACCGCCTGTCCTGTATCTAGGAACAAATGGAAGTGAGGTAACTCCGCCGACGTTGGTAATCATGACGGAAGGTGGTCTTGCACCACCGTACAATTCCTCATTGGCTAATATGGGGCTCTATGGAGTGCAGTGGCCAATGGGGATCAGCGGCCGTGGTGATGGTGTACACTGATGCGGACGTGACGGTCATTTTCTATCTAAATCCTCACTTAATTCCTGACTTTCCCCAGGAAAACACCTACCCTGCGTGTACTGCTGTGACCTGTGTCTGAATCCTGTCGTGGCCGGGGTGACCGGGGAAAGAGCCCCTGCCTTCACTTCTGAGGATTTGGAGCGCTTGGTGGATGGGGTCCTACCCCAGTATGGACAGCTGTATGGGCCTTCAGACCAATAAGTGAGTACACCTTGGGCACGATGCATGTTGCAAGGTTGCATGGAGATGTGTGTGCAAGTACTGTGTCATTTGGGGGGGTATGTTTGGTGGTAGTGTACAAGGTGGGCACTGGGTGATGTGTGTACCAATGGAGATGGAAATGGGATTTGTGGGCCATATGTGTGACAGGCTGGATTGTATGTGTAATGGTATCCTCCATTCTGTGTTTCCTCTGCAGGTCAGCGCCTATCACAAGAAGGGATTGTGGCGTGCCATCGCCAAGGACGTACGAACCCTGGGGGTCGACACCAGGCAGAGCACCCACTGTAGGAAAAGGTGGGAGGACCTGAGACGCTTGGCCCGGAAGACCGCAGAGGCCCAGCTGGGGATGCCCTCCCAATGAGGGCAAAGTGCCCGTCGGAACCTGACCTCCATGATGGCCCACATACTGGCAGTGGCCTACCCAGAGCTGGATGGGCGCTTGAGGGCATCACAGCAGCCACAAGGGGGTGAGTACAGTGGGCCTTAAACTATAATTGGTAGGTGACATGGGATCCTGGTGGTGGATGTCAGTTAGTGGGTGCCCCTTAATGCCAGGTCAGACATTGCAGCGTCCTCCAGCTCAAGGGTAATGGTTGTATTGCAAAATCTGGTAACCTAGATTGCATTCCAGGTCTGACAGGGCTTAGTGGCTCCCAGGAGGGGTGCGGCTGGCGGGGGTTGGCTCACATCTTGCTGTGGTACCGAGCCAATGGAATGCCAGTGCAATGCATAGTGCTCAATCCGGATCCCTGTGTGTGACGGTAATGTGAATGCCATCTGTGGTGTTGGTGCTGTAATTGACCCAGTGCTCCCTTTCTCTTTCCCACCCCCTTTTTTCTTCTGTCATCCAGTCCATGTGCGCATTAGCATCATCTGGCGGAGGAGCAGGGGCACTAGCAACAGGGGGAGCTGCATTCCACAGGACCCAGGAGGCAGAGTCCACCAACGCCGAGGGAACCTGTGGGAGGGCGAGATGAGCACCATGGCAGAGACAGGCTTTAATTTAATTCCTCCTCTGATGGAAGCTCCCTGGTGGTGGTGGACACCTCTGAGACCATCCCAGCTACAGGTACAGCCACCAGCACGACCTCCCAGTAACCCCTCACCGAGTTGCCTGTGCCCGCTCACCCAGGAGGGTGGGCATCTCCTTCACCCTAGGCACCTCAGGCCCTGCCCCAGTCAGCCCTGCTGCCCTCAGTGAGGAGGCTTTTGACCCCCTGAGATCCATCTCTGTAGGGCAGTCAACCATTGTGAAAGCCATCCAGGGGCTGGCATCCCAGATGCAGCAATGCAATGCATTCCTGGAGGGCGTTCATGGTGGATTGGCGGCCCAACAGAGATTGTTCGAGGCTCTGGCCTCCTCTTTGAAGGCCTACCGTCCCCCCTCCAACTACCACTTCCCAGTTCCAATCTCCTCAACCTCAACCCATCCCATGCACACATACAGGCAAGCATGCACACAAAACATCACACAAGAGTGGTACAGACAAACACAGGCAGCACACTTCAGGCCACAAGCACTCACACAAACAACAGACAGTTGCACACACAACATCCACTGCCTCCACTCTCTCCCCCTTCTTCTCCTGTTCCTCTATCACAGTCACATCCACATTCACACCTGCATGCACTGCATCAACAGCCACCTCCACCATCACCTCACCAAGCAGCACACACACCTCACTTGCAGACACCTACACAACATCCATCCACGCTTCCCCTGTGTCCTCTACACCCTGTCAGCCCCTCCTACGAGACAGAAACGCACGCACTCAGAATCCCAACAGCCATCCACCTCACATCAGCACACTGCCCATGCACCTGCACCCAAGTCCAGCAGACATACACCTCCAACAACCACCCCCTCAACCACCACTCCCACCCCTCCTCCCTCATCCTGCCCCACCATCCCTAAGAAGCTTTTTCTTGCCCAACTTGACCTATTCCCTGCCCCTCCACCTCCTGTCCTGCCCATAAGAGCAGGGTCACAATGACCCAACCCAGCACCTCTGTCAAACAGTCCATGAGGACTTTGGAGGCACCTCCTAGTTGTGGAGGCAAGAAAGGGACGGATCCCACTCCACCACCCAAGAGAGGGAAGGATCCCACTCCACCACCCACGAAGAGGGAAGGATCCCACTCCACCACCCAAGAGAGGGAAGGTTCCCACTCCACCAACTAAGAGAGGCAAAAGGTCCCCTCCAACAGCAGTGGGCAAGGAGCCCTCACCTCCAGCAGAGGCTGGCAGGGTTTCCCCTCCAACAGCAGTGGGCAAGGAGCCCTCACCTCCAGCTGGGACACAGCAGCCCTCACCTTCAGCTGGGACACAGCAGCCCTCACCTCCAGCAGAGCGCATGTAGGCCACCCTCTAGGGACTGTTGTACAAGGAGCCCCTTCCAGAACCAGTGGGCAAGTTCCCCACCTCAGAGACTGTGACTTTGCACTCCCTAGCAGAGAGAAATGGAATGGAACCCACTCCAGAACCAGTGGGCAAGTTCCCCACCTCAGAGACTGTGTCCTTACAATCGCAAGTTCCCCACCTTAGAGACTGTGACTTTGCACTCCCCAGCACAGAGAAAGGGGCATGGACTCCTGTAGAAGCAGTGGGCAAGTTCCCCACTTCAGCTGAGGTGCCTCCAGCCCCGCTTCCCCCTGAGGTGCCTGGCCATTCCCAACATGATGCCCCTGCACAGTGTAGTGCAGAGTTTGTCAGGGAACAAGTTGGGCCTTGGACTGTGTCCTGTGGCCGTGTGGGCCTTTTGTACTTTGGACTGGCCATTGGCCCTTTCTGAACAGTGACTCATATATCTCTTGTCACATGGGCAATATGGTGGCTGTTGGCATCAAATTACACTATCAGTTCTGGCTAAATGTTGTCCTTGCATTATTATGATGTGTGTCCTGTGAGATTGGTTTTCCTCTGCAGCTAGTTGTGTGTATGGCTTGTGTGTGTGTATGGTGTGTGTTGTACGTGTGTGTGTCACTCTCCTTTTCCTCCCTCCCTCCCTCCCTTGTGTGCTAGGCGGCTGTACTCACCGCCATCGTCTTCGTCGGCGTTGGTGTTCCCTGGTGGAGCATGGCATAGATGAGCATCGAGAAGACTTGAAGTTCCTGTTCCATGGCGGCATTGATCTTCTCTGTGTCTCTGATGGTGAGTCTTTCGTCTTCTGTGTTCTGTTTCCACCAGGCTTTTGATGGCATTGATACCGCCCCAGAAATCGTGGCGGTTTGCTATGTCATAATATGGTGGGTGGTACCTTGTCTAACGCCTGCCTGTTGATGGCTGCCACCGTGGTCAATGGTGTTTACACCCTGGTGGTTTGTATGGTACATTGGTTGTCTATGGGAGTTATCACTGCCATGGTCATAATTTGGCAATAATTACCGCCAGCCTGTTGATGGTGTTACCTCCACTTTAATAGTCACCACCATTGTCATAATGACCACCATAGTATATTGTACATATCACATAGAACCAAGTGACACAATCATTGACTTGCCAAGTCAATGTGACAGTATACTGGGCATGCAGACCCTGCAGTGGCAGGCCTGAGACAAGTTTTAAAGGCTTCTTCTGGGGTGGCGCAATCTGCGCTTCAGGCACATTAGTAGCATTTCATTTACAGGCCCTGGAGTATACCACTCTATAAGGAGTTTACAGGTAAATTATATAAGCCAAGCAGGTGTAAGCCAAACAAACTAAGTTGTAAGGGAGAGAGAGTACAAGCACTGTTTAGCAGCGGTTAAGTGCCTAAAGTCCTAAAGCCAACAAAAAGAGGTTCAGAAAAATAGGAGGAGAAAGGCAAAATGTTTGGGCATAACCCTACAGAAAGGGCCCTTTCCAACACAACTCCCCACCAGCCTAAAGCGAGGGTAGACTAATCAACACCTTGATTGGCTTCCCAGCTTGAGCGATAGATCATGGGTAATGGCCCGCAATGGCATAGGCAGCACTTGCCAGTTATTCTCCACTCTGTACCCAGTTGGATCCCTCTGTCTATACTCTCAGAACCCACTAAGCTAGCCTATAGGGACCCTTCTCCTCACATGTGGACTCCATCTGTTAATCACCTAACTTTACCTGCTCACAGATGCATCCCAGTATTCAAACAGTACTACCATGGCCAACAAAGTGATATGGTCCATTCCACACCTTGTGTCTTTTTTCTGTCCCCAACATGAAGAAAGCTGTCAGTATCAAAAGCCAGGCCCTAGGCCATTCAAGGACCTCTCTCCTCTGTGATTTCTCAGAGTGGGAGGGTGGTAGCCCCACCTGTATTGCATCCTCTCTCCACTCCACCTCCCACCAGTTGAGGAATGGTATCCTGATATTGGTTCCCCAGCTCACGGTCTGTACCCTTAGACTAGGAGTGGTACCCCCTGAATCCAGAATTGTCAGGGGACTGGTGTCAGCCGTTCCACTCAGCCCTACCACCAGTACAGAGGAGCTACCCTACAACTGGTCTCCCAAATCAAGCTCTGCACCCTTGGGTTGAACTAGGGTCAGAGGTGAATCCTTCCTCCCCCTGTCCCTCCTTCTAGAGTTCTGCACTCTCCCCCAAGGAGTGGTACCACAGAAGACAAAATGGTAGGGATGCTTGTGGCAGCCACCCCTCCCTCAAGGTCATTGGTTAGATAACGTGAACTTGACCCTCCAACCTGGGATGTGTACCCTTTAGCTGGACAGAGGCTAGGGGTGAATCCTTCTTCTCCCTGCCCCTCCATCTGGGTTTCTGTACCCTCCTTTGTGGAGTTGTACTGCCAGACACTAAAACTGGTTGGACGCTTGTGTCAGCTGCCCCCCCAAGTTCTCCTGACCCTATGGTCCCCCATTCAATGGATGGTCTCCCGGTACAAACTACATTCCCTTCCTGGGGCCCCCTCTTGGTACTCTCCAGGTTCTGGGCCTGGGCATAAGGCATCCTGGGATGTCTCCCACCCCCAGCTCTCCTCCTTCTCTGAGAAGAGACATAGAGCCCTGCACTCACCCCACTACAAGGAGACCTGTCTGGGCTACTCTGAACCTTCCCAGCCCTCGGTTGGAGGCAACCTGAGCCATTCCCTTTAGGGTCACTCCCAAGGGCCTTACCAGACCCTCTCATACTCACCCAGAGGTCTACCTCCTTTTCAAGTTCCCTGGGATCAGAAAACGTACTCTCCAACAGGTGGTGACATAGCCCTGGAAAACAACAACAGACTATGACCCTCATTATGACTTCGGCAGTCTTTTTCTCAGATCACTGAAGTCATGCCCGCCACATGACCAACAGTGTTGGCGGTCTTCAGACCGCCATATTATGGCTGTTGGCTGCTCTCTGCCACTATTTGGCGGGGAAGCCACCTGCAGCCATACTGGCGGTCGGCAGTCTAGTGGAGCTTGACCCGACGCCACCTCCATGTCATCACAACACCACCTGCTGTATTAATACATTTTAGACGGTGTTGCGGTGTTGTGTTAGTGGGGCGCTGGCAGCCGAGCAGGATCCATGGACCCCGTTCCCTCCCGGACGACCACCAGGTAAGGTGATGGACCGACAGGGGAGGGGGAGGTATTGAGTGTTGTGTGCGTGAATGGGGGGGAGTGAATGGAGGGGGGTGGGGGAGTGTTGTGTGTGTGTGTGCAAGTGTCTGTGTGCCTGTGTGACTGCGTGTATGCGGCGGGTGGGGGAGTGTTGTGGCCATGTGTGCAAGTGTGTGTGAATGAGTGAGCATGGATCTGTGCATGTTTGTATGTGTGGTGTATGCGTGCGTGGATGGGCGAAGGTGGGGTACAGTATGGGGATGGGGAGGAGGGTGTCATTGCTTGGTGTCTTCTGATGGGATCAGGGATTGGGGGGCAACGGCATGGAGGGGGGATTGGGGAGTCCTGTAGTAGTGATAGGAATGAGTATTCCTGTCGCCAGTATCCTACCACCAAGTATTTCATGGCATGGCTGCTGTCACACAATCCCTGGCAGTAAGGATACTCAGTATACTGCGGGCGGTGTTAGGTGGAGCGCCAGGTCGAAGGTGGACAACCTTCGGCCAGGCGGTTCTACCCCCTGGCGGTACAGGTGGTGAACTGGCTGCAATGGAGCCAGTTCACTACCCTCGTCATAATTTGGCGGTCCTGCACTGCCACGCTATCGGCGGTCTGGCTGCGACCGCCAGAGTGGTGGGGCAGGGCCACCAGGGTCATAATGACCCCCTATGTGCTCTCTGACAATCAGATTGTAGAGCCCTTCACAATTGTTTGCAGTATTACCCTTCAACCATCCATCTAGTATTTTGCAGAAATCCTCCACACTATATTCACTATTGCTACCACCACTGGACTTCACCTGCAGTGCAGGTGGGTACAGAACTCTAAAGCTGGGCTTATGGGGCAGTTTCCTTCCCTCCAAAGCAAGCTTTTCCCTGTGATGACCATTTCAGCCTCCGCCATTGTCTCATGCGCTGACTTTTTCAGCATCTAACCTTCTCTCCTCCACAGCCAGCTGCACCCACAGGTCCCTCTCAGCCTATCTATCCTTGAGCTTCTCAGGGGATAGGGCATGGGAGGTGATAATGATCCTGGCACTGGACCCAGTAAGGAACTCCCTATCTATAAGATCCTGCCTCTCCACTGGTGTCCCTGCCCAATCATTTTCTCTGTCTACTTCAAACTATTTGAGGTTACTGTCACCGTGGGGTATGGACTTGGAACTCTCCCACACAGCATCCTCACTAATCTCGGGGTCCTCTTTAGGGTCTTCCTCAGAACCAGCGCCATCCTTGCCTTCTGTTGCCTCCCTGTGCTTAAAAGCAATCAGGGCTTTCCAGGGGCCCGCTGTGTTTTCCCCACTGACCGCTAACCCTCTCTCCTTGCAGAAACTGTTTAATTCTTCCACTGTGGAATATGCCAGTTCCTAAAGACTAAAAGATGACTTTATTTTGGCCAGGTGAGTGCAAAACATAAGTGTAAAACAACAATTGTCCCAAGTGCAAGAATATGAAGTAGGAGTAAGAAATAAAAAGGAGCAATGTGATAGAAGTATGAGAATCACAAAAACACATAGGCCCTCAATACAACTCTGGAGATGAGTGATAAAGCGGCGGTATTATCGCCAACCGGCCGGCAGTAAAAAAAATTGAAATATGACCATGGCGGAAACGGCCAACACAGACAGCCACTTTAACACACCGACCGCCAGGGCGGTAGCAACAAGCACCGCGCTGGTAACCGCCACCAGCCAGGCGGAAGTCAAGGTTCTGCCTACTGTATTACGAGACACTAATACGCCACCTTTTCCGTGACGGTACCAATACCATCAAAAGCACGGTGGAAACAGTACACAGAAGGGAAATGACTCACCTCTGGGCATTCAAGGAAGAACCACAACACCATGGAGCCAGAACGACAGGTGTTACCCCTGCTGGTCTACCTCCTCCTACACCAGGAATACCAACGGTGGTGAAGACGACCACGGTGAGTACCGCCCCTAGCACACAAGTGAGGGGGGAAAGAGAGTGACACATACACATGCAACACCCACACCCCCACACCATACACACAAACAGATGCAGTAACATTACATATCCACCCCGTACCCCTCAGCAATAATGCAAGGACTACAGCAATAGATGAAAGTTAGTGTAATAAGATAAAAATCTAGAAATACGTCTTCACATTTTAAAACAGTATTCACATATATACAAATGGAGGGACACTGCCCAGTCCATAATGTCCGTGGGCCACAGGACCATATCACATAGGCCAAGGCCACACTTGACTTCTGCCTCAATACGGAGAGAACACTGCTGGGCATCACCTTGTAAATACACAGGCACCTCAGGGGGAAGGGAAAGGGAAGGCACCTCAGCTGAAAGATGGTACAACGCCACTGCTCCTGGAGGGGGCAACATGCCCATTACTCTGTCCTTGGGAGCGCAAAGCCACAGTCTCTCAAGTGGGTCGTTTGCCCACTGCTTGGCCCTGGGGAGTGCAAGGCGACAGCCTCTCAAGTGGATGCCTTCTTCCACTGGTTCTAGAGGGGGCTTTGTGCCCAGTGTGCTTCATCCAGGCAAGGATGGGGTAAGTGGATGCCTTCTTCCACTGGTTCTGGAGGGGGCTTTGTGCCCAGTGTGCTTCATCCTGGCAAGGATGGGGTGAGTGGATGCCTTTTTCCACTGGTTCTGGATGGGGCTTTGCGCCCAGTGTGCTTCATCCTGGCGAAGATGGGGTGAGTGGATGCCTTCTTCCACTGGTTCTGGAGGGGGCATTGTGTCCTGTGATGCAGCACTTGGGGAGTGCAAGGTCACAGTCCCTCTCCTGGGGGTCATACCCACGAGATTTGTAGTGGTCAGGATGCATGACACTCCATGAAACAGGACTACAGTCCATCCTCTGGCGGAGACGGCTGCCCAGTGGTGGTAGTGCCTGTGCTGGCAGCGGTGCTGCCAGTGGTTGGGGGAGGCACCAGCCCTTCCCCTGCAGCCTCGGACGGCTGCCCACTGAGCTGCTGCTGGCAGTTGTGCTGCCAGTGGTGCCGGTGGTGATGCAAGTGGTGGTGCTGGCGGTGGTGCTGCCAGTGGTGGGGGGAGGCTCCAGCCCTTCCTCTGCAACCTCGAATGGCTGCCCACTGGGGCTGATGCTGCTGGCAGTGGTGCTGCCAGTGTTTCCGGTCACAGTGCAGGTGGCGGTGCTGGCGGTGGTGCTGCCAGTGGTAGGGGGAGGCTCCAGCCCTTCCCCTGCAGCCTCGGACGGCTGCCCACCTGGGCTGCTGCTGCTGGCAGTGGTACTGCCAGTGGTGCAGGTGGCAGTACTGGCAACAGTGCTGGCAGCGGTACTGCCAGTGGTGGGGGGAGACTCCAGCTCTTACCCTGCAACCTCAGATGGCTGAAGTGCCATGGTTGGTATGGTGTGCTCAGATTCAGCTCCAGCACCAGGCCTCCTATCCATCCTGCTTGCAGTGGCCAGCCCTTTTGATTGCCCTTGGCAGCTGGTGGTCCCTTCTTGCCCTTGCCAGCTGGTGGTTCCTCCTTGCCCTTGGTAACTGGTGGTACCTCTTTGCCCTTGGTAGATGGTGGTGTTTTCTTGCCCTTGCCAGCTGGTGTTGCCTCCTTGCCCTTGGTAGCTGATGTTGGCTCCTTGCCCTTGGTAGCTGGTGGTGCCTCCTTGCCCTTGGTAGCTGGTGGTCCCTTATTGCCCTTGGCAGCTGGTGGTACCTCTTTGCCCTTGGTAGATGGTGGTCTTTTCTTGCCCTTGCCAGCTGGTGTAGTAGCTGCCGAAACTGCAGTAGCTGCCGAAACTACAGTGGCTGTGGACTGAGTGGCTGAGGTGCTGGCTTGGGTTCTGCCCACCCTGACCCGAAGTGAAGGACGGGGGGGCAGGGAAGAGGTCAAGGGTGGAGAGGAAAAGCTTTTTAGGGACACTGGGGAGGGAAGAGAGTGAAGGTTTGGGGGTGGAGGAAGATGGAGTGGGGGTTGGAGGTGTCTGTCTGCTGTGTTTGGGTGCAGGTGCATGGGCTGGATACTGTTGTGATGTGGATAGCTGTTGGGTGTCTGAGTGCTTGTGTTTGTGTACCTTGGGTGGAGGGGGCACAGACACAGGGGACGTGTGCATGGATGTGGGGGTGATCACTGCCACTGAGGGGCATGTAGTGATAGGTGTGATGGAGGCAGTGGGTGTGGATGTAGTGCATGGAGGTGTGAGTGTAGGCCCTACTGGGAGGGAGGTGGACGACGAGGACGAGGGAGACACAATGGAAGCAGTGAATGTTGGTGTGGCTGTATCTGGATGGTGTTTGTGTGAGTGCCTGTGGGATGAAGTGTGGTGTTTGTGTTTGCCTGAGCCTCTCCTGTGTGTTGTCTTGGGTGCATGCTGGTCTGATGGTGTGCTTGGGGGCTGGGGTTGAGGGGAATGGGACTGGGTAGAGGAAGTTGGAGGGGGGAGGCTAGAGACAGGAACAATGGCTGCCATCAGGGAGGATGCCAGAGCCTGGAATGATCTCTGTTGGGCCGCCACACCAGAGTGAATGCCCTCCAGGAATGCATTTTTTTGTTGCAAATTCCCTACGAGCCCCTGGTTGGCATTCTCTATGGTTGACTGTCCAACAGAGATGGATCGCAGGAGTTCAATAGACTCCTCACTCAGGGCAGCATGGCTGACTGGGGCAGGGGCTTAGGTGCCTGGGGCGAAAGAGATGCCCACCCTCCTGGGTGAGCGGGCACGGGAAACACGCTGAGGGGCTGCTGAGAGGGCGGTGCTGGTACGGGGGTGGCGGCTGTACCTGTAGTTGGGGTGGCCACAGATGTGTCCGCCACCACCACGGAGCTTCCATCGGAGGAGGTATCACTGTCAGAACTGTCCCCTCCAGACTCTGCCGTGGTGCTCCCCTCGCCCTCCGTCCCACTGGTGCCCTCATAGGCGGTGGATTCGGCCTCCACGGCCTTGTGGGATGCAGCTCCCTCCGTCGCCGGTGCCTCTCCTCCTCCATCAGATGATGCTAATGCACATAAGGACAGGGTGACAAAACAAAGAGGGGGGGAGAAACAGAGGATACACTTGGTCAATGCCAGCAAGAACACCACCGTTGGCATACACAACACCCAGGGAACAGCCCTATGCACTAGGCTAAGCACTGCCAGTTACAATGCTAGTCACCAGGCCATGGAGAATAATGCCTAACGCCAATAGCAGCATACCTGAGACCCACAGAACCCTACCCAGTAGTAGATCCCTACTAGCATGTTTGGGGGTGGAGTGCTTCAGACCCTGCCCAACATGGAACCTACCCTGCAATGTTCGACCTGGCTTAGTGGCACCCACAGACACACATCCCGACCCAGATAACACCCCACCAAGTGCAATTTGCAGAATTGGAAACTGTACTCACCCCCTTGTGGCTTTTGTGATGCCATCAAGCGCCCATACAACTCCAGAGAGGCCACCGCCAGTATGCGGAAAATCAGGGGGGTTAGGGTTTGACAGGCACCCCTTCCTCATTTGAGGCCATCCCCATTTGGGCCTCCGCTGTCTTCCTTGCCCAGTGTCGCAGGTCCTCCCACCGTTTGCGACAGTGGGTGCTCCGCCTGCCATAGAACCCCAGGGTCCACACATTCTTGGTGATGGCATGCCATATACCCTTTTTCTGATTTGCGCTAACTTGCAGGGAAATAACATAGAAAGAGGTATCAGCCATACCGTTCGGCCTGTTGTACTCATGGCCCACCATATCCCTCCCATCCCCTTACGCACTTACATTGACAGCCATACATGCAGCACTCTGCTCAGGACCCCTCAACCAACCCCCCTTACACAAGTCCTTCACACACAGCACTCCATGCATTCATGCCCCATGCATCGTGCCCACAGTGTACTCACCTGTTGGTCTGGAGGCCCATAAAGCAATCGGTACTGGTGTAGGACCCCATCCACTAGTCTCTCCAACTCCTCCGAAGTGAAGGCTGGGTCCCTTTCCCCAGAGACTCGAGCCATGGTCGCTTCCAGACACAGGTCACAACAGCACTTGCAGTGTAGGTCCTCTCCTGTTGAAGATCAGGTAGCAAGTGAGTGAGAAGATAGAAAAGGTGGTCACGTCCACGGCGGTGCATACCGTCACCGCCGGCGCACATCACCATTGGCTACTGTAACCCATAGGGCCCAATGATAATCAATGAGGAGTTGCACAGCGGTCCTCGACCGCCTCCCGCAACGGCGCACAACGTCAGAGTAATTACCTTATTTCCACCTGTCCCTCCAAACAGGACAGGCGTCCACCATTTCGGATGGGGCAGGCCATGGCACATAACTGCGTCATAGCAGACATGAGCACTTTTAGGGACTACACGTCAACATACTGTTTCTGTCACAACATGCAATGCATTTTACTCTGAGTATATGTTTGAAAATGACCAGCTGCTCACCGTTTTGCCCCCTAGATTACAACCGCTGAGGATTATTAGGAGATGGAGACATACCCCCGTGTACAGACCCCTGGTGGACTTGGCAACAATGGAGGACAGGCACATTATCCTCACCTACAGACTTGATAGGGCCACAATCCAAGAGCTGTGTGCCAAATTGGAGCCAGACCTGATCTCAGCTATCCGTCAGCCCACTGAGATCCCTCCTCTTGTGCAAGTCCTATCAGTGCTACATTTCATGGCAACTGGCTTCTTCCAAGTGACAGTGGCCATGGCAGCAGGGATGTCACAGCCAATGTTCTCAATAGTGCTGCCAGAGTGTTGTCTGCCCTGGTGAAACACATGCACAGCTACATCGTTTTCCCCAAGGTGGATGATTTGGCCACAGTGATGGCTGACTTCTATGCAATGGGACATATCCCCATCATAATTGGAGCAATTGATGGTACACATATTGCCTTTGTCCCCCCCGAAGAAATGAACAGGTCTTTGGAAATCGAAAGAGCTTTCACTCGATGAATGTGCAGATAGTGTGCCTGGCGGATCAGTACATCTCCCATGTCAATGCACAGTATCCTGGTTCTGTGCATGATGCCTACATCCTGAGGAATAGCAGCATCCCATATGTGATGGCTCAACTCCAGAGGCACCGGGTGTGGCTAATAGGTGAGCCTATGGTGCCCACCCAGTGAATGTTGGTCTATGGGTGTGGGGTTGGCCCTACGGGTTAGTGTGTGGCTAACAGGTATCCCTCGATATTTTCAGGTGACTATGGTTACCCAAACCTATCATGGCTTCTGACCCAAGTGAGGAATGCCAGAACAAGGGCAGAGGAATGTTACAATGAGGCACATGGGCGGACAAGAAGAATTATTGAGCGCACCATTGGCCTCCTGAAGGCCAGGTTCAGGTGCCTCTATCTGACAGGTGGATCCCTGTGCTACTCACCCAAGAAGGTGTGCCAGATCATCGTGGCATGTTGCACAACCTTGCTTTGAGACACCAGGTGCCTTTTCTGCAGGAGGATGAGGCTGGAGATGGGCGTGTGGAAGCGGTGGAGCCTGTGGACAGTGACAAAGATGAGGATGAGGATGTGGACAACAGAACAACTATCATTTGACAGTGCTTCCAGTGACACACAGGTAGGACACTGTAACTTAATCTTCCATTGCAGTTTTGTGTTGTAAATTATCACTGGCAGGCTGCTGTTCCCACTACTATGGCCGCTTACTGTACCTTTTGACATGTCTATTCACATATATTTGTGCCCTTCTCTGGCTCCTGGTGTATTGACTGCAGCACATTACAGGTCATATCTATGTATACATAACTGTACAGTCTAATTGCAATGTCTACAGATTGTTAAACGAATACATCCTGAAATCATTTGACATACTCCATATTTTTTCAAGGGGTGTTTATTTCAGTGCTGAAAAGTAAATGGGGATGTGCAATGGGCTTGGGTGATGGTGGAGGAAAGTCCAGGATAGAGTCCAGTCTATTGGTATCACAGGTGCATTGTCCAATGGGTCATAGGAAGGGGAGCAATGGCAGTTCAAGGTGAACAGGGTAACAGAGTGGGACACAAGGGTGACAATCGGGAGAGTCTTGTTTTCTGGTGGGGTTCTTGGCAATGTTCTCTGGCTTCTGCCTGGATCATAGGGACCGTTTGCATGGTGGTTCTCCTTCTGCAGGGGGTGGGGTGCTGGTGGCCTGTTGTTCCCGTGGCGGGCCCTCCAGTCCACTTGCGTTGGTGGAGGTGGAGGGCTGTTCATCGGTGTGGCCAGTGTCAGGGGCCCTTTGGTGTGCCACTGCCTCCATCATGGTGTTGGCCATGTCTGCCAGCTCCACTGCAATGGTGACCAGGGTGGTGTTTATGTCCTTCAAGTCCTCCCTGATCCCCAGGTATTGTCCCTCCTGCAGCAGTTGGTTCTCCTGCAACTTGTCCAGTATCTGGCCCATAGTCTCCTGGGAATGGTGGTATGCTCCCAGGATGTTGGTGAATGCCTTGTGGAGAGTCGGTTCCCTGGGCTTGTCCTCCCCCTGTTGCACAGCAGTCCTCCCAGCTTCCCTGTTGTTCTGTGCCTCTGTCCCCTGAACTGTGTGCCCACTGTCACTGACCCCAGGTCCCTGATCGTCCTGTGTTTGTGGGGTGTCCTGGGGTCCCTGTAGTAGTGGACACACTGCTGATTGACGTGTCCTGGGGACAGTGGTATGGGCCCGCTGGGTAGGTGCTGTGGTGGTGTTTCCTGAGGGGGGAGGCTCTGTGGTGGGTTGGGACTGTGGCTGGGTAACCGACTGTCCAGAGGTCCCTGATGGGCCAGGTTGGTCATCGTGATCCAGGCGTGCAGAGCTGCTGTCATCACTGTGGGTCTCTTCTGAGGGGGGGGGCTGGATGTTGCTGGCACCTCCTCTCCGGTGACGTTGTGTGGGGTACCTGTGGGGATGTAAATGCAGTGCTATTGTTTCTGCCTGTGACATCTTGTGCATGGGTATATTGCCCTCTATGGTTGATATTGCCATGGCAGATTAGACTTAGTGTGAGTTGTTATTTGGTGGGCTAGGTGATTGTCTCTAGTGTTCATGCAGTGGCGATGGTTGTCCATGTAGGTCTGTGATGGGTATCCATGCATTGGTGTTGCATGCAGAGCTTGGCATTGGGCTGAGTGGGTAGTGATGGTGGAGTGTATGTTGGGTGTTGGATTTATGGTGGAGAGAATAGGGTGGGGGTTTGTGATGGCATGCAGGTAGGGGGGTGCCAGAAATAGAGATTTGACTTATCAGAGTCCAGTCCTCCTGATACTTCTGCCCGGCCCTCAGGATGCATGATTGCCAAGACTTGCTCCTCCCATGTTGTTAGTTGTGGGGGAGGAGGTGGGGTCCACCGCCAGTCCTCTGTACAGCTATCTGGTCTCTTGCTGCTGTGGAATGCACCTTCCCCTGTAGGTCGTTCCACCTCCTCCTGATGTCATCCCTTGTTCTGGCGTGCTGTCCCACAGTGTTGACCTTGTCCACGATCCTTAGCCATAGCTCCATCTTCCTTGCAATGGATGTCTGTTGCACCTGTGATCCGAATATCTGTGGCTCTACCCAGATGATTTTCTCCACCATGACCCTTAGCTCCTCCTCTGAGAACCTGGGGTGTCATTGTGGTGCCATGGGTGTAGTGTGAGTGGTATGTGTGACGTGTGTGGGGTGATGTGTTGGGGTGTGTGCTGTGAGGTGCGTGGATGGTGTATGGGTGATGGTGTTCTGTGGCTCTGGTTCTGTGGGTGCTCTTGGTGTCTCTCTCTCAGTTGTAAATTTCTTTGAGTCGTAAAGGGTTGTGGGTAATGTGGGTGTGTGTTTTATAGTGGTGTGGGTGTGTGTTTGTGGTGTGTGTATGTGTGTCAGGTGTGTATAGTTTGAATTGTCCAATGTGGTGTTGTTTTGTAAGTGTGTGTGCGTGTATTTTGAGTGCGGCGGTATGTGCCGCCAATGGTTTACCGCGGTTGAATGTCCACCATCGTGATTCGTGGGTCAGAATATTGTGGGTGGAGTTCCATTGGCGTAACGGTGTGGGTTTTGGTACCGCCAGTTTATGACTGACCTTTGGGCTGGCGGACTTGTGTGTGTGTCTGTTTAGTGACGGACTTCTATGTGTGGGTCATAATACGGATAGCGGTTTCCTGCCGTGGTCGCGGTATGTTGGCACCAGTCAGCATGGTGGTAAGGGGCACGTACCGCCAATGTCATAATGAGGGCCAAATTGTTCCAAGTGCAGAGTTTGTAGTGCAACAATGAGTCACTGTGGTATCACGCAAACACGAGTCCTAGCCTCACAGCTGAACACCAATGTGCGAAATGCGTTTTTCTGGTTTACTCGGGTATGCACCTATTCCAGGCAGAATGCACCACTCTGGTCAGGGTGAGTAAGTTACACACCAAAGATAACCCGTGCTCACCCCTTGGTAACTTGGCACAGAGTAGTTAGGCTTATCCACAAAGGTCTCATGTAAGGCAATTGCACAACACACTCATACCAGTGACACAATAAATACACCACAAACGAGACTCCACACAGGAATATATGAAAATATATAGTATATTGTGAATAGACTCAAGTGACACAATCATAAATTCTACACAAATTATGCAAACACTGAGGTGGTACTCGTTATACTGACCCAACAAGAATCAGATAGACACACACTGTGGCATCTGGACATAACATGCAACAGTTAGTCTACAGCAGAAAACATGTGAGTAATCGTATATCATTCGTACTGTGCATACCATGCTGATAGTACTAGTTATTCTGATTGTAGGAGGCTGGCCTGGTTTGTAGTGGGTTCTTACACCTTATACCAGGTCCAGTTATCCCTTATTAGTGAAAGGTAGTAGTGTTTTAACAGCTTAGGCTGATAGAAGTAGCTGTAGCAGAGCAGCTTAGGCTGAACTAGGAGACATGCAAAGCTCCTGCAATTCCACTATAGTTACACAGTACTTATACACAAGTAAAGACAATACTCAGTGTTACCAAAAATAAAGATAGTTTATTTTAGTGACACAAGGCCAAAAAATATCTTAGAGCCAATACTCCTTCTGGAGGTAAGTAATATACACAATATATACACTAGACTCCAAAATATGGTAAGTAATTAGACATTGGATAGTGCAAACAATAGAAAATACTATAGAATGCAATAGGAAGAAATAGGTCTGTGGCAACACAAACCATATACTAAGAAAGTGGAATGTGAATCACAAATTCCCCCTAGACAAGTGTAGTGCGCAGAGAATCGCTGGGAGAGTAATAATACCACAAAAGTGAGTAACATACCCCACCCCAGAGCCAAGGAAAGGAGGAGTAAAGTACTGCAAGTTTCCTTAGAACACTCTACAAGTCGTGACTAGAGTTATTGCAAGAACCAAGCAAAAGTGCAAGCAGCAAATGGTGGATTCCTGGACCTGAAGACCTGTAAAGAGAGGAGAGCAAGTCTAGAAGTCGTAGAAGATTCCAGGAAGGACAGGAGCCCTTGCCATCCTAGAAGATGGTGCAAAAGAGGAGTCTCCGGTTGGAAGAAGACTGCAGAAGAGCACCAAGGAAGATGGCTGCGGGTTCCTGCATGATGCAATGGATGTCCCAAGTGGAGATGTTGGATGCAGCCTTGATTCAAGCAATGTCGCAGATTGCATCAAAGTAGCGCTGCCTGGACCCAGGAGGGACCTGGGGGCCTCAGCTCGGACTGAGGAGGCAGAGGGGGCTCCCAACACTAGAGGGAACCCACAGATGACCAGGCAGCACCCACGGAGGACCCAGGACACGGGGACAAAGAAGGTGCAAATTGCGGTTGTTGCAGCATTACAGAAGAAGGTCCCACGCTGCCGGAGAACAACTCAGCGAGTTGAGCGTCGCAGGATAGAGTGCTGGGGCCCTGGGCCAGGCTGTGCACAAAGGATTCTTGCAAGTAGTGCACAGAGGCCTCTGGATGTGAAGATGACATGGTGCACAGGGATACTGTCGCATATGGGAAAGGCAAGCTCTTTCCTCCTCCAAATTTGGACAACAGGACCTTAGGACAGTCTGTGTCGAAGGGGTCAACCACATGTGTTCCAAGGAGCACGCTCGTCGCCAGGAGAGGAGCCCAAGAGAAACGGTCTTCATCTTAGAAGGTGCCTACTGGAGCAGGGAAGTGACTCCGTCACTCCACAGGAGATTTCTTCGGTCCTTCTGGTGCAGGGTGAAGACCGGGAGTCCCCAGAGTGTGCACACCGTGGAAACTGTTGCAGTTGCTGACTGGAGCTGAAGTTGCAGAGTCAAAGTAGCCCTTCTAGGTACCTTGTTGCAGTTACAGAGGTTCCTGGAGCGGTCTGCGGTCGATCCAAGGTCAGACGATGAAGTAATAGTTGCAGAGGATTCCTGATGGAAACTTGCAAGCAGAATCTGAAGAAAACCCCACAGGAGAGACCCTAAATAGCTCTGAGAGGGGGATTGGCTACCTTTTCAGGTATGGATCTATCAGGAGGGGTCTCTGACGTCACCTGCTGGCACTGGCCACTCAGAGGTCTCTAGAGTGTCCCCACACCTTGGAAAACAAGATGACCGAAGTCTGGGACACACTGGAGGTCCTCTGGGCACCACCCCTGGGGTGATGGACAGGGGAGTGGTCACTCCCCTTTCCTTTTTCCAGTTTCGCGCCAGAGCAGGGACTGAGGGTCCCTGAACCAGTGTAGACTGGCTTATGCAAGGAGGGCACCATCTGTGCCCTTCAAAGCATTTCCAGAGGGTGTGGGAGGCTCCTTCTCCCTAGCCTGTAATACCTATTTCCAAAGGGAGAGGATGTAGAACCCTCCTCCAAAAGGAAATGCTTTGTTCTGTCTTCCTGTGATGGAGCTGCTCAGACCCCAAGAGGGCAGAACCCTGTCTGTGAGGTGGCAGCAGCTGTAGCTGCAATGCAAACCTCAGAGAGCTGGTTTGGAATAATGCTTACCAGAATATCCTGTGTCTTCGGTTGTTGCCTGTTGTCCGTGTTGACCATGGCGGTACTGGAACCGACCACCTCTGGTGCATGTATGGTAGACCATGGACTCCGAGTTTTCTCCATACCAACCCCCTCAGCCATGGGAGAATGTCCATATTGACAGCCTTGGGGATCTCGCCAGCCTAACGCCCGCCCTCCATACCATCCAGCCCTGCAAAAAAGGCCCCTGTGGAACACTTTTTTGAGCAACATTTGCACCTTGTTGAACGTGGAGTAAGTGGAGCAGAATCTGGAGAGTTCCTTAACAAAGGGGCCTCTGAAGAGCAGGCCTTCTGCCACCGGCCTCAGAGGTGACTAAGTCATTGAGTATAGGGTCTATCCTCATCAGAATAGACCTTCAACGCTCCATCGAAATGGCACAGTTGCTGTTGCCAACAGACAAATGGCTCTGTGCCCAAACAGTTAGGTCCTCTAGATCTACTGGAGAGTTGGACTCTTTGGCTTTGAATGCTAGCTCCAGTATTTTAGTCAGTGGTCAATCCATGTCCAGGAGCTTGTCCTGGCAGTTTTGCATGCTCTGTCAAGTCCCTTCTTGGGGTCCTTGGCATATTTTTTCATAAAGGTGACCATGGGCGGGTCTACCTCTAGAGTATATGCCACTTTGCTTGCCAAATCTGGTGTAGGGCATTCATTGTGCAGTCGCGCACGCACCTCTTTATCAAAACTCTGTTGGAGTTGAGCTTGAACATACTCCACCACCTCCGTAGAAGGCGCTCAATTGGATGCTCTGGGGTGGATTATATCCACCGGCTCAAAAGTCACTAACCGTAGGGTTTTAGACTGGACCCTTATCTTTTTACTAGGGCCTAGAATGTCCTCTTCATCGCTATCATCATCATATGAGGAGGAATCTGACCCCTGAGAATCTGCAACTGCTGAAGTGCGTGAAGGAGGAGGTCCTTACTGGGAGGGGGCACTATAATCATGCTCTGAGTCTTGCTTGCGCCTAAACTGCTCAGATGTATGTTTGGCTGGGCCTTAGATTTTGATGTTCCCTTTTTTGAAGGGGCAGTTTCATCGCCAATTGGAGGGAGCATAGGTTACCAGCCCTGTTGGCATGCAAAATCACTTGAATGGCATGTAAAAAGGCCCAAAACTTGAGCAAATGCCTTATTTACTGATTGCTGGACACTGTAAACCAGGGCCTCTCCCAAGCCCAGTTCAAACCGGGCACCATCTTCCTCAGAGTAGTATTCTATGTCAGCCTCGTAAGGCACCCATTGTGCCATTCTCTTAATTATAATAGCTTTCACAGCACAGTCAAGAGATCAGAAGAGAGAGTGGGACCCATGTCAGGCTTATTATTTTGTGCCTGAATTAAAGCGTGGAGGGAGCTGCCTGGTTACACTCTAGGCCAAGCCTTCGTTCGTTTTACAAACTTGTAATCACCAGACAGGGCGTGAGGGGAGCAATACACAAAGATCTTGTCACCATGGCAACAGTAGGGGCTGAGCGATGTGCAGAGAAACTGACGCATGCTTCGTTTGTCAATTTGAACGCTCATCGGTAACTCTGCACATGTGCTGAGTGGTGTATTTAATTGCCATAGAAATATGACTGCACGCATCACGAAGACGCGCGTAATCTGCTCCCCACTCCCGCTGCACAGAGGTCAGAGCGTCAGAAGATTACTGCTCTGAGAATCGGGACAAGCGTAGTATTGTGTGTTAATTCAAACATTCTGTCAAAGTGCTGATCAGATAACCCTTATGCCCTTGTAACGGGAGAGAAATCAAGAATATTATAGTGCATAAAAAAATGGGAAAATAACTTATCTGGCTGTGAAGCATCAAAGAAAGAGGACACAAAATGGTGGTATCTATGTTTATGTGGGGTGATTGCATACTATTGGAGCATGTGATATGAGATTTGCTGGGTAATGTAGTAAGTTGTTTTGCTTAATGTGATTGGCTGCTAAAAATGTATAAGTAAAGAAAGAGAAGCATAAACTGAGCCTTTGGTCCTGACATAGAATTGAAGTACCAACCACCCGCAGGCCAGCGTGGGACAGCGTTCTGGCTCTCCCTTCTTTTCCCTGTTCACTGGTAGGGCACCTGGTAAGAACAATCCCTGTCCTTGGAGATTCGAGCAACAAGGAAGAGGGCCCTTGGGGAGGAAGGCAAATTCTTGTTCATGATGTGGTTCATGGAGTAGGCCTTCGGCTCTGGTCCTGGGCCTGTCTCTCCCACCAGCAGTACTGCAGCCTTTTACAGCAAGAAGATTGAGCATCCTCATGGGGGAATGCAGCCCTGCCCACCATTTTAAGTCAGCAGAGGTCTTCTGCTCCACGCTGGCACCTGCCTGGTGAAATCCTTCACACCTGTGGCACGGCTCTCTCAGTGGAGGGAATGGCTGGAGGCAAAAGAGCATGGCAAAGCCCAGGCAGAGTGCCCCTCCGGTTAGAAGGGTGGTTGGAAGTGTGTGATATTCTACGTTCTTCCAGAGCCAGAATATCTGTATTGCTCACCACTGGCTAGGGAAAAATACAGGGTTCACTAGTGGAGCGCTCACAAGGCACAACTTGTGGGTGACTTTGGTGGCCGGACTCAGGGTCCCACAGCCAGTTCCGGGGCAGCCTGGTCCCAGGAAAATACTTGGGGGGACACAGGTCAAGCAGGTAGGCCAGCACACAACAAAACAAGAGGTTCAAATGGCTGTCCCTCGTGACAATGTCACAGTGCCTTTGTAGAACAGAGTCAAGGAGCAGCTGGCAGCAGGGCAACAAACAGAAAAGCCATCCAGTGTCTCCTTTATGCCAACCCGCAGCAGCAGCAGGTAGCACAGCAACAACAGAAGAGCAGTCTAAATGAGTTATTTGTACAGTCCAGCAGTCCTTCTGACAGAAGTTCAGTCCCAGTTACCAAAAGTGCTCTAAAAATCATAGACCCAGAGCCCCTGTACTTATGCTTGAAAAATGCCTGTGTTCAAGAGGTAGCTTCAAAAGATCCATTTCAAGTCAAGCACAACACCCTTTCAACCCAGCCCTGTCTCCAGACATCAGTAGGGGGTAATCAGCCTATTGTGTGAGGACAGTACACAGCCTTTCCAGATATAGGTGGTCATTACAACCCTGGTGGACGGTGATAAAGCATCGGTAAGACCACCAACAGGCCGGCGGATTTTTTTTAGCAATTACGACCGTGGCGGAAACCGCCAACAAAGACAGCCACTTTAACACTCCAACCGCCACAGCGGTACAAACAAACAGGTTGGCGGTCACCGCCAACAGACAGGCGGAGGACAATGTACCGCCCACAGTATCACAACAGGCCAATCCGCCACCTTTTCCGGGGTGGATTCAGCGCGGATAAAAACACGGCGGAAACAGGAATACTGAAGGAAACACGCTCACCTCTACACACCCCACGAGGAACGAGGACACCATGGGTCCGGAACTCCAAATTTTACCTGCAATAGTCTTCCTGCTCCTCTACCAGGAGCACGAACGCCAGCGGCGAAGACCATGGTGAGTACTGCACCTACAACACAGGGGAGGGGGAGGGAAAAAACAGGGACATACACATGCAACACCCCCACCCTCACCCACTACAACACACACACTAATGCATATCAATACATCACAGTTACACCCCCAAACCCCCCGGAAGAATGCAAAGACAATAGAAAATGAGTGTAACCATTGTAATATATTAACAGCAAGTAGGCAGAAATATATATATACACCATGTACAAAATATATACCAAGCATAGTAGTCCAGGTAGTGCTCTAATAAAGTCCATGGAACACTGGGACCACACGGTATGGGCGAGGCCCACACAAGATCCCTGACCATGACGGAGAGAACACTGCAGGGGCATCAGAGAGCAACTAAACAGGCACCTCAGTGGGAGGGAAAGGGGGGGCACCTCAGCCGCTTGAGTGCACAACGCCAAATCCACGAGGGGGCCACATGCCCACTGTTCCATCATGGGGAGTGCAAAGCCACAGTCTCTCAAGTCTCTACAGTGGGTGAGTTGCCCACTGTTCCATCCTGGGGAGTGCAAAGCCACAGTCTCTCAAGTCTCTACAGTGGGTGGGTTGCCCACTGTTCAATCCTGGGGAGTGCAAAGCCACAGTCTCTCAAGTCTCTACAGTGGGTAGTTTGCCCACTGTTCAATCCTGGGGAGTGCAAAGCCACAGTCTCACAAGTCTCTACAGTGGGTGGCTTGCCCACTGTTCAATCCTGGGGAGTGCAAAGCCACAGTCTCTCAAGTCTCTACAGTGGGTGGTTTGCCCACTGTTTAATCCTGGGGAGTGGAAAGCCACAGTCTCTCAAGTGGATGACAGTCTCCACTGGTTCTGGAGGGGGCTTTGTGCCCAGAGTGCTTCATCCTGCCAAGGACAGAGGTAGTGGATGACAGTCTCCACTGGTTCTGGAGGGGGCTTTGTGCCCAGAGTGCATCATTCACCCTGTGACGGACTCAGTTGCGTCAGTGCCCTTGCCGCTCATGGGCCAGTGGTGCTTGAGACAGCGGTGCCCTGTTCAGCGGTGTTTGAGATGGCGGTGCCTTGTGCAGCGGTGCTTGAGACGGCGGTGCCCTGTTCAGCGGTGCTTGAGACGGCGGTGCCCTGTTCAGCGGTGCTTGAGACGGCGGTGCCCTGTCCAGCGGTGCTTGAAGCGGCGGTCTCCATTGCAGGGACTCAGCTGCTGGCGGTCCTTCATGGCCCAGCGGGGCTTTTTCTGGCGGTCCTTCATGTCCCAGCGGGGCTTTTGCTGATGGTCCTTCATGGCCCAGCGGGGCTTTAACTAGCGGTCCTTCATGGCCCAGCGGGGCTTTTGCTTGCGGTCCTTCATGGCCCAGCGGGGCTTTTGCTGGCGGTACTTCATGGCCCAGCGGGGCTTGTGCTGGCGGTGGCCTCCTGGGCAGGTGGGCTGGTGCTGGCGGGTCTGTCCTGGGCAGGTGGGCTGGTGCAGGCGGGCCTGTCCTGGGCAGGTGGGCTGGTGCTAGCGGGCCTGTCCTGGACAGGTGGGCTGGTGCTGGCAGTCCTGTCCTGGGCAGCTGGGCTTGTGCTGGCGGTCCTGTCCTGGGCAGCTGGGCTGGTGCTGGTGGTCCTGTCCTGGGCAGCTGGGCTGGTGCTGGCGGTGCTGGAGGTCCTGTCCTGGGCAGCTGGGCTGGTGGTCCTGTCCTGGGCAGCTGGGCTGGTGCTGGCAGTCCTGTCCTGGGCAGGTGGGCTTGTGCTGGAGGTGGCCTCCTGGGCAGCGGGGATGATGGCGGTCTTCTCTGCTGTGCTGCTCTTCCCAGACTTGTCGGGTTTCTTGTGGCCCTTCCCCACCTTGGAAGGTGTCACAGCTGACTCCACACTCTCACCGGGACCCCTGGGAGTGGCTTTGGTGGCTGGAGTCTCCCCCCCTCTCCTGCCGGGCACTGGCCAACTTCTGATGCTTCACAGGTCGGGGACTGTCTGTGCTGTGGCTCCGTGCCACACTGGCTGCCCTGGTGGCCGGTGCACTCCAGATTCCGGTGACTACAGGCACTACTGGTCCCGGAGATGTTGTGGCTGAGGTGCTAGTTCGGGACCTAGGAGACGGACGGGGTGGAGGAGGTGTGGGAAAGAGGTCAAGGTTGGACAGGAAAAGTTTTTTTTGACACACTGGGACGGGTAGCTGGAGGGGGTTTGGGAGTGGAGGAAGAGGTGGTGGTTGTAGGAGGTGTTCGTTTGCTGACTTTGGGTGAAGGTGCATGCGCTGGAGGCTGTCGTGAGGTGAATGGCTGTTGGGTGGGTGTGTGCCTGCGTTTGTGTATCTTGGGAGGGTGCGTCACAGACACACTGGGAGAGGACACAGGGGACGTGTGAATGGTAGTGGGGATGGTGACTGCACGTGAGCGGGGTGTGGTGGTGGGTGTGCTGAGAGGGACGTAGTGGCTGTAGAGGTAGTGCATGCAGGTGTGAGTGTAAACGAGACTGGAAGGGAGGAGGGAAACGAGGAGGAGGGGGACACAGTGGAGGCAGTGGATGTTGGTGTTTCTGAATGTGTGTGATGCTTGCGTGAGTGCCTGTGGGATGTGTGGTGCTTATGTGTGCCTGAGCTTCCCTTGTGTGTTGACGTGTGTGCATGCTGGTCTGTAGGTGTGCTTGGGACAGGCTGCGGTACAGGGGATTGGGTCTGGGTGGAGGAAGTTGGAGGGGGGAGGCTAGACACAGGGACAATGGCTGCCATCAGTGCTGAGGCCAGAGTCTGAAAAGCTCGCTGAAGGGCCGCCTGACCAGAATGAATGCCCTCCAGGAATGCATTGGTTTGTTGCAACTGTCTTTCTACACCCTAGATGGCATTCAAAATGGTAGACTGCCCAACAGTGAGGGACCTGAGGAGGTCAATGGCCTCCTCACTGAGGGCAGCAGGGGTGACTGGGGCAGGGCCTGAGGTGCCTGGGGCGAAGGTGATGCCCACCCTCCCGGGTGAGCAGGCACGGGGCAAAGGCTGAGGGGCTGCTGGGAGGGCAGTGCTGGAAGGGAGGGTGGCAGCTGTACCTGTAGATGGGGGTGGCACAGATGTTGCCGCCACCACAAGGGAGCTCCCATCAGAGGACGAGTCCATGTCACTGGTCTCAGCTCCTGTCCCTGCCGTGGAGCTCCGTCCGACTGGTGAAGTCCGAGTCCGTAGTGTGGCCCTCCATGGCCATGTGGGATGCAGCCCCCTGGTGCTCCGGTGCCACTGCTCCTCCGCCTGATGATGCTAATGCACACAAGAACAGGGAGACCACAAAAAGGGGGACAACGACAGAAGAAAGACATGTTGAGTGCAGGCATTACCGCTACCGTTGGCGGACACGACAGACACAGAAGCCCCCTGCACTACGCCGCGCTCTTGGGCTCCACTGTTCAATTCCTGGGAAATGGCCTTCAAGGCTATGGACGACATCTGCACACATAGATGACACAGGGGCATGATTAGGTGTACTTGGCACTCTACAGAGGTGGGGTGCCACATGGCCTGCCTTACGGATGGACCTTACCTACGGAACTCGCCCTGGCCTAGGGAAACCCACAGCCCACCTCCCCCACCCAGACCCCTCCACTGCGCGCAAAGTCAGCAGAATGAGAGTGTACTCACCCCCTTGTGGCTGCTGTGATGCCCTCAAGCGCCCATCCAACTCCGGGTAGGCCACCGCCAGGATCCTGAACATCAGGGGGGTCATGGTGTGACGGGCACCCCCCCATGTTGGGAGGCCATCCCCAGCTGAGCCTCTGCCGTCTTCTTGCTCCAGTAGTGAATGTCCTCCCATCTTTTCTGGCAGTGGGTGCTCCGTCTGTGGTAGACCCCCAGGGTCCGGACGTCCTTGGCGATGGCACGCCAAATATGTTTTTTCTGGTGGGCGCTGACCTACGTGAAATGTACAGGGGGAAGAGTAAGTTATTACCAACTGCACCGTCAAAGTAATTGGCCCCATCCCTACCCTTGCCATGTGGCACATGCATTCACCGTTGTTTCATGCACGCTGGGGAGGACCTCATCCACGAGTTTCTCCAACTCCTCCAATGTGAAGGCAGGGGCCCTTTCCCCAGACACTCGAGCCATTGTCTCTTCCAGACCGAGGTCACAGCAGCACTTGCAGTGTAGGTCCTCTCCTGTCGAAGATCAGGTATCGAGCGATTGAACAGATAGAAAATGGCGGTCACGTCCACAGCGGTGCGTACCGTCACCACCGGCGTACATCATCATTGGCTCCTGGGACCCATAGGGTCCAATGTTAACCAATGCAGCATTGCGCCGCGGTCTTCGACCGCCTACCGCAACGGTGTACAACGCCAGCGCAGTTACCTCACATCCCATTGTCCCACTTCAGGGGCCCATTGAAATTGCCATTGATGGGACCCATGTGGCTTTGGTACCCCCCCACAGGAGTGAACAGGTGTACAGAAACCGGAAGAGTTATCATTCAATGAATGTACAGATGGTATGTTTGGCAGACCAGTGCATCTCCCATGTGAATGCCATGTTCCCTGGCTCAGTGCATGATGCCTACATCCTGCAGAATAGCAGCATCCCTTATGTGATGGGCCAGCTCCAGAGGCACTGTGTGTGGCTATTAGGTGAGCACCTGGAAGCAAGACAGTGGGAATGGTTGTCTGGGTCTGGGGATATCCCTACAAGTTAGTGCGTGTCTAACAGTTGTCCCTCGCCATTTGCAGGTGACTCTGGTTACCCCAATCTGTCATGGCTACTGCCCCCAGCGAGGAATCCCAGGACAAGGGCAGAGGAACGCTACAATGAGGCCCATGGGCAAACTAGGAGGATGATCGAGCGGACCTTCGGCCTCCTGAAGGCCAGGTTCCGGTGCCTCCATATGACAGATGGATCCCTATTCTACTCACCAAAGAAGGTGTGCCAGATCATCGTGGCCTGCTGTATGCTTCACAACTTGGCTTTGCGACGACAGGTGCCTTTTCTGCAGGAGGATGGTCCAGATGGCGGTGTTGTGGCAGCTGTGGAGCTTGTGGACAGTGAAGACGAGGAAGCAGAGGGAGAAGACATGAACAACAGGGACTCAGTGATCCAGCAATATTTCCAGTGAGACACAGGTAAGAGTACAGACCTGCCTACTACATGTACTTTAACACTACTACCTCTCTACTGTCTGTCGTTTTCACCCAGTGTATGGTCACTGAGTTGTCACTTTCCCTTACCATTTCACAGATGTGGGTCCCACTGTGTGACATATGCTTAGATTCCTCATGGACTAGAGCTGTGTGACATAGGTATGTTGACATTACAATTGAAAGAGCATTTTGTCACTGTAATTGCTAATACTCTATTTTGAAATCACAAACAGACTCCAGATTGTTTTGTGCTTTAAGTGTGTTTATTTGAGTGCTCAATATTGGAGGGGGTAGTAAAATGGTGAGGGGTGATGGCAGAGGAATGTCCATGGCAGAGTCAAGTCTATTAGTTTCACAGGTGCATTGCCCATATGGGCATAGGAAGTGGAGCTGGGGCAGTTTAAGGATGGACAGGGTGACAAAGAGGGACAGTAGGATGACAATCAGGGTGGTCTCATTTCTTGGCGGGGGTCTTGGCATCGTGCTCTGTCTTGTTCCTGGATCTCAGGGACCGTTTGCGGGGTGGTTCTCCCTCTGCAGGGGGTGGGATGCTGGTGTGGTGGTCCTGTGGCGGGGCGTCCTGTCCACTAGCGCCGGCGGAGGTAGTGGGCAGTTCATCGTCCATGCTAGTGTCAGGGGCCCCTTGTAGTGCCACAGTGTCCCTCCTGGTGTTCACGAGTTCCTTCAGCACCCCTACGATGGTGCCCAGGGTGGAGCTGATGGTTCTGAGTTCCTCCCTGAAGCCCATATACTGTTCCTCCTGCAGGCGCTGGATCTCCTGAAACTTGGCCAGTACCGTTGCCATTGTCTCCTGGGAGTGGTGGTAGGCTCCCATGATGGAGGAGAGGGCCTCGTGGAGAGTGGGTTCCCTTGGCCTGTCCGCCCCTGTCGCACAGCGGTCCTCCCAGTTCCCCTGTGTTCCTGGGCCTCCATCCCCTGGACCATGTGCCCACTGCCACTGCCACTGCCCTCAGGTCCCTGTTGTTGTTGCGGTGGTGGATTAGCCTGGGGACGGAGGTATGGGCCCGCTGGGTGGGTGCTGTGCTGGTGTTTCCAGAGGGGGGATGGTCTGTAGTGGCCTGTGACTGTGTGAGGGGAACCGACTGTCCTGAGGTCCCCGATGGGCCGGGTTGGTCATTTAGATCCAGTTGGACAGAGCTGCTGTCATCACTGTGGGCCTCTTCTGTTGGTGGTGTGGACATGTGTGGACCCTCCTGTCCGGTGACATTGGGTAGGGGTCCTGCAGGGGGTTAAAAGGATGTTTATTACATCTGTGTGTGACATGGTGTGCAATGGGTGGGTGACTGTGTACCCCAGTGCTTGCATTCCTGTGTGGGACCTTGTGTGATGATGGTTTAGGGGTTTGTATGGGTATGTGCAGTGGGCATGCTTTAGTGATGGGTGTCCATGCTTTTTTGTTGCATGCAGGGCTTGGTGTTGGGATGGGTGGTTTGTGATGTTGGGACATATGTGATGTGTTGGAGTGCTGGGGGTGAGGGTGGGGGTATGGTATGGCATGCAGGTAAGGTGGGGGATGTAATAGTTAAGATTTGTCTTACCGGAGTCCATTCCACCACCTACTCCTGCGAGGCCCTCAGGATGCAGAATCGCCAAGACCTGCTCCTCCCATGTTGTTAGTTGTGGGTGAGGAGGTGGGGGTCCGCCGCCAGCCCGCTGAACCGCCAGGTAGTGTCTTGGGACCACGGAACGCACCTTCCCCCGAAGGTCATTCCACCTCTTCCTGATGTCATCCCAATTTCTTGGGTGCTGTCCCACTGCGTTGACCCTGTCCACTATTCTTCGCCATAGCTCCATCTTCCTTGCAATTGAGGTGTGCTGCACCTGTGATCCGAATAGCTGTGGCTCTACCCGGACGATTTCCTCCACCATGACCCTGAGCTCCGCCTCCGAGAACCTGGGGTGTCTTTGCCGTGCCATGGGGTGGTGTATGTGATTTGTGGGGTGGAGTGTGTGGTGATAAGTGTGCTGATATGTAGTGGGGTGTTGTGTGAGGTGCGTGGAAGTTCTGTGGCTGATGGTGTTGTGTGCCTGTGGATGCTGTTCTTGCTGGTGCTGTCTCTCTCTGGCCTTCTTTCGGAATTTTTGGTAGTAGGGGTTTGTGGGTGATGTGGGTGTGTGTTTTATATTGTATTGGGTGTGTGGGAGTGGTGTGTGTATGTGTATCAGGTGTGTGTATTTCGAATTGTCCAATGTGGTTGTGTTTTGTAAATGTGTGTGTATTTTGAGCGCGGTGGTGTGTACCGCCAATGGAATATCGCGGTTGAGAGACCACTGCGTGGATTCGTGGGTCGTGATAGTGTGGGTGGATTTCTGGTGGCGTGACGGTGGAGGTTTTGTTTTCGCCAGTTTATCACTGACCTTTGGTGTGGCGGAGTTGTGTGGGTGTCTAGATTTTGGCGGATTCTGAACTGTGCGTCATAATAGCTGTGGTGGAATTCCGCGGTCGTGGCGGTGTGTTGGCGGTCTTCTGCACGGCGGTAAGCGGCTTTTACCAGCAATGTTGTAATGAGGGCCATAATGTGTGAACGACCATCCCTATCCCAAGCCCAGAATGACTATCAGTATTCAGATGCCTCCTCTGTCATATCCAGCCCCTCTTGTGTGATTGCTGTCTGTAAAGTATGCACCACTCTTCCCCAGACGTCGATTGGAGTCATAGTGCAAAGCACTAGAGTTATAAGCACAGAGAAATACCCACTTTCTAAAAGTGGCATTTCTAAAGTAGTATTGTAAAATCAACCTACACCAGTAAGCCAGATTTCTCACTACCATTCCAAACATACCAAATATGCCCATGCTACTCCTTACAGACCAGAAATTACCACTTAGAGATATGTAAGGGAATTTCCAATGCAACCCTATGAGAGGAGTGGCACTCACAGTATTGAAAAATGAAAAAAGTCTGTTGGTCACTACTAGGACGTGTAAAACACAGAAATATATGTCCTACCTTTTACATACACAGCAGTCTGCCCATAGGGATAATCTATGGCCTACCGTAGGGGTAACTTAGGTGTAGTAAAACGTAACTAGCCCTTGGCAAGTAGTTTGACTTGCCAAGTCAATGTGGCAGTAAACTGCGCACGCAGGCACTGCAGTGGCAGGCCTGAGAGAAGTTTGAAAGTCTCCTTCTGTGGGTGGCACAATCTGCATTGTTGTCCCATTAGTAGCATTTAATTTATGGGGAGAGAGCTCGTGCACTTTAGCATTATTTAGCAGTGGTTAGGTGCCCAGGGTCCTAAAGCCAACAGAAAGAGAGTCAGACTAATAGGAGGAAAAAGGCAAAAGGTTTGGGGATAACCCTGCCAAAATAACTATTTCCAACACCTTCCTTATTGACATTTACGGACTGCTTATGGATGACTTATTAATATTTAAATAGATGTTTTAGGCCTGTCAAAAAGGATTATTTTGGAGGTCGAATTTGCTTTGTTAAAGCTGCTTACCCAGGCTACAGTGGTAGGCCTGCAGTCATCTTTGTCATCTCTCATTAATGGTGGCATCATGGGTGCTGCAGTCCAATAGTGACATTTAATGTGCAGACCCTGTGTATACTTTGCACCATATATAGGGTGCTCATAAGTAAGTTTAATATAGCAAATAGGAGTATAGACAATTTTGACATGTTTTAGGGGTCAGAGCTCGTGCACTTGGACCTGGTTAGCAGAGAGCCAATGCAGAGTCAAAACACATAGCGGCATAAGTAAAAAAGTGGGGGTGATCTTGCAAAAAAAAGCTCTTTTCTACAACTATGCACAGTTAATCTCAAATATCAAAGTCAGTAGTTTGTGTATAGATCCTTGGATGTCTACTTCAAGAGTTTGTCTCCTTACTAATATCTTCTGAATAACACATTGCACACTGCCCCCATACAATGGCATCCAAAGGATTTTGTACACACGTAGGCTGCTTGTTTCCAATAAATTAAGGCATCCTCTGGCCATTATGGCTATCATTGCAATTACCTGGATTTAAGGGTTGGTAATACTGCATGTGGTATTATTGATACCTGCTATTTCTGTAACACTGCACCACAGCATTTCAAGCTATCACATGTTCACCCCCACAGCCCACTTGGCAGTGCTTGTAGACATGCAGGAAGTTATGCCTCCATTCTCACAAGTAAGTCAGCAAATGCATGCTTTTTTATCAGGGACAAAGTTTTCCAGGCATGATCTGAAGGTTTTGTCCCTAGCAAGACATGTAGGTTTGCCACAAATGGTGATACCAGTGCAGGAATTCCACGTCACTTTTGAATCCTAATGGGACCAGTAACTCCTATACCTGTCCTCATTGGGATTTCTGGGCCATTCATAATGATGTCCTATGTGGGCCGCAAGCTTGTTTGTTAAAAACAACAAACTGTCCCTTAGCATATGGCTAGTGCCTGCATTGACCAATATAACACTAGCTCCAATAAATCATACAGTAAAGAATGTTCACACAAGCTGCCAAACCAACCAGTCCACCTGACACACATAGGTGGTCATTATGATTTGGCAGTCTTCGTGCGTCTGAGTGTCTGTGTGCGTGTGCATGTATGCGGGGAGGGGGATGTACCTGTACGGGGTGGGGGGCACAGTACCTGGAGGAGGTTGGGGGGTTTTGTGGTTGCTGGGGGAGTCGTCTACTGGTGACAGGGAAGATATTCCATGTCACAGGTAGCCTTTCCGCCAGAGTTTTCTTGGCGGTGCTACTGCCGCAGAGACCCTGGTGGAAAGGAAGCTCCTAATACTGCTGGTGGTCTTCTGTGGACCGCCGAGTCGGAGATGCTCATCTCCGGCCCAGCGAGTCTGCCCACCATGGCAGTATGAGTGGAGATGTGGCGGGTTGGCAGAGGCCCAGGCGCCACACTCATAATGTGGCAGTGAAACTGCCACCTTTGTCCTGGTGGTCAGGAGACCGCCAGGGTCATAATGACCACCATAATGTCCTGTCTCAAATGTCCACCTTTATATTCCATACAGACTACACAATCTATGTTATACATGGAGAAAACACAGCAGGATGTAATCCAGATTCGAAGATGGACTATCCAAAGGCTAGAGAAACATGAATAGCAACAGCAAAATAAAGTTACTTAGGTGGTCATTATGAACATTGCGGGAAAGACCGCCGACTGCCGTGGCGGCGGTGAACAGAATCCCTCCGGCGCTGGTGAATGGAAACCCGCCATACAATGAACAAAAAACCCAACCTCGCCAAACATTCCCACAGTACCACTCCCCACCAGGACCCTGTCGGCGGGAATCCCAGCCCACCCCACCCCGCCACCGCCAAGCACACCCACATCCCGCCCTCCAAATAATGATGCACAAATCACCTCAGCGGACAGTGGAGGCCGGACGACCATTGGCGGCTGCGACCGCCACAGGCGGCAAGTGGGCCCAACAGCAACCATTGCACATATTGGCTAGGCTTAGCACCCACACACCTGAAACATGTCCAGAACACCATAAAACACCCACAGGCACCCCCAAAAAACCCTTGCAAGGAAACCAGGATCAGAAGACGGAGAGCACCAGAGCCAGACAGAGAACGCCAGCAGACAGGACACACATATCGACCCACAAAGGAGCACCCAAACACCGTCCCCAGTCCCGACGCCATCCACCACCCTCACCATGTCCCCCCAAAAAAATCCACGCTTCACCGAAAGGGAGCTAAGGACCATGGTGGACGAGATCCTAAAAGTGGAGCCACAAATATTCGGTTCCGAGGTGCAGCACACACCCATCACCCGGAAAATGGATCTGTGGCAGACCATTGTCAACAGGGTGAATGCAGTGGGACACCATCCACGCACCAGGGACGACATCCACAAGAGATGGAATGACCTGCAGGGGAAGGTCCGGGCCATGGCATCCAGGCACCACATTGCAGTGCAGAAGAATGGGGGAGGACCACCACCCACACCACCCAACTACACCAACTGTAGGTACTCACCAACCTGCACCCAGAGGGTCTCACTGGACTCACTGGAGGAATGGACTCGGGTAAGTCGTCTACAGTTACCCCATATACACCATTCCTGTAATGCATGCACCACCCCACCCCACCCACACCCACCTAGACCCACACCCCTCGCAGGCATTACCAACCACATCCACCACCCTGCATCACCCACAACTCACTACCAGGCCCACATCACTCCCGCTGTGCACAGCCACCCACCCCTGCACGTACCCACAATGGAATAATAACCCCCACCACAATGTAACGCCACCACTGCTGCTAAATGCAATGTCCACCTCACAAAGGCACCCCTGAAGGCCACTGAAAGGCACACCAGCACTAAATTGCACAGTACAGTCCACCTCAAACCCTCATGCATATGTAACAAACATTTCTATGTCCCCCAACAGGCACCACCACCCATGCAACCCTAATGGAGGGGACAAGGAGTTCCACAGCATTCCAGGAAGACAGAGGCACATCACAGGACACTGGTGAAGGATCCCTGGACACTGATGAGCAGGCAGACCCCTCACACAGCCCTGGATGCTCACCATGCAGCAGCCCTACCCAGGAAAACACTGTCACCCCTAACACCCAGTCAAGACCAGCAGGCCAGGGGAGGCGTGCCCACACCAGTGGACCCAGGGCACAAACAGGTGGAACACAGCAACAGAGGCCACAGTCTCCCACCCCCAACATGCAGGAAAACGAGGGCCCCAGTACTAGAGGCACATCAAGACCTGCGCAGGGGACACAGGCACAGGGGGCCAGGGCAAGGTCAAGTGCCCCAGTGGGTCAGGGGGTAGGACAATGGATAGATGCAGCAGCCTAGGACATCATTGCAGAGGTATTGGGGGCATACCAAAATACCCAAGACAGGTTGGCACAGATTGTAACCACCCTGGAGCAAAGGCAGAGGATGCAGCTGGAACACCACCAACAGGCCATGGAGCAGTGGAAAGAACACAATGCCACAATGGCCACCATTGCTGGAGCACTGCTGCAGTTGGTCAACGTACCCTCAGACACCCACACTGGACAAGCGGCCCCCCAACAGCCCTGGAAAACCAGCAACAGTTGTCCCAAGCAGCTGAAACAGCACAGGAAATACCCTCCTATGAATCACAAGGGCCAACCATGTCACCCCAAGTAGTTCCACAGCAGGAGCCCAAACGTAGTCTCAGGCCAAGATATGGCACTGGAAACCCAGCTAAGAACAAGCCCCCTTCCAACAACTGACACTGCTACTACTGCAAAGCAACCATCCCACCCATTCGCCAACTGCACTCAGCTTAGGGCTAAATAAAGTACTAAACTACAAATAGGACCCACCTATGATATCAAACAGGCCTGCCACCAAGTCGGTTTTGAGGACACCCAAGCATTACAACTTCCATCACTGTACATAGCACCTTTCACTGTATTCCACCAATAAACAACATGTCTCACCTGTAACACTGTCCCCTGTCTTCAATGTTGAACAAACTGGAGTAATGATGCAACAGGCAGGGATAAACTTTATTGTCAAATTGTGCATGGTGGTGGTACAGTGTGTTTCAAAATAGTCAAGAAGGGAATGCATATATTGTCTTTCTGTACCATGCTGAAGAGGTCCATTACTCGCATATCATGACCAATTCCCCCTAGTTGACATGGCACACTTACAGTATCAGTCACTAACCACATATACAGGCTGAAGTCCCAGACAGTTATTGGAAGTAGAGTTGTATCAGTTGGTTTCTGGAATTGACATCTTCCCCTTCCTCATCCTCACCATCACTCTCCTCACCTCTCTGAGGTAACAGATCAGGACCTATAGCACCCTCCACCTCCAAAAGGGAGATTGAATGTCTCACTGCCACGTTGTGCAAGCATGCAGCACGCCACAACTATCCTCCACACCTTATCAGGCCCATAGGCCAGGGAACCCCCAGAGATATGTAGGCACCGGAATCTAGCCTTCAGGAGACCTATAGTACGCTCTATCACCCTCCTAGTACGTCCATGGGCCTCATTGTATTTCCTCTCTGCATCCGTCCTGGGATTCCTCACTGGTGTCAGGAGCCAACGCAAGTTTGGATAGCCAGAATCACCTAGAGAAGAGGTCTTCAAACTGGGGGGCGGGTCCCCCTTGGGGGGCCTCAAGTGATCCCAGGGGGGGGGGCCAAACTCTGGCCAAAATAAATATTATATAGATAACATGCCTTTGTTTTAAGCAGAAGCATGTTATTGCAGCTTTAAAAAAGTAACTGTGCTTAACTGCAATGTTTAAATAATGATGTTTATTTTTCAACTGGGGGGGCGCGGCATTAAAAAGTTTGAAGACCACTGACCTAGAGAAATGGTCAATACAGAGTCGTCATTGGAATGTCCTTAGTCTGACAGGCTGTTTTTCTGCAATTTGTCAGTTAGTGACAGGCACACTTCCCTCTGATCCAACCTTTGTCCTCTTGGAGTTGTTCCATCTTTTGTAGCACACTACTGTTCCTCAAAACAAGTGAATCATGGAATGAACCCAGAAACATGGCATTCACATGGGATATGCACTGGTCTGCAGTACATAATAATTGGATGTTCATGGAGTGAAAGTTCTTCCTGTTTCTGTACACCTGTTCACTCACTCTTGGGGGTATGATCGGTATGTGGGTTCCATCGATGGCACCAATAACATGGGGAATGTTTGCAAAGGCATAGAAGTCTGACTTGATGGCAGGGAGCTCAGCACATTGGGGGAATAGCACATAGGATTGCAGATGTTGTAAAAATGCATTCAGAAATCTTGTCAGTACCTGGCTGAACATTGGCTGTGAGAGACCGGCACCCATGCCCACTGTCACTTTAAAAGAGCCTGTGGCCAGGAAATGTAGTGCAGAGAGCACCTGCACCTCAGTTGGAATGGCATGCTGATTACGATTTCCGGGAGTCAGTGCAGGATCCAGTAATGCACATAGGTCCTGAATAGTTGCACGTGTGAGTTTGTAAGTGATAATGATCTGACGCTCCACCATGGTCCCCATATCCACAAGTGGTCTGTACACAGATGGTGCCCTTCCTTGCCACAAGGGTCGGTACCTATGAGGGGTAAGAACAAGGAGTCATGTGCACACATACACTGGCATATTTGCTAAACACATTCACTTCATGCTTCATAGTAGTGTCTGTACAATAACTGCAACCTGACTGATGTACATTGACATCACTAAGAGGGAACGGAGTAAATCATGTGTGATTATATACTCTATGGATAGAGACATAGGTGCTTCATATGGCTAGCAGGCCCAGCATTGTGAGTAATTTGAATTTCAAGATGCGTAGGTGATGGCAAAATGTCTGCCCAATGTAGTTCTGCCCCTTCGTTGTGGAAGTGACCTAAGACCACTAGCGGTTGACGTCACAGCGTACGCTGGTGTTGACCGCTGTTCGCACCCTCATTGGCTAACATGAATGCCAATACGGAATCCTGGCGTATCATGATCGCCGCTGGCGGTGACGGTGCATTCTGCCGCGGAATGTACGTGTTTCGTCATCGTGTGATCACTTGACTCCCTGATCCTGTGCGGACAAGTACTCCACTCTGTGTACTGCTGTGGCCTGCCTCTGGCTATGGATGTTCCACGTGGTGCAGGGGAAAGGGCCCCGGCCTTCACTCAGGAAGAACTGGCGAAACTGGTGGAAGGGGTCCTGCCCCTGTACGGCAGACTCTATGGCCGGCCAGAGGTACAGGTGAGTCCGGGTTTGGGGGGCACTGTGTGGGTAAAGGATGGAGTGGATTGCTCAGATGTGTGCTCATGTGAGCCAGGATGGGGCTTGGTGCATGGAATGCTGCGTGCCACTGTCCTACATGTCTGGGAGTACTGTCTGTCCCTATGTCTAACAATCAGCCAGCTATTGCCATTGTGCAGGTGCCTGACCTCTGTGTTTCTTCTCTGTGTCTCCCTACTAGGTCAGTGCCCACCAGAAGAGGGCACATTGGCATGCCATCGCCAAGGAGGTATGGACCCTGGGGGTCTACAACCGGCGGAGCAACCACTGTCGTAAGAGGTGGGAGGACCTGCGGTTCTGGGCGCAGAAGATTAGTAAGGCCCAGCTGGGGAAGTCCTCCCAACATGGTAGGGGTGCCCCTCGGGCACTGACCCCCCCTCATGCGAAGGATCCTGTTCGGTGGCGTACCCAGACCGGGATGGGCGCTTGAAGGCTGCATAGCAGTCACAAGGGGGTGAGTACTCACAGCCCATACTTCAGCCTGGAAGGATGAGTGTGTGTGCGATAGGGCTCATGGTGCTTAGAGCATGGTTTTTGACTGGTGTCCAGCTACTGTCTGCTCCCCAAAGGGTGTAGGGTTGTCCCTGTCAGGTTTCACCTACCTCAGCTTCAATGCAATGACAGGATATGGGTGTAGGTCAGTATACTGCTCAGTAGTCAGGGCCATGGTCATGGGCCTAGTGCACGGTGCTGCCTTTTGGGTGTGTCTGCTGGGTAGGTGTATGACTGGCCATTGTGTATCAGCATTCAGCTACTTACAAGTGTCTCTCCTGTTTTGTCTCCCCATCCCTGTTCTCTTTTGTGTGACTGGTACAGCATCAACATCAGGCGAGGGAGCTGAGGCACCGGCTAGTGGGGAGACAGCGGCCCACGGATCCTCCGAGGCAGAGACAACGGACGCCCAGGGGACCAGTGGGTAGGAGGGCGAGGGGACTTCCACGGGGGAGGCTACTACCACAGGGGGTAGTGACTCTGAAACCTCCTCTGATGGGGGTCCTCCGGCGGTGGCGGACACTAGTGGACAAATCACGACCGTGAGATCTTCCACCACCATCCATACCATCAGCGCCCTCCCTTCTGCTCCCCACCGAGTTGCCCGTGCCCGCCCACCCAGAAAGGTGGGCGTCTCCTTCGCCCCAGGCACCTCCTCCCCTGCCCCAGTCAGCCCTGCTACCCTCACAGAGGGGGCTATTGACCTCCTGAGAACCATCTCTGTAGGGCAGACAACCATTGTCAATGCCATCCAGGGGCTAGCATCAGAGGTGCAGCAGACTAATCCCTATCTGGATGGCATTCACGGAGCTGTGTCTGCCCTACAGAGATCTTTTCAGGCTCTGGCCTCCTCTTGAACGGCAGCCAGTTTCCCTGGCCATTCCATCCCCCCTCCAACTTCCTCTACCCCTTCCAGCACCCCACTCCCTTCTCCCCGTCCAAGGCACACATTCAGACACGCAGTCAAGCACATCAACACACAAGAAATACACTTCCAAACACAAGCACCACACATCCCACCACAAGCATTCACACAGCCAACAGACACCTGCACATACAACAACGTCCACTTCCCCCAGTGTGCCCGCCTCTTCCGAATCCCTGTCTGTCCCCTCTACATGCACACCCTCATGCACTGCACCTTCACTCACTGTTACTGCTCCTCTTCCTGCACTCACCACAATAGCAGACAGCCATACATGCAACCCATACACCACACTTGCACTCGCCACCTCCACTGTAGTTGACACATGCAGCACACTCACCCGACTTGCAGACACCCACCCAACATACATCCACACTAGCTGTCTGTCTTCTCCCACTGTGTCCACCCCCCCACCTCCCAAAACACTCAAACGCACCAAGACACCCACCCATCAGACATCCACCACACCACAGCATACTGAGCAGTCACCGGCACCCACTACATGCACACCTACGCCCCATACATCAACTCCCTCTGCCTCCACTCCCACGCCCTCATCCACGCCCACCCCAATTGCTCCCAAAAACGTTTCCTCTCCCGTGTAGACCTGTTCGAACCCACTGGCCCACCCCGTCTTGTCCCGAAACGTGCCCACCTCCTTGCCCTTTCCGCTCCTTCCACATCACAGCCCACCCCGGTACAGCCGTCCTATTCCTGTGCCCCTTCTCCAGTTAAGAAGAAGGCCCGCTCAAAGCCTAAGGCATCCTGCTCTGCCCAAGCCAAACTGCCCCCACCCCTTCAAAAGAGAAGCCCACCCCCTCCAACTATCTCACGCAAGTCTAAGTCCCACCCCATCGTAAATCCCCACCACCACCACCCCTGCCCCCATTCCGTGAGGTGCCTGGATCCCCCTATGGTGCCCTGTTGAGTGGAGTACCCAGCACTTGTGGGAGGCAGGTGTGGCCAGTTGTGGCCAAGGACAATTGACTGTTCATGGACTGGCCATTGGCCCTGGTAGCATCATTTAGCTCACTGAGCTACTGAATAAAGTTTCTGTGTGGCCTGTGTTTGGGCTGCACGCAGTTCCACCCTGGTGTTTGTTTAAATAATTTATGGCTGTGGTGCTAGTGTATGTCCTATGGCCACGTTGCAGTGGCCTTCGGTCGGGTACTTCCCTCTTGGTGTGGGGTGTCTAACCATTGCTGCTGGGAAGGGTAGGGGGGGGCTTTGCGGGGTTGGTGGAGTGGGTGGGTATGTAAATTTGCCCTTTCCTCCCTTGTTTTTTAGGTTGCGGTACTTACCGTCGTTCGTCGACGGTCTCGGTCATGTAGATATATGGCAAGGAGCAAGGCTGGCATGATCTGCAGCACTCTGTCCATGGCTGCCGCTGCACGTTTTGTTGACCTCCGGTGAGTGTTTCCTTCTATTTGTTTGTTTCCCACCTGGCTTTGTGTGGCGGTCCGGACCGTTCCTCTATTGACGGTTTCTACCGCCACCGCCGGCGGTGCGGAATGGACCACCATGTTCATAATGAGGGCCTTAGTTTTCTTGTGTTTCTTCTATTAGTGAACACATTCAGACATTGATATCCTCAGTTTGCAGAACTTAGGGCCAGATGTAAGTAGCCTTTTGCGCCTCGCAAACGGCGAAAAGCGCCGTTTGCGAGGCGCAAAAGGCCTCACGCGAGTCGGTACCGCGAATGCGGTCGCAAATCAACTCACAGTTACCATCCACTTGAAGTGGATGGTAACTCATTCGCAAACGGGAAGGGGTCCCCATGGGACCCCTTCCCCTTTGTGAATGCTAAACAAAATATTTTTTCAGAGCAGGCAGTGGTCCTATGGACCACTGCCTACTCTGAAAAAAAACAAAACAAAAAGGTTTCGGTATTTTTTCTATTTGCAGCTCGTTTTCCTTTAAGGAAAACGGGCTGCAAAAAGAAAAAAAAACTGCTTTATTCAAAAGCAGTCACGGACATGGTGGTCTGCTGTCTCCAGCAGGCCACCATCCCCGTGAGTGCCTAGACTCGCTATGGGGTCGCAAACTGCGACCCACCTCATAAATATTTATGAGGTGGGTCTTTGCGACCCCATAGCGAGTCGCAGAAGGTGTCTGAGACACCTTTCTGCATTTCCTTTTGCGAGTTGCAAATTGCGAGTCGCTGGGACTCGCAATTTGCAACTCGCAAACGGAAACCTTCCTACATCTGGCCCTTAGTGTCATGCAGCTGACTTACGGAGACTAATGAAGCTTAACGTCTCATTACAAGTTTGTCGGTCCATTGGTGGTGGTGGCGGTCCAACCGCCGTCGGGATGGCGGTTGGACCGCCGTATTAAAAGTCATGTTGGCCTATGGAGCAAAGACTGCCGCAGCCCCTCTGGCACTGCCAGGCAGCACAGATCGCCATGGTCAAGAGGCAGCACAAACAGGCCAGTGGAGACAGTGTTTCCGTCGGACGCATTACTAGGTTACACACTGCCAGTGTGACCATGGAGGTCCAACCACAATGTCTCAGAAGGCGGAAACGGACAATATAAAGGGAGTCACTCACCTGCTGGCAGCTTTACACATCCAGAGCTGCCATGGAACCCATCACGCATGTCCTGCCACTGTTGTTGATCATCGATAGAGCACAAAATCAATGCCTCAGTGGGCGCAACAGACTGTAAGTACACACACCTACCTGTGACATTAACCATAACAACAGATCTTAGCGCTGTAGTCCACATCATTTGGGGGGTCACGCTACGGGCACCAAGTACACATCTCATTGTGCCCCAGGTCAGAATTGCATACAAAGAAGGACACATGCACAATATGCCCCCTTTAGGTAGGTGACTCACACACACTGCAACATTACACAAGAAACACACATCCACACATCTCAGGCACAGGGATAGTGAATGCTCCACAACATTCTCACACACATCACCAACAACACACAAACATCACATATACAGATATGACTTACACACTCACATTCCAAACAGGCCATAGACTCTCATCACATACAACACACATATGTATTGATGTGACATGGAACACAAACAACACTCCCATGAAACAAGCCTGCAGTGGACGGACACACACACACACATTACAGCACACACATTACAGCACAATGGAAGGACAATGACATGCACAATAGACAGGAAGACAAACATATAAAGAGCACTATGCAATCAATACCAGAACAATAGGGATGGGGGCATCAGGAGCAATCAGAGAAGGAGGCTGCCCTAGGACACATTATACTTTGCACAGGCACATAACACAACATTTGCACAGGAAATGGCCCTTCAGGTATCACTGGAACAAATAATGCTAGAGCCAAGTGACATGCCCATCTGTGCAATGTTGAAGTGCAAGCCAACAAACCACATAAGACTCTAACTGCATGGGACATACGTCTAGAGGCACTAGCTGCAAGGTGCACACAGATATGTGGACACAAGCACAGTCAAATGCAAACAAAGCAAGCATAATTCCACACACACTATGCCTGCACAAACAAAACTCAATCTGACACACATCAGATGAAAATATAAGCCATATCAGGGGGACAAGTCTAACCCCATACATGCTCACATTGGACAATACAAGATGAAATACTTACCATAACAAACAGAACACAATGCTATGACACCACAGTTGCATTCATACCCACATATCCACACACTATCATATACCCTTCTCCTGGGGGACAACTGCACTGCCAACAAAGTCATATACTACAAACAACAGCAAATGGATCAGGAAGTAGGCTGAAACACACACAGCTGTAGGCACACAACACAAGTCACCCAGGAACAACATTAAGGTAGAATAGGAATTGCAGGACAATTGTATACCCAAACACAGCTGTTCGGATTTATTAATTAGAAAAATATCATAGTTCTAAGGCCATTGGTCAGTCCATTTTCCATGTAACTTCCACAGGAAGGAACATAAAGGGGGTAGGCACCTCAGAGATTACCAGGGTGGGTGGGGTTGGATTTTGGGGGGAGGGGTTTGGGCTTGGGCTTGGGAGGGATGGTCTTCTTCTTGGGAGGGGTGGGCTTCTTCTTGGAGGGAGAGGTCTGGGTGCTTAGTGGGGGGTAGGGGAGGGCTTGGAGCTGGGTGGTGCCTCTTGGGTTTGGGAGGGGGTGGAGGGAACGGGGAAAGGGAAAAGTCAATCAAAAAGGTTCCTGAGGGCCATGGGGATGGTCAGCAGAAGGGGTCGGGATTTAGAAGTCAGGGGAGTGGTTGTCTCCTGTGTTGGTGTGCATGTCGTGGATGCGTGCTTCTGGGACGTATACTTGTGTGTGGTGTGTGTCTGTTCGGTGGTTGAGTGACTGCATCTGTGTGTCTTGGAGTACAGGGAGGCGGAAGTGCTGTGTGTGTGGCCATTGGGGTGGTGTCTGCGTGTGTGGTGATTGTGATGAATGTCTGGGGGTGTGCTGAGGTGGTGTCTGCGGGTATGATGGGTGTGATGGGTGTATCAGTGAGTGTTGGTGTGATACCTGTGGGTATGGCGGATGTTGTGTGTGTGATGCTGGGGATATCTGGGGAAGTTGTGACTGTTGTGTCTATAGATTGCTGTTCTTTGCTTGCGTGCAGGTGTGTTTTGTGGTGCTTGTGTTTGCGTGCACTCCTCTTGTGTGTTGATGTGGATGTGTGCAGATCTATCTGTGTGCTTTGGGTGGGTAGGGGAAGGGGGGATTTGGATTGGGAAGAGGGAGGTGGAGGGGGAACGGAAGGTGGGGGGTGACTGGCTGCCGTCAATGTGGAAGCTCAGAGCCTAAAAAGATTTCTGTAGGACAGCCATTGCACTATGAATGCCATCCAGGAATACATTGGTTTGCAGTAGCTGAGTTGCCAATTCCTGGATGGCATTCACAATGGCTGACTGACCCACAGAGATATTTCTCAGGAGTTCAATAACTTCCTCACTGAAGGCAGCTGGGGTAACAGCTGGGGTAACAGGGGTTGGGGCAAGGTGCCTGCGGCAAAGGAGACGCCCACCATCTTGGGTGAGTGGGCAAGGACTACTGGGTGGAGTGCGATAGAGAAAACGATGATAGAGAGGGGGTGGTGGACACGGATGATACTGGGAGATGCCTGATGGGTCTGCCACCACTAGGGAGTGTCCACTGGAGGAAGAATCCAATGATGGTGATGATGTTGCACTTCCCTCACCATCCAGGCCTCTGGGTCCCTCTGTGTCAGAAGTGTCTTGACCTGAGGCTTCGTGACCAGATGCTTCCCCACTCAGCTGTGCCCAGCCTCCCTCATGCTGGTGCTGCTGCTGAAAATACAGAGAAATAGGGTCAACACATGTCCATGATCACACTTGAATAACAGCTTTAATTAGCATGCAGTGCCATGATGTCAAGTAGGCCCCAGCAACAATCTGCACCTCAGTGACCCATACATGTGCCATACCATATGAATGCATGCCATATGAAATGTCAACAGTTGCCCACAGGAAACACTGGATGTCACACAACTACAATTGCATGGTTGAAGTTTTGCAATCACAAAGACCATTCAACCATTAGGAAACACCATCATCCTCAAAGCTGTGGCCCATAGAGCAGCCCACAATCACCTGTTGGCATACAATAGTAAGCCAATACAAAATGTATTTCCTCTGATCCCACACAAGGTCAAGCACACATCTCTTTGTCACATACATGATGGCCCAACAATGAGAACAGATGATACAAAATCATGCTATGTTAATGACAATAGTACAATATCCTGGAGAAGGTGACATGGCAATACCTATGTCACTATGGAAACATATCAACAACCTACACTTCACCAAGTGAAATCCGTCCCAATAGAGTCATGGCAGTAGTATTAATGTTGCTCAGGCCACACATTTGGCATGGAAATGGACACTGTAGATATCATGAGCAATGTGTCAGGGAGAGATGCCCCTAAAAACACAGTGAATCAGCAAACCCCAGGGAAATCACTAATGTCTGTAACCTCTTAACATGACATACTCTGAGTGCATCAGCAGAAGCAATTACTCCCTTGAATGTTGGAGAGGCCCTGAGATTTGAAAGTACTTGTTGAAGGCCACCGACATGTTGCCTAATTGCAAGCCACATCTGTCGCCAAATTTTGGTCCTGTGAACCTAGATGTCTATCTGTGGATGAATGTCTGTACCCAAATACCTGTTTCTACGTAACTGCAAGTCACTCCATGATGCATACCAACAGTCAGGGCACAAGCCTTCCCCATTACACATGTGCAGTTCACTTTTCTACATGATGCTACATCAAGGGCACAGATATTGACATTGTAGCTCTAAACTAAGATCTCTCTGTCATGTCCCTTATTGCTACTGCAGTTGTACATGCCAAATGACATGCTATGATGCATGAGGATGTGTGTCAGCCACATTCACAGCCACAATGGTGACACACTCCAGTATGTGGCACAATATGAAATGTAGCCCCATTGTAAATGCCCTTTTCCACACACAGGTTGGCATGCACATATATGCGAAGGAATACAGTGACCACCTCTTTAGGATAGGTGGACCATGCATGAAACTGCAGCTCACAAATGTTTTATATAAGGAAAGGGATACATGCTGACATGTAGGCATAAGGAATGTTGGCAATAGTGATGGCATCTAAATAATGTCAATGAACTTCCACACTTACCAAGGGAAAGTAGTGGTAGCTGCATTCAAAAACCAATGTGAATCCCTGTCACATGTATGTTGGGCATCCTCACATTACAGACTGTCACCAGGCACCAGCAGCCATCATATGCTAAAGACAAATAGCTTCTGGGTGGCTGAAGCCTAGATACACATTTGCCCAGACACATGGGAAAGGACAGAGGCCCATCACCTACTTACCTTTGGCCTGGGACATTTAGGAGTAGTGGTCTGTTGCATAGAAATTACACCCACTACAACAACAAACAGTAGTTGTTTGATCAATGTACACAGCCATATGTGGTCCCTGTAGAGAAGACGGTTTGTGGATTTCACCCAGTTGTGTTCTAGGTCCCTGGGACAGTAGGCAAGGCACATCAGTATGTAACACCTGACATGTCTACACAGACAATCACTCATCTAATGTGTGACACATGTCTCATCACTAATTATCAGCTTCTCATGTCCTCCCAACTTTTTCTGCAGTGGGAGATCCACCGGCTGTGGACCCCCCTGGGGCTGCACCTTCTTCGCATTGGCTCTCCATGGTTCACATGCGAGTCTTAGCGACTTGCAATGTGTGAGTCGCAAAACCGGATCTACAACAGTGTATTTTACACTGTTTGCGATTCCCAATGGGATCGCAAATGACCTACCTCATGAATATTTATGAGGTAGGTCGCAGTTTGCGACCCCATTGGGAATGGCCGCCCTCACAGGGACGGTGGCCTGCTGGAGACAGCAGACCACGATGTCTGTGACTGCTTTTAAATAAAGCAGTTTTTTTTTTTAAATGCAGCCCGTTTTCCTTCATGGAAAACGAGATGCATTTCAAAAACAAAAATGAAAAGTTTTCTTTTCAATTTTTCAGAGCAGGCAGTGGTCCGTGGGGACCCCCTTCCTGTTTGCGAATGAGCTAGCACCAGTTTGAAACTGGTGCTAACTGCGAATGTTTTGTGACCGCATTCATGGTCACAAAACAATGCTACATCGTGCTGCGACTCGCAATTAGGAACGGAACGCCCCTTCCTAATTGCGATTCGTAAACCTATTTTGTGATTCGGTAAATAGATTACCGAATCACAAAATAGGCTCTGTACATACCAAAATGTTTTTTTCCTGTTGCAAACGGTCCAATTCTGTAAATTGGGCCATTTGTGACAGGAAAAATGGTACGTATATGTGCCCCCATATCCCCTTCTTTTGATGAGCGTTGACCTTCATGGATGCAAAAGACACAACAACATATCATATTCACAAATCTCATCACAAATGGTTCCTATTTGTCAGTACTCACCAAGTGTGGCTATCCAAGCCAATAAGTACATTACTTTTACTACATTACTACAGATATAAATTTTCCAATCTGCAGACCAACCCACCACCCTGGTCAGGCCCTACAATGACAAAGCAAGCAAGCTTACTGACATCATGTGGGAGGTGCTCTAGTAACCTGGCTGAGATGTGAGCCACTATGAGACAATTTACACATGTGGCTTCTGTATGGTAAACTTCTTAGGCATGAATGGGCCAACACATTCACACTCTGTGAGAATGACTGTCTGCATACAGTCCGTACAGGAAACGGACAGAATACTCAAACATCACACATGGTTAGCAATGAAGGAACTGGCATGGTGGGTTCAGAAAATGTCTACCCATGTGTGGACATGTGCAATAACACATGCAGACTCATGCCACTTCAGGGGGTGAGGTTATGTGCTATGTACCTGTTCCACTGAACACTCCTTTGGACATGCGTGTCCATCCTATGGAGATGGCATCCAAATAAAAAAATGCATACATTGTACAGTTTCTGCTATGTGACCATGCTAATGAGTAACATATCATGGCGTCCGAGGAATCAACACAGTGTCTGCTCTGTGAGAATGACTGTTATGCAGTTACCCAGCATAGGACAAATATGACCTGTGTGAAGGTGATACAGGGTTGGGGAAGTAAGGGACCTGCTATGAGTCAGAGACACACATCAACAATGATGCTAAGTGCACATGTGTAATAAATCAATTGCTCACCTCTGTATCTATTCCTAACCTAATCAAAGGAACGAGGCATTCTGGGCATGATATTACACCAGAGCCCCATATTGCCCACATGACAGGACCTGCTGGGGTACAGGGAGAGGGCACAGTGCCACATTTGCATAGCCACAGTGACTCCACCCCAACCTAGACTAGGACCCATACTGGGAGATACATGTGACAGGCCCTGGTCTCTGGTGGCTGAGCAGACAGAACCTTCATAACACTCCATTCCCATCCCTGCCATGCATAACAGTACATCATGTAGCCAACAGCTAATTGCCATGTGGTGTGTGTGGCAACCTGAAAGGCAGAGAGAGGGATGACATGCCTTCCAAACAACAGTCAAGCAAGGGCTAATGTGTGAAGAAATCTCTGTGGCAAATACACATAGCTCACATTACTCACAACTGCATACTCAGCTCATGTTGTCATGAAAATACATGTTGTCTCATATACAACAATCATGAGGAAAGAGATGTCAGTGGATGACTGTAATGTCACCTCTCCTAGTTAAGTGCATGAAACACAATGAGGATCTACAAATACCAAAAACATACACCACAATGTGAATGAACTCAACATATGGCACTTTCACCAGTACCTCCACATTGACCCTCCCATTGATGACACACAGATTGCACCTACAGACACATGACTAGTCAATCTGGCACACTTGGACACATTCTAGCCTGTGAGTAAGAAAAGGATGGTGACGTACAAAGAAAACTTTGCATATGAGGTACTTCCCTGTTCCTCCGGGCCTCAGTCACCAGCATCTCCAGCTCCTCTGGTGAGAAGGCTGGGGCCCCATCACCTGATGGACATGCAATGATTGCTTCCAGAGGCGGTACAAAGCAGCTTGGCAGTGGAGGTCTCGCTGGCAGCAGTGTCAGGAGTCAAGTGAGGGAATCTGCAGAACATGGCTGTCATGTTCACGACGTATGCGGTCATCACTGCCGGCAGACGCAGCCATTGGGCCACCACTGGCACCAACACTAGCCTTTGGCAGTTTGCATCTCGGTTGCAATCACATACCACCATGACGACTTCCGCCACCTTACCGTCATCCGCAGGCATGGCCACAGTTGGATTTCCACCATTTTTGTGGCAGAAATCCGGCAGTGGTCAGGAAATGGTGGATAACTGTGAGCCACGGGGACGGTCTTTTGATGTCCATCGCCGAGGCGGTAGGCGTTTTTTACATTTTACATTTTGACATAGTATATACAGAGCCAGCTTCCTACAGACATCCGGTGGTTTGGGATCTCTCAAGGGGTCATCTCCTGTGTACTGCACAGTACAACCAATAACATAATTTCACATGCTAATAAATTACCTCTAAACATCAATTGTCTTGAATCTGTGTCTGAGGCCGTAACTGTGTGAACTTTTTGCAAGGATGTCTGCGTTGCAGGGTTTGGATGATTATGTGCATTAAGTCTTCCTCCTTGCACTTATACAAACAAGATTAGCTTCTTCCTCCTACTATATGTGCGGCACAATATAGCATACAAACAATAAGCAAAAACAAGGTGAAAGGTTTGTCTGTCTTCCTGTTGTGCCATGCAAACCACACCCCTGGGCTGATGTCATTGATTTGGCTCTGACTCAGGTCTACATTCCATTGTAAATCTGAGACACTGCCAAATGCAATGGGTGTTGCATGGGTAAGCCCACATCAACACCCATTGCATGCCCTTCCGCCACAGAAGATCTGTGTTGAGGGGAGCCATGTATACAATGTGGTGGTAATCCACCCAAAGTGGCTTTATGCCTCCTTGAAAATTAGTGAAAGAGCACAGTGCCACTGGAATATTACAAAAAGAGATGATCTGGTGGTGCTGGGGGATTGGCAATATGCCCCTGAGTACTTGCCTAAGGGATATGTGTAGATTAGTGACATACACAAAGTCACACACACTGAGCGCAGCATGATTGAGGTGACTAATAGCTATGTGAATTAGCAAGTTGTACCTCAATATCCCATGCATGGCATTTGACAGTTAGCATGCATGTTTTGTGATAGCTGACAGCAATCACTACACAAGTGGCTGGGCATAGCAAGGATGGTAGTAAAAGAAAAAACGTTGATGTGACAAATAAATGATGCATGTGTAAGAGTGAGGGGCAGTCATGAGTGTATCAGTAGAAAAATCGAGATTTAGCATCAGTGCAATTACAACAACATAATTACAATGCAAGTCACATTACTTAACAATATGGAGAAATGCTGATGAATACCTTTTTTGGGTTGTGTATAAATACACATCCAGAGTGTCACGTACATTGCTGAAAGATGTCTGGACCTGACAGGAACTTGACCATAGGGGATACAATTAGTCACACATGTAAACTAACTCCTACTTGCAAAGGCTTGTACCTAACATGACCTGTGAATACATGCTACCACCTACACAGTTAATCAGGAGGGAGACTATATATTAGGAAAAGAAACAAAATGTAATTCACGTACAAAACTAAGCCTAAAAAACCCTAAACTAATTAAACTACTTAAACTAACCTATACTACACTCTCTTAGCCCAACTCATTCCTAAAACTAACTTATCTTATTTCTACTTATTCTAAGCATCTAATGCCACATGTTAAACATCAACCCTCCGCCCCCCTTAATATATATTTATCAACAAGGACAACAATAACTAAAGCTAAACATTGACTAACTAAACATATGGCCTAAACAATTTGATATTTAAAAAAAATATATATATTTTATTTTTATTTTTTTACAAAGACATACCCTAAATATCACCTCCTTCCCAACCAAAATCATAAATGCTATATCCTAAAGCCACACCCCTAAAAAAAGCTACTACTAAGTCCTACAACTAATCTACACTACGCTATCATAACAATCCCTAACTAACTAAATACCGCAACTATGTACATTCATATTTACAAAGGGAAGGGACGTGCAGTGTCCATTAAAAAGTGTCCTCTCAGTGCTTCATGATGTGAGCCTTTAGTTCACGTAACAATGATAAAATCTGGCCATTTTGGTGCTCCAATCTGGCAATCCTATAGTTTGGTCTGTCAATTCTGTTCTGAATTCCTGCATGTATTGGGATTTAATGTAGGTTGGTTCAGCCATGGTAGTGGTCTAGGAAGTTGTAGCTAGTGCAGAGGTAGAAGGTCCTGCCCCAGGAGAAGTGGCACTGCCTGTACTCACAGGTCTTGCTGCTGCGTGGGTGGTGGTGGATGGTTCTTTGGCTGGACCCCCTTGATAGAAAGCTTTCCATTCCCCCAATGCATGCTCCCTGTCAAATTGGTGCTGCATCCTCCGGTACACTTTGGCAACCTGGTGAATGAGGCAGCAACTTTGTGCCCTCTTCTCAAATTGGTGTCTCTGGGATGCAGTCGGGTCTGCGGCTGCAACATGAATTGGACATGTCAGCCAATTGTATTTTTGACAAATGAACAACAAGCATGCAATGAATACACCATCTGCAGTTGTAACACATTGACCAGGTCAAATCACCCTAACATCCTGTAGGGCTGAGGGGGACACATCTGCACACCAACTGTCATCTCCACATTGCCCATGTCCATGGTATCAAGACTAGCTATTGTTGCACAATAACATTAAAGCATCTTGGAAAATAGTTGAGGGACCATGTGTCACCATTGACTAAGATTGTAATAAACATCAATCATGTGACCATGCAACGTCACACTCATCATGCTTGATTGCTCATCAGTGTCCCTCATGCTTATACAAGTGACCACAGATGCATTGACATGTATTAAACTCAAATGACCAAGGACTGCAAGTAAAATGTGGTCCCACAACAGAGGCACATATGGGAAGGACAGATACCAGGACACATTGCTATATGTAAAACTGGCTGTGACTGGATGTGACAGGCATCGTTTGTGAAATTGTAGGGTGGTGCACTCACTCATGTCACACAGAGGATGATGACACTACTCTCTTATTGACACAGGTCAGTACCTGGTGAGCTGTGCTATGACTAGATGTATAGTCCCAGAGTAACTTGTTTCCTTACACTAGGCTGCCCATTGGTTTTATATGTGTCCCAAACGATGTTCAGCATGTTGCAATAACAGCACTCAGCACCACCATATCATATGTGGATGCATGCATGCCTTACATCTCATCTGCACATGGATCTTTGAACAGCACTAGCTAGTGCTGTACGTTGTGTGTCATTTTTTGTTTACATCAGGGACACTTTCTCGATCACCACAAGTAGATGATGCTGTGGGTTATGGCATATCGTATGCCAATGTAGTATGGACATTCCTCTGGCAGAACATACATGACAAGATATGTGAGGATGACATAGGTTAGAAATTTTGCAAACTACTACTCAGATAATGGGGCATCACACCAGAATGGGGGTTGAAAGTTTGGCATATCAAGTTTGGTATGTTGACCATTGTCTTGCCAATCTTAGGTAGCTATTCACATGGTTATGCATCACACCATGACCTGAATTACTTAGTGCTGTGTGTGGCCCACAGATCAGTGACAACAGCTTGCAACCCTGCACACATATGTTGGACTCTTAATTTCGGCCACATGTCCATACTGTCATCACTGTTATGGGATCACGTACCATGTCCAACATTTCCATGGCCCATGCTACACATGTTGCCACCAGTGCATTCATTTCATGGGATGCACAACCTACACACAACTGCAACCATGCTGTCCAGATTCATGTTTCACCTACTATGTTTGTAGTACCATTCATGCACTTGTTACATGGCATTGCATACAACATACAACAGCACGCACAACACTTGCATGACACATTGCACATACAGATTGTGGCTCACTGATTGCATTGGGGTCATCAAAGCTTGCCATCTCTCCAATAGTGTATGGGTGGGGTCCACCTGCAAGAAGGAACATGAGACATGGCACTGTGTATATTGCACAATGAACACTATGGACCACTATTGCACATCAGACATCATTTCCAAATGACCCTAGCATACCTATGTTGATGAATACTCAATTAGGCCATTATACATGTCTCAGTGACATACCTTGGTAGGCTAGGTTGACATGAATATGTATGTGCTGGAACCAGGCATACATGTCACCGCTACATTGTTAAGTTATTGCAGATGACTTCCTACTACAACATTTTTCAAGTATTGCTAATTGTAATGTCACTCTGCACATACCTGACTCACAGGACACACACAGACATGACTCACAGGACACACTCAGCCATGACTCCATTTACTCCTGCATAATTTTGAAAGTCAAATGTACATAGCTATGCAACATACAACAGTAGTCACTTAGTGGGCATGGACATGTGTTCCTGGTAACCATGTACCATTCCACCATGACTCAGTTGTGTTGGCATTGGTGTACATCCGATTTTGGTGGCAAAACCCAGGGGACAAGGACAGGAAAAAGCCTTTTCATTAATGTTGTAGTGCTGCCATTGTCTTGGATGCTTTTTTGCACCAACACAATACTCACAACCCTCCCCTTTGCCACAGCTTGGTAAAGGACATTGGCAACCGACATGTAGCTGCAATTGTTAAACAGGAGTCAACGACATAGATTGTCTACTCACCCACAGTTTCTCTGACCACGATCCCAATGTGGTCCAGAAGATCATGCTCTCTGCTTACAATGTCTGCCCAGCAATGCTTGAGTTGCTGGGCATTCCGCTCAATTTAGAAGATCCCTTTCATTTGTGATAGGACCTTCCCCCATTCATCTTCCTTGCCTCTGTACGGTAGCCCTCAATTACTTGGCCACCCATGGCCAGCATGTTGGGCAAGTAATGGAGTACCAGCCACAGGAATCCACCTAATTCCTCAGAGCTGAGGTGATGTGTCCTTCCCCTCCCTGACATCACACACACACACACCACACCGTTAAGAAAAAAATAAATACACCCAAATAACCTCCGACTAACCCAATTTACAACACTACCCCAGGGAGACAGACACTTGGCAATACAATTGCAACACAATACAAATGACAAATAAAGAGGACAATACAGAAATCAGGGGCAATAATTGGAGACATAGCTCACAATTACACCTCCTCTCACCAAGACAGACAAAAAGACTATGGCCCTCATTACAACCCTGGCGGTTGGTGATAAAGCGGGAGTAATACCGCCAACATGCTAGGAGTAATAAATATGAAATTATGACCACGGCGGGAACAGCTCAGACAGACAGCCACTTTAACACACCAGGGCAAAATCCAGGGCACCACGGCGTTAACCGCCTACAGCCAAGTAGAAGACAATGTTCCGCCCACTGTATTATGACACACCAATCTGCCACTTTTTCCGGGGCGGTACCAACGACATCAAAAGCCTGGCAGAAACACTGCACAGAAGGGAAATGACTCACTTGTGGAGACTCTGGAAAGAACCACGCCGCCATGGAGCACGAGTTGCATGTCTTCTCTATGCTCTTCTACGTGTTGCTCCACTACGAACACCAATGACGGCTAAGACAACCACGGTGAGTACTGCCGCCTACCACACAGGGGAGGGGGGGGAGGAAAAAAAGAGTGACACACACATGCAACACCCCCACCCCCATGCACACAAGCAGATGCAGTGACATAACATATTTATCCCGTATCCCTAAGGAATAATGCCAGGACAACTACAATAGAGTAAAAAGAGTGTAATAAGATAAATATAGCAGTAATACGTGCATTCAAATAAAAAAAGTATATACATTTTACAAATCAAGTGACACTGCTCAGTCCTCAATGTTCGTGGGCCACAGGGCCAACCTCACTCCTGCAACAACACAGATAGAACACTGCAGGGGCATCAGGTCAAAAATAGCCAGGCACCTCAGGGGGGTGGGTAACGGGGGGCACCTCAGCCTGAAGATGGTACAACGCCACTGGTCCTGGAGGGGGCAACATGCCCATTGCTCTGTCCTGGGGAGTGCAAGGCCACAGTCTCTCAAGTGGGTGATTTGCCCACTGCCTGGTCCTGGGGAGTGCAAGGCCACAGTCTCTCAAGTGGGTGATTTGCCCACTGGTTCTGGAGGGGGCATTGTGCCCAGTGAGCTTCGTCCTGTGGAGGATAGGGTGAGTGGATGGCTTCTTTCACTGGTTCTGGAGGGGGCATTGTGCCCAGTGAGCTTCGTCCTGTGGAGGATGGGGTGAGTGCATGGCTTCTTCCACTGGTTCTGGAGGGGTTTGTGCCCAGTGAGCTTCATCCTGTGGATGATGGGGTGAGTTTATGGCTTCTTACACTGGTTCTGGAGGGGGCATTGTGCCCAGTGAGCTTCTTCCTGTGGAGGATGGGGTGAGTGGATGGCTTCTTCCACTGGTTCTGGAGGAAGCATTGTGCCCAGTGAGCTTCGCCCTGTGGTGGATGGGGTGAGTGGATGGCTTTTTTCACTGGTTCTGGAGGGGGCATTGTGCCCAGTGATGCAGATCTTGGGGAGTGCAAGGTCACAGTCTCTCAGCTGGGTGTCAGACCCACAGGATTTTCAAGGGGCAGGCCGCACAACAGCCCATGGCCGCAGGACACGGTCTGCCGACGGTGATGGCTGCTCAGTGGTGGCAGTGGTGCTGCTAATAGGGTAGCTGGCATTGGTGGGGGTGGCTCCAGCCCTACCCCTGCAGCCTCAGATGGCTGCCCACTGGGGCTGCTGCTGCTTGTGGCAGTGCTGGTGGTGGTGCTGGTGGCGGTGCGGGTGGCGGTGCTGGTGGCGGTGCTGGTGGCGGTGCTGGTGGCGGTGGGGGGAGGCTCCAGCCCTTCCTCTGCAGCCTCAGACGGCTGCCCACTGTGGCTGCTCCTGCTGGCAGTGGTTCTGGTGGCGGTGCTGGTGGCGGTGCTGGCAGTGGTGGGGGGAGGCTCCAGCCCTTCCCCTGCAGCTTCTGATGGCTGCCCACTGGGGCTGCTGCTGCTTGTGGCGGTGCTGGTGGTGGTGCTGGTGGAGGTGCGGGTGGTGGTGCTGGTGGCGTTGCTGGCAGTGGTGGGGGGATGCTCCAGTCCTTCCCTTGCAGCCTTGAACAGCAGCCCACTGGGGCTGCTGCTGCTGGCAGTGGTGCTGTTGGCGGTGCTGCCCTTGGTGGGGGGAGGCTCCTGCCCTTCCGCTGCAGCCTCGGACGGCTTCCCACTGGGGCTGCTGCTGCTGCTGCTGGCAGTGGTGCTGGCAGTGGTGGGGGGAGGCTCCAGCCCTTCCCCTGCAGCCTCAGGCGGCTGAACCACCATTGTTGGTGGAGGGGGCTCCGACCGAGTCCTAGCACCAGGTCTCTTGTCCTTTCTGCCTGCTGAAGCAGGCCTCTTTCCCTTACCATCAGCAGCCGGGGATTGCTCCTAGCCCTTCTGGTTAGCAGCTGAAGGGTGTCTCCTTGCCCTTCCGTTTAGCAGCTGGGGTGCCTCCTTCACCTTCCGTTTAACAGCTGGGGGTGCCTCCTTGCCCTTCCTTTCAGCAGCTGGGGGTGCCTCCTTGCCCTTCCTTTCAGCACCTTGGGGTGCCTCCTTGCCCTTCCTTGCAGCAGCTGGTGATGCCTCCTTGCCCTTCCTCACAGCACTTGGTGCAGGCACCCTTTCAGTGTGGCTGTCTGATGCCAGGGATCCTCTCCCACCTGGAGTAGCTGTGGACACAACTGTGCCCATGGACTGGGTGGCTGAGGTGCTTCCCGGGGTTTTGACCACCCTGGCCTGACGTGAGGGATGGAGGGGGGAGTGGTAGGGAAGAGGTCAATGGTGAAGAGGAAAAGCTTCTTAGGGACATTGGGGCGGGAAGAGGGAGAGGGTTTGGGAGTGGAGGAAGAGGGAGCGGTGGTAGGAGGTGTCTGCTGTGTTTGGGTGCAGGTGCATGGGCTGCATGCTGTTGTGAGGTAGATGGCTGTTGGGTGTCTGAGTGCTTGCGTTTGTGTACTTTGGGAGGAGGGGGCAAAGACACAGTGGGAGAGGACAAAGGGGACATGTGCATTGAAGTGGGGGTGGTGACTGCCAGTGAGGGACGTGTGCTGTTAGGTGTACTGGTGATGGGGGTAGTGGATGAGGATGTAGTGCATACAGGTGTGAGTGGAGACGCAACTGGGAGGGAGGTGGACGAGCAGGAGGAGGGGGCCACAGTGGAGGCAGTGGATGTTGGTATGTCTGATTCTGGATGGTGTTTGTGTGAGTGCCTGTGGGATGAAGTGTGGTGATTGTGTTTGCTATGTCCACTCTTTTGTTGTTGTCCTGGGTGCATGCTCGTCTGACTGTGTGCTTGGGATAGGTTGGGGTTGAGGGGAATGGGATTGGGTAGAGGAAGCTGGAGGGGGGAGGCTAGAAACAGGGACAATGGCTGCCATCAGAAAGGAGGCCAGAGCCTGTATTGATCTCTGTTGGGCCGCCAAGCCAGTGTGAATGCCCTCCAGGAATGCATTTGCCTGTTGCATTTGGGCCTCCAGCCCCTGGATGGCATTCACAATGGTTGACCGCCCAACAGAGATGGATCGCAGGAGGCCAATAGCCTCCTCACTCAGGGCAGCAGGGCTAACTGGGGCAGGGCCTGAGGTGCCTGGGGCGTAGGAGACCCTCTTGGGTGAGTGGGCAGGGGAAACTCGCTGAGGGGCTGCTGGGAGGGTGGTGATGGTACGCAGGGTGGTGGCTGTACCTGTAGATGGGGTGGGCACAGAGGTGTCCGCCACCACCAGGGAGCTTCCATCGGAGGAGGAATCCGTGTCTGAACTGTCCCCTCCTGTCTCTGCCGTGGTGCTCCCCTCGCACTCCGTCCCACTGGTGCCCTCACCGTCAGTGGATTCGGCTTCCTGGATCCAGTGGTTGTTGGTGCCTCTTCTCCTCCACCAGATGATGCTAATGCACATAAGGACACGGTGACAAAACAAAAAGGGGGGGAAGACACAAAGGATACACTTGGTCAATATCACCAACAACACAATGGTTGATGTACACGACACACTCACACACAGGGAACAGCCCTATGCACTGGGCAATGCACTACCAGTCACAATACTAGTCACCTGACCATGGATAGGGACACCTAATGCCAATTGCAGCATACCTGAGACCCCCAGGCCCCTGCCCAGTAGTGGATGCCTACTAGCTTGGTTGGAGTACTGGGCTTGGTCAGAACCCTGCCCAACATGGGACCAACCCTGGTGTACCAGGCCTGGCCTAGGGGCACCCACAGGGCTCACAACTCCCACTTGGATCCCACCCCATCATGCGAAAGTTGTATATTGGGGTATAGTACTCACCCCCTTGTGCCAAGCGCCCATCCAGCTCTGGATAGACCGCCGCCAGTATGTGGGCCATCAGGGGGGTCAGGGTTCGACAGGCACCCCTTCCTCATTGGGCGGCCATCCCCAGCTGGGCCTCCGCGGTCTTCTGTGCCCAGAATCTCAGGTCCGCCCACCGTTTTCGACCGTGGGTGCGTCGTCTGCCGTAGACCCCCAGGGTCTGCACGTCCTTGGCGATGGCACACCATCTACCATTCTTTTGATGGGCGCGGACCTGCAGGGAAATGGACACAGGGAAAGGTATTAGTCCGACCGTCCTGCCTCTTACACTCATGGCCCACCATGCCCCTTCCCATCCCCAATAGCACAGACATGGCCCACCATACATGCTGCACGCTGCCCAGGGCCCATCCACCACCCACCCCCTACATGAGGCCTTCACACACAGCACTCCATGCATTCGTGCCACATGCATCGTGTCCACAGTGTACTCACCTGTTGGTCTGGAGGCCCATACAGCATTCGGTACTGGGATAGGACCCCATCCACCAGACACTCCAACTCCGCTGAGGCGAAGGTAGGGGCCCTTTCCCCAGTCACACGAGCCATGGTCAGTTCCAGACACAGGTCACAGCAGCACATGCAGTGTAGGTCCTCTCCTGTTGAAGGTCAGGTACCAAGTTTGTGAACTAATAGAAAATGGCAGTGACATCCGCGGTGGTGCATACCGTCACCGCCGGCGTACATCACCATTGGCCACTGTACTCAATAGGGCCCAATGTTAACCAATGAGGAGTTGCACGGTGGTTTTCAACCGCCTCCCGCAATGGTACACAATGTTACCTCAAATCCACCTGTCCCTCCATACAGGACAGGCGGACGCCATTTCAGGGGGGGGGGGCAGGCCATGGATCCTAACTGCGTCACAGTACACAAATGCACCATTTGGACATCTCCAACAAAATAACGTTACAATCACAACATGCATTGAACTGTAGTGGTCGGAATTAAGAGATAATGACCAGCCGCTTAACATTTTACCCCCTACATTGCAACCGCTGTGGATGAACAGGAGATGGAGACATCCCCCTGTGTACAGACCTCTGGTGGACTTGGCAACAATGGAGGACAGGCACATTATCCTCACCTATGGACTGGACAGGGCCACAATCATGGAGCTGTGTGCCCAATTGGAGCCTGACCTAATATCTGCTATCCGTCACCCCACCGGGATCCCCCCTCTTGTATAAGGTCTATCAGTGCTCCATTTCCTGGCAACTGGCTCCTTCCAAGTGATAGTGGGCTTGGCAGCAGGAATGTCTCAGCAAATGTTCTCAATAGTGCTGACCAGAGTGTTGTCTGCCCTGATTAAACACATTTGCAGCTACATCGTTTTCCCCCAGGTGGAGGATTTGGCCACAGTGAAAGCTGATTTCTATGCAATAGGACATATCCCCAACATTATTGGGGCAATCGATGGGACACATATTGCATTTTCCCCCTCCGGCGAAATGAACAGGTGTTCAGAAATCGAAAGAGCTTTCACTCCATGAATGTGCAGATGGTGTGCCTGGCGGACCAGTACATCTCCCTCATGAATGCAAAATATCCTGGGTCTGTGCATGATGCCTTTATCCTGAGGAATAGCAGCATCCCAAATGTGATGGCTCAACTCCAGAGGCACAGGGTGTGGCTAATAGGTGAGTCTGATTCCCACCCAGTGTATGTTGGTGTATGGGTATGGTGTGGGCCATATAGGATAGTGTGTGGCTAACAGTTGTCCCTCGATATTTTCAGATGACTCTGGTTACCCCAACCTCTCATGACTACTGACCCCTGTGAGGAATCCCAGGACAAGGGCAGCGGAATGTTACAATGAGGAACATGGGTGAACAAGAAGAATTATAGAGAGGATCTTTGGCCTCCTGAAGGCCAGGTTTCGTTGCCTCCATCTAACAGGTGGATTCCTGTGCTAGTCACCCAAGAAGGTCTGCCAGAACATCGTGGCATGCTGCATGTTGCACAACCTTGCCTTGCATCACCAGGTACTTTTTCTGCATGAGGAGGAGGATGGAGATGGCAGTGTGGCAGCAGTGGACCCTGTGGACAGTGAAGATGAGGAGGCAGATGATGAAGATGAGGACCACAGAAGTGCCATAATTTGTCAGTACTTCCAATGACACACATGTAATACAGTGTAAATTCACATTTAATTGACAGTTTTGTTTTTGACATTGTCACTTTTATGGCCACTCACTGTATCCTTTGGCATCTCTATTTGCAGATATTTGTGCCCCACTATCGCTCCTGGTTTGCTGACCGCAGCCAACTACAGGTCTTTCCTATGTATACATTACTGTACAGTTGAATTACAATGTTTACACCTGGAAAAACAAATACATACTTAAATCATTTGACATACTCCATACTTGTATTTTTCCCAAGGGTGTTTATTTAAGTGCTAAGAAATAGAGGGGGTAGTGGAATGGGCTGGGTTGATGATGGAGGAAAGTCTAGGATAGAGTCCAGTCTATTTGTATCACAGGTGCATTGTCCAAGGGGGCAGATGAAAGGGAGCAATGGCAGTTCAAGGTGGACAGGGTGACAGAGTGGGACACAAGGGCGACAATCAGGAGAGTCTTATTTCCTGATGGGGTCTTGGCAATAGTCTCTGGCTTCTGCCTGGATCACAGGGAACAATTGTGGGGTGGTTCTCCTTCTGCAAGGGGAGGGGTGCTGGTGGCCTGTTGGTCCTGTGGTGGGGCCTCCTGTCCACTAGAGGCAGCGGAGGTGGAGGGCTGTTCATCGGTTTGGCTAGTGTCAGGGGCCTGGTACTGTGCCACTGCCTCCATCAAAGTGTTGGCTATGTCTGCCAGCACCCCTGCAATGGAGACCAGGGTGGAGTTGATGTCCTTCAAGTCCTCCCTGATCCCCAGGTACTGTCCCTTCTGCAGTCGCATGTTCTCCTGCAATTTGTCCAGTATCTGTCACAGCATATCCTGGGAATGTTGGTATGTCCTAGGATCACGGTGAGTGCCTCCTGGAGAGTCGGTTCCCTGGGCCTGTCCTCCCCCTGTCGCACAGCAGTCCTCCCAGCTTCCCTGTTGTCCTGTGTCTCTGACCCCTGAACCGTGTGCCCACTGCCACTGACCCCAGGTCCCTGATTGTCCTCTGTTTGTGGGGTGGCCTGGGGTCCCTGTTGTGATGGACACACTGCTGATTGACATGTCCTGGGGACAGAGGTGTGGGCCCGCTGGGTGGGTGCTATGGTGGTGTTTCCTGAGTGGGGAGGCTCTGTGGTGGTGTGTGACTGTGCCCGGGTAACCGACTGTCCGGAGATCCCTGATGGGCCAGGTTGGTCATCCAGATCCAGGCGAGTAGAGCTGCTGTCATCACTGTGGGCCTCTTCTGGGGATGACTGGTTATTGTTGGCACCTCTTCTCGGGTGACATTGGCTAGGGTACCTGTGTGGATGTGAATGCACTGTTATTGTTTCTGTGCGTGACATATTGTGCATGGGTGTGTTACCCTCTATAGTTGTTGTTGCCCTGGCAGATTTGCCTTTGTGTTAGTTGCTATTTGGTAGGCTATGTGATTCTCTCCTGTGTGCATGCAGTGGTGATAGGTGTCCATGCAGGTCTGTGAGGGTTGTCCATGCATTTGTTTTGCATGCAGGGCTTGGTATTGGGAGGAGTGGGTTGTGGTGGTGGGATATCTGGGAGGTAGTGAAGTGATGGGAGTGAGGGTGGGGGTTTGTGATGGCATGCAGGTAGAGGGGGTGATAGTAATAGAGATTTGACTTACAAGAGTCCAGTCCTCCTCCTACTCCTGCCAGGCCCTCAGGATGCATGATTGCCAAGACTTGCTCCTCCCATGTTGTTAGTTGTGGGAGAGGAGGTGGGGGTCCACTGCCAGTCCTCTGTACAGCTAGTTGGTGTCTTGCTACCACAAAACCCACCATCCCCCGCAGGTCATTCCACCTCTTCCTGATGTGATCCCTTGATCTGGGGTGCTGTCCCACGGCATTGACCTTGTCCACGATTCTCCGCCATAGCTCCATCTTCCTAGCAATGGATGTCTGCTTCACCTGTGATCCAAATAGCTGTGGCTCTACCAGGATAATTTCCTCCACCATGACCCTTAGCTCCTCCTCTGAGAACCTGGAGTGTTGTTGTGGTGCCATGGGTGTAGTGTGGGTGAGGATGTGTGGGGTGATGTGTTGGGGTGTGTGATGAAGGTGCGTGGATCATGTATAGGTGATGATGTAATGTTACTCTGGTTGTGTGGGTGCTCTTGCTGTATGTCTCTCTGGTGGATATTCTTTCTAGTCGTTAAGGGGTGTAGGTATTGTGGGTGTGTGTTTTATAGTGGTGTGGGTGTGGTGTGTGTATGGGTGTCAGGTGTGTGTAGTTTGAATTGTCCAATGTGGTGTAGTTTTGTTTGAGTGTGTGCATTTTGAGCGTGGCGGTATGTACCGCCAATGGTTTACTGCCATTGAATGTCCGCCGCAGTGATTTGTGGGTCATAATGTTATGGGCGTAGTTCTGTTGGCATAACGGTGTGGGTTTGGATACCAGCAGTTTATCACTGACCTGTGTGCTGGCAGACTTGTGTGAGTGGCTGTATAGTGACGGATTGGTATGTGTGTGTCATAATATGCTTGGCGGTTAACGCCACGGCGACGTTATGTTGGCGGCAGTTGGCATGGCAGTAAGTGGGATGTACTTTCAATGTCATAATGTGGGCCTATGTGCTTTGTACCAAAGTACAGACAGCAGGCTGTCATGCAAGGGTTGGTGGTGTTTAAAATGTATGGTGCTAGCAAGTGTGGTGATCTCATTTACAAGCCGCTTGCTCGACAGGAATTACACTATTTACTACCTTTCTGTCTTCCCATGTGCACAGTATGCTTACTGTTAATGTACGTATGTGGGGGTACATGCAATATTGGGATCTGACTACACAGATGGCACTTTTCCACAGTATGTGTAGCCAACTGCTTAGGATAGATGACCTATGTGCTTGACATGTTCATTCTTTTGATACCCTTGCTAAGAGTATATCCTGGGATGCTCTATAATTTCCATAGATTGTGGCCAGCTAACTGACCCCTATGACAGTGCATTTGTTTGACAATCTAATGTGTGTCGAAAGGAGCAGACATCATACTCTCATGCAACATGAATAATAAATGGTTCCCCGTGCATGGAAGTATTTGGATGTTGTGTAGAGACATGTGCCATGGATGTGTTTGTCATGCATGCATGTGGTTGGTTTGTGTTCTTCATGTGTGATTCCTTCTACCTTCTGGTATGTCTGGGATATCAGTTCAAAAATCTGCATGATACAATCATGGGTCATAGGGCACTATCAGTACAATATCTTTGGTCATGTCAGTGGCTGACATGTTACCCTCGGTAGGTACATCACCACTGTTTGTAAATGTTAGGAGGTGTGTTACCAAAAATCATTGGTCCATGCTCATAATGTTGGGCCACACAGAGCCTGGAACACCTTGGGGAGATATTAAGGTTGTATTTTGTGATAATGTTGTCTCAAGAAAAACTTTGGCAGTACAGGGATGGCAGACTACACATCACTACACACTCAAGTGTAGGTTTACAAATGTATGTCTACACGTCCCTGCCCTATTATCTTCTAGGGACTTACAGGTTGTTGATGTCAGCCTTGCCCTATTAGCTACTAGGGACCTACAAGGGATTTCTGTCAGTCTTGCCCTTTTATCTACTAGGGACTTACAGGGGATTTCTTTCAGTTTTGGACTTTTATCTACTGGGAATTGCACAAGTCTGTGATTTGGAACAGCATATCAGCCATTATTTCATTGGCACTCCATTGGTAGATACTGGGGCACGTACATGTCTGTAGACCCAGAATACAAATATTGTCGGTTCACACATGCATCACTCATACTTGTTTGTGCTGGGCAAACACACATGTGGACTTGCTGACAGTGTGACGGGGATGTTAAGTAGCCTATACAGTGTGTATGCTTATATGTGTGGTCTTAAATATGTAGAATGTTGTATTGTGGATTGATAAATTGAGATTGTGCAGATATTACCACCTGTAGAAGCCAGATAGTGTACTGTAAGCCTCAATTGCCATCTTGTTGGTGGCACTGTTTGGAAAATTGGTACTTGTGCCTCATCTTTATCATCGTCACTGTCCAGTCCTTCATGCATGTCATTGTATTTTGTCCATGTGATAATTGCCAATGAACCTTGAGTTTGCTACAGGGCAAGCACTATTTACTAAAGCATATCCATTGTATGCTGGATGAGTGACTGACATCCACACACCTCTGGACTCCAGCCACAACTCTTGAGTAGTCTGTGAGACACCTCCACATAATGGCTATGCCAGTTCAGTACAGGAGTTTCTCACTTGACTTTCAATATGTGTATGTGTTTAACATGGGCACTCACACACAACTTCTGCCAGCATCCTTTGTCAGATGCACAATGATTATGGGTGGATTGTAGGTGTACTCCTGACACCTATGGTATACATATGCATGTGTAACTAAGTCTGTGTCCTTATAGACACATGGATTTTGCCAAGGGAATGAGAGAGGCAATTACATTGTTTGACAAAAATGGGAGATAAGTACTTATTTGAGTCACATACCAGTGCAGTGTCAATTGTATGTCACACAATATTTGTCATGCATGTGGGTGTCACTGAGGGCTATGTTCTGATTTTTCACCTGTGATTGAGACATGAAAACATTGCGTTGTCACATGGCTGACACTGACCTACTGTTGTGGGTACTGACTGCTCTTGTCCTACCACGGGCTGACATCTGGATAACATTCCTCACATGGAGTAACAAAGTGGCTGCTGTCAAATTTAAACCCAACAGGCCTGTATGATATGTGTGTTGCTATGTAAGATGTATGTTAAACTGGCAATGCAAACAGTACACCCACACATTCCATTCTCATTCTTTTGTGTGTAGTTGTTTGGTATTCCTGAGTATTTTCCTACTTGTTTTCCCACTGTTTTGTCCTCGTCTTTTTTCCTAGATATGTATGAGTTGCTGTTGCATTTGTTTGACAAGACACTTGAGTGATTCAGTGACGTCTTTACAAGTTTATTCTGAATGACATATTAATTGAAAGATTCAAATGAAGAAAGTCTCAACAATGTGTGACATCTATGTGCCCCAGCAGTAGTATTTTGTCCTTCCCTATCCTGAGGTTGTAGATCATTGTCCTCATCCTCCTCCCTAGGGTCCTCCACCTGTTCATACCAGGAACATTAGTACGCACACAGATGTTGTTCAAACTTGCACACACAATGATCATTCACATACAAGTTTAGGTGAGTACAGCAATCTCCCACCTGATACTTTTAGGCATCACCCCACACCAATCCACCCAACTTCAGTCCAAACCACTCACCCTAATACAATCCACTCCAACCCACCCCACTCCAATCCTCCCAACCAACCCCTGTCTAATCTGCCCCACTCCAGTTCACACTACTCTAATCCAAAACCAATCTGCCCCATTCTAAAACAATCTGCCCCACTCCAATCTGCCCCCACAATCCAAAACAGTTTGTCCCACTCTTATCGAAAACAATGTGCCCTACTCCCATCTACCCTACTCAAATATTACCCACTCCAATCCAAAACAATATGCCCCACTGCAATCCAAAACAATCTGCCCCACCGCACTGTGCTGCATTCCAATCCAAATCAATCTGCCCGCTCCAATCTGCCCCTCTGCAATCCAAAACAATCTACCCTTCTCCAATCCGCCCCACTCTAATCTGCCCCAATCCAATCCAAAACAATCTGTCCCACTCAAATCCATCCCACTCCAATCTGCGGAACTCCAATCAAAAACAATCTGCCCCACTTTAATCCACCTACTCCATTCTGCCCCACTCCAATCAAAAACAATAGGTCCTACTCCAATCCAATTCACCTCACCCCAATGTAGTCCACCTACTCCATCCCTGTTCACCCTACTCCAATCCACCCCGTTTCCATCAAATCCAATCCACTCCCACTCCCACTCCCATCCAATCCACCTCACTCCAATCGAATCCACCCCACTCCAATCCACTCTAATACAATCTGTCCCACTCCAATCCAAAACAATCTGACCCACTTTAGTCTGCCCCACTCCAATCCAAAACAATCTGCCCCACTCCAGTCCACCCTACTCCAGTCTGCCCCACTCCAATCCAAAACAATCTGCCCCACTCCAATCTGTCCCACTCCAATCCAAAACAATCTGCTTCTCTCCAATCCATTTCAATCTGCCCCACTTTAATCCAAAACCGTCTTCCCCACTCCAATCTGCCCAACTCCAATGTGCCCCACTCTGCCCTGCCCCACTCCAACCCCATACAACTGACTCCAATCCAAATCATTCTGTCCCACTCCAATTCGCCCACTTCAAACCAATCCACCTCACCCCAATCCAGTCCACCTCACTCCATCCCAAATCACTCCACTCCAATCGAGCACAATCCACCCTATTACAATACAGCACATCCCACATCAATCAATCCACCCCACACCAAACCATTCCACCTCAATGCAGACCAGTCCAATCAACCCCACTCTAATCCAATACACCTCACCTCACCCCAAGACAATCCACCCCATCCTAATCCACTCCAGTCCAATTCATGCTACCCCAGTCCAATCCACCCCACTCCAATCCACTCCAACCCACCCAATCCTATCCATCCCACCCACTCCAATACAACCCACCCGACTCCAATCCAACCCACCCCACTCCAGTCTAAACCAATCCACCCACTGATACCCAATCCACCTCACTCCAGTCCAAAACACCCCCATCACCCCAATCCATCCCACTCCAATACAATCCACTTTAATGCGCAACACTGCAGTCCAATCCAGGCTACATTAATCCACCCTACTCCAGTCCAATCCACCCCACTTCAAACCATTTTATTCTACCCCACTCAAACCCAATTTAACCCTCTCCAATGAATCTACCCAACACCAACCCAATCCACCCCACACTAATCCAATCACCCCATTCCCATCCACCCACTCTAATCCAATCCACCCCACTCCAGTCCAATCCACCACAAGCCATTCCATTCCATTCCAATCCAGCCGATACCAATCCACCCCAATTCATTCCATCGCAATCCAATCCACCACACTCAATCCAATCCACCACACTCAATCCAATCCACCACACTCAGTCCAATCCACCCCACCCCACCCTAATCTAACCCACCCACCCTAATAAACCCCACTCATTCCAATCCACCTCATTCCAGTCTACTCCAATCCACCCCAATCTGATCCACCCTAATCTGATCTGTCACCATCTGTTCTACCCCAAACTGATCCACCCCATATGATTGGCCTCATTCCATTCCACCCCACACCACCACACCAATCCACCACACTCAAATCCATCCCACTCCAGTCCAATTCATCCCACGCCAATCCAATCCACATCACCTTATCTCAATGCATTCTATTCTACCCCACTGTCAGGAATAAGGCTGTGCGCGGTCCAGGTCCCGCCCGTATCTCCGCTGCGCATATTTGCGGCGCCTCATGCGCACCACTTGTCATCCCCTCTTGTTCTAGAAGTGGTTATCAGCGTTGCCTGCCCTGTGGTAAAGCTCATGTAGCTACAGGGTCAGGACATTGGTGGACAAGATGCACTTATCATTGCTATTCTATTAATGGACTACAATTCCCAGGTTTCTAGAGGCAGCGGCCATCTTGGGGTGTGGCAGGCCTATAAAGCCCAGCCACACCCAAGCACATTGCTCACTATTGTGAAGACTTTGATGCAGTCAGACCTCGTGGGGGTTCCTCTGAAGAAGAGCAGATTTCCTGCATGGCAGATTGACAGCAAATCGGAGTATCCTTGTTTCCATGGTGAATTCAGATACGAGTAGGTAGTACTTGCTGCGGTAAGGCCTTGATGAGCCCAATCTTGAAGGGAGTTGTTACTTCCAAAAGTAAAGCGCCCCTTAGCACAACGAGCAAATCGCTTTCAGTCCAAAGAGTAAAGCGCTCCTGGTACGACGATAAAAGCACTTCAGGCCAAACGAGTAAAGCGGCCTTGGCACGACGATCAAAACGCTTCGGACCACATGAGTAAAGCGCCCCTTAGCACAACGAGCAAAGCACTTCAGTCCACACATGTAAAGCGCCCTTGGCCCAATAATCAAAGCGCCTCAGTCCACATGTGTAAAGCGCCCTTGTCACGATAATCAAAGCGTTTCAGTCCACACGTGTAAAGCACCCTTGGCATGAAAATCAAAGCGATTCAGTCCACACGAGTAAAGCGCCCTTGGCAAGAGAATCAAATCGCTTCATTCCACACGAGTAAAGTTCCCTTGACAAGACATTCAAAGGCGTTTCAGGCCATACGAGTAAAGCGCCCTTGGCACGACATTCAAAAGCGTTTCAGGCCACATGAGTAAAGCGGTCTTGGCACTAGGATCAAAACGCTTCAGGCCACATGAGTAAAGCGCCCCTTAGCACAACGAGCGTAGCGCTTCAGACAAAGCAAGTAAAAGCGCTCTCTGGCATAATGAACAAAGCGCTTCATGTATGATGATCAAAGCACTTCATGAACAATAAACAAGGCGCTTCTGCCCAACGAACAAAGTGCTTCAAGTTCAATGAGTAAAACTTTCAGGCCTTAGTAGCAAATGTGAAAACGTTTTGGAGCTAAGCAAATTATAGTTTCATTGTTTTTCTGGAAGCATAATATGTGAGATACATATTTAAGTCTTTGAGAATTTCTAGGCTGAGATCAAACGTTTATGTTATGAATGCATAATTGTTACATGATTGATATTCAGAGTATGACCATAGTCCAAAGCTCTTGCCATCTCTAGGTTCAGAGGTTGCAGTTTGTTCTTGTTCCATGATTCAAAGAAGGGGCTACGCCCAATTCAAAAAGGGTCTCAATCTGATACCATGGAGACGCCTTTATTCAAGAGTCTATTGTTGAGTTTATACTGTTATGAATGAGTATATGCATATTTGTTCTAACCGTTTCTTTTCAGATCTCTCTCCCTGCAGTTCCCTACCCTAATTCCCTCCCCCCTGCCTGTCTTCATCATAACTCTGTGCTCTGATAGCTTTCTGAGTTGGTGACGCCGGGAGGTGGGCCTTTTGTTGAGCAGAGTGCAGATCCCGAGGAAAGGGCACTGTGACACCCACTCCCATTTGATCCACTCCTTCAGTTCACCCCACCCTCTTTCAATCCACTCCACTCCACCCCACTCCAATCCACCCCAGTCTGCTCCAATATATCCTACTCCACCCCTGTCCAATTCACACCATCCCATCCCAGTTCAGTCCACAGCACTCCAGTCCAATCCATCCCGCCTACGCCACTCCAATCCAATCCACCCCACACTAATCCAGTCCAATCCACTCCACTCCAATCCACCCCACCTCAAGCCAATCCACCTCACCCCACCCCAGTACATTCCATCCGCCTCCAAACCAATCCATCCATCCACCCCATCCCAGTCCAATCGTCCCCCTCCAACCCAACCTAATCTAATCCAACACACTCCAATCCACCCCACCGCAGTCCAATCTAATCCGTCCAACTGGAAACCACCACACCCCACCCCATTTCAATCTACCCCACTCCAATCCAATCCACCTCACTCCAATCTACCCCACTCATTCCACTCCACTGCACTCTAATCCAATCCACCCTACCCCATCCGGCCACCCATTCCAATTCAGTCCATCCTACTCCAATCCAATCCACCATACTCCAATCCAATTCTCCCTACTCCAATCCACTCCACCCAACTCCAATCCTGTGAATCCAAACCACCACATCCCTACCCTATCACTCCAGTCCAAACCACCCACCCTAATCTAATCAAATCCACCCCAATCCACCTCCCCGCATTTCAATCCACCCCACTACACTCCATTCCACCCATACCAATTAACCCCACTTCTCTCATTCCACCCTACTTTACTCCAGTCCAATCCACCCCACTCTGCTCTGATCCAATCCACCCCACTACCTCAGTTCACTCTAAACCACTCCACCCTTTTCCACCCTACTCCATTCTACGACAGTATCTACCACTGAACCACTAAACTCTACTCCCCTCTACTCAACTCTACAATACTCTACCCCCCACTCCATTATACAACACACCAACAAATCCACTCTATAACACTCTACTCCCCCACTCCGCTCTGGCACTTCACACCAATAACTTTTAGCCATGCTGAACAGCAGGGTTAACTCTAGCTGGACTATTCTACTGACAGCGTTCCCCTGCCCTTTAAATGTGGTGGGCATACAGGGTTGCGTAGATGGGACATGTATCAGTTTTTGAAGGATGACCAGAGGAAAGAGAAAGGAAAACTCTGAATAAACACAGAATAGGTAAAAATATAAACGTGATGATCAGAGGAGAGCCTCAATGGAGATTCCACAGGGATCTTGATAAGGTCCAAGGAGACGAGAGAAGGATAAGAGAGAAACAGAAAAGTGTTTGAAAAGGAAAGAAAATGATGAATAATAGAAAAGTAGTCTGGTCCCAGTACCAAACGGGATTAGACAACAACATGGCTGAATTTTACTGGCACATCTGGATACAGAAAGCTAAGCATTTTCTGGTTCTTGTTGCCTTGGAGGGAGTTGTGGGCCCTCTTTGAATGAAGGACGGAAGAATGTCTCCAGGCAACTGTCTCAATTGTTAAATATCTTCTAGCAGAGCAGTTTGCAACTCGCACATCCACCTGGTGAGATCTCATTTCACTAGGAGTTTGCCCTGTGCTAGTGAAGCCTATCCTTTTCTGTCAATGGTGGTGTGGGGGTTAACCTCTTCTATTTCTGACATTGGCAGTGTGGCACCTTTTACTATGATAATGCTGCCCTTTGAATAATTAATACTGCCCTAAAAAAGACTAGCTTCTTGCTAGTTTTAGTCCTGATTTAGAGTTTGGTGGACATGTTACTCCAGGGCCGGCGCAAGGTGTGGGTAGCATGGGCGACTGCCCAAGGCCCTGCGCTGAGCCCACCAACATGAGACATCATTCCTATGTCTCCCTTTCAAGAGAAAAACATTAGCCATTTATTGCTGTTTGAAGAGTCTGCAAAGGCCGGAACAGATACTAAATAGGACTTTAAAAAAATTGTATGTACTAATTTGTGACACAACTCTTCTGCTTTTGGTTACTTTACTTATTTGTTAGGGATTGTTAACACAGCTCTAGAACACATTTAAATATGTTTTCTGGGTATAGCTGCTGTCTGAAGTTATAAAGATAAGGGCCAAAAATACTTTAAGTGATTTTGTTTATTTTTATACTGCAGGGACACTAGAATACCATTGTTGCCACCATAGAAAACAGGCCAGGTGGCAACCTTAGAAGCAAAGAGCTTTGAAAGAATGAAACCATTTTATGCATTTTTATATAGGGCGAACTCGACCCAGAGGTATTGGACCACTTTACATGAGCACCGGTTACATTACAGAAGTACATATCCTTTTTTCAGGCACAGAGAGATTGAGGCCCATATGTACAAAAGCTTATTGCATTTCTCACCAGACCGAATCACAGTTTTTGCCCATTAAGAAATGCAAAACTGCCTTTTCCACTGTACAAAGGGCTCAGTGGTGTCGGAAATTGTGATTTCTAACCCGTAGCAATTGCATTTTGTGATTACCAAAATAAGAAATCACAAATAGGAATTTCCTATTTGCGATTTCCAAACCCCATGTACATAGCATTTCCTAAATGTGAAATGGGCATTTACAAAATGTTATTACCTTTGAATTCAGTCTGATGGTAACCATGTACAAACTCAAAAAAGGCACCCAAAATGTACTTTTTGCAATGCCTTGAAACACACACTCACCCAAGGGAATGGGAGCTCTTTACAAGAGAACCACTTTTTCTTCCCTTAGATTTAAGGGGGTGGGGGGTGCTTAAGCCAATAGATAGGGGAGGTTTTGCAGTTCCGAGTTTGTAATTCCTAATAGAGATTGGGACTCAATAGGAATCGCTATTAGGAAATATCTATTTTAATACATTCCAATTTGCATTTCCTAAATAGCAATTTCTTAGGATCTGCTATTTAAGAAATGCAAATTGGAAGTTTTGTACATATGGGTCTAAATGATTTGCCCAGAATCACAAGATGTTGAGTTGATGCCAAGACTGGAACCTGATTCCCCATTTCCAGAGTAGACAGCTCTAGCCATAACACCACATACTGGCTAGAGGGAGAATGGCAGGCAGAAGCCACATAAAAGCTCAACTCGCTATGGGCTTGAGGTTCAAACAGGACCTCGAGCTGAGCCAGAGCCAGGGAGGATGCACTTGGTGTCTGTTTCTCACATTATCACATATCTCAAAGTGCAACCATATCGTCAAATCAGCAGACGAGGCACAGGCAGAGTATTATTTGCCCAGGATCAAACAGTTTGTTAAATTAGTAGACCCAGGACCGTAATACACTGCTACTTGGTGCAAAGGCTATACATTTACCAAAGTACTGCATTTAGGAGACTATACCATGTGACTGGGCACATCTCTCCTTCTAGGTAATATTCAGTCAATTTTTTTAATAAAATGACTAGCAGTTTTACATTGAATGAAAATACTCTCAATCTTGCCAAAAAGGAAGCAGAATAAGCAGGGCCACTAGAAGAATACTGCAGGGGATGACCAAATTATGTGGCACAGTTGAGTAAATTATGCAGCAAGGAAAACCAAATCATGCAGCTTAATGTGGCACATTTTATGATAATAGTATTTCACTAAGTTGTTGTTTTTACAGTTGGTAACACTGCCTGGACATCGGTTGCACCGGATTAGTACAAGTCTAGCATGCAAATTTAGGAATAAGCAACAGAAAGGTGACCAGCCAAGCTTTGCAAAGGGTCTTCGTATGTGCAGTAACACTGGGGCATTTTTAGTAATTTTTGAACCATTTGACCTAGAAACAATATTGTTGTTAAAAAATACAGATTATGCAGCAGATGATGGATTATGTGACAAGTGCTGCAAATCTCTAATTATAAGAAAATTGACATGGCCACACAATCACATACTTCCAGTGGCCCTGGCAATAAGGTCAGGAATGTGATTGCCCAAGCGTACACAATTTGGCCAAATGAGATGCAAGGATTAAAAACTGCTTTTCCAGTTCCATATTTCCAACTAGTCCACTAGATCACATCTGGGGTGTCAGAGATTCTGATGGCAAGGCAAAGAGGCTACCCCTCCCAGGGAATGGTTTCTTTGTCATGGACCATGCCCAGCTTTAGACATGGTGTTTATTTCCATCATAAAATAGATTAGATGTCAAGTTCCATGGTTAAAAGTACCGATTGGACCACAACCTGTCGCAGTGGGTGTTTACTGGACAGTATGCACAGTAAATACTGATATTTACCAAGCTTAAGACTATTTTATTCTCTTTGGATACCACAGTTTATTTTCTAAACTTGTTGCTCAAAATTTGCAATAACGAGCAGTCAAGGCTTACTCCAGGAGGTGGTGAAGAGATTAGAACTCAAATATTATGGAGAATAATCACATCCAAAAACTCAATCTCCACCGGAGCTATCTTTTAACGTAGCCTGCTTTAGAGGGGTGGATTTCAAATGAAACCCCCCAAAACTGCTATTTGACACATAGTTCCCCTGATCCCCAATAGAGATTTTCGTCTCTGCACACGCAATATGCCTCCACATGTGTGGTGTTTCTCCAAAGGCACAGATTGTCCTGTGAAGTGGTAATAGAAATTGGCTCCATACTTGACCCATGCAGCAGTGACTGGGATCATGGCTGCAAGGCCCAGGGAAGAAGCTCTCTGCCTCTGGGCCTTGCAGCATCAGACCATGAATGTGAGCCTCAGGGCAGTGGGCCACAACCCATGGGCCTTGCAGCACTAGACCAGTGGATGGGACCAGCCTCCCCTATGCTTCACAGCTATGAAACATAGTAGGGTGGTCCAGGGGAAGTGGCATTCACCCTGGGCTTGCTGAGCTACACCATTGTTGTGAGGCTCATGGAAGAGGGCTCCCCTATTCTGGTTCCCCTCTCCTGGGCTTCGCAGCACTAGACAATGGTTGTGAGGCCTAGTGGGGAGGGGGGGCACCAACCCTACGCCTCATAGCCACAATGAAGCATTGCAAGACCTTTGGGGGGGCTCTCTCCCCTGAGCCTCACAGCCATGCTTATGTGCAGTGAGGCCCATTGGTTAGTGGGCTCCCTCCCCTAATCCTCTCAGCGGTACACCACGTCAGACAGGCCCAGGAGGGGTGCATGCCTTGTGTGGTCCCCTCTTCTGGTCCAAAATGAAACTGTTTCACAGCTCTGTACCACAGCTCTGTGCATGGGTCCATGTTAGGGGTATAGCCATCAGAAGTTCAGCAGGTGCTAGACCCACTGGGTCTAGGGGTATTCGTTTTCCAATGTTCCCAAAATATGACTTTATTTGTATTTACCGCACAGCCAGTGGACAAGGTGGAGGAGACACTTTTACTTTGCATCAGGACCCATGGCACCACTGCTGTGCTACTTTTCTCTCTTCCACAAGCCTCACAGCCATATTTCAGAACTGTGAGGCCCATGGAAAGAGGACGTATCTGACCTGGGCCTCATTGCCAGCTGTGATTGGACACTCAAGGAAGGTAACATCAGCCCATGAGCTTAGCAGCGCAGGAGTATGGCTATAAGACTCATGGTGACCTCTCTAAAATGTGTAGCTATAGCAGTGCAGCAGGTGCAGTGGCACCAGGGCTCATGGATGTTAGGGACCCAATGCACCCAGACTATGGCTGTGTTTTACTGTCTGGCATCGTTCTCCCCTAGGCCTGGCAGCCATGGTCTGGTGCTGAGAGGCACAAGGGAGGGAGCCTGCTGTCTTGGGCCTTGCAGCACTGGTCCATGGCTGCAATACCCAGACAAGAAGTCCCTCTGAAGGATGCTGCTATCTATAGGGCAGCAAGTGCAGTGGGACTGTGGTCTTGTATGGTCATGGGTACAATGCACCCAAATTACAGATGTATTTTACTGTCCACAAAAAAGTGTACGAAAAATAAGTGATGGCAGTAATGCTTGACCTAATCTCAGAAACTGGTAATTACCCAGACTGCATCCGGGTCCATCATTATTTTGCACACCATTCCATCTCAGTTTGGACCCAGCCATGTGCAAATTAGCCTGGACCCTTTTCCAATAGGAACAGTCCAGACCAAAATTCCAGGCCAGACCTCCCTGAACTGTAACACATGCAACCCAGGACCGGTTTCACCTTAGTTGGTGCTCATCAGTCAGGTTCACCTTGGTGCCAGTGACAGGGTGCAAGGGACCCACAGCTGGACATACCCATCCCATTTAGGGCGACACACTGAAGTATTCAAAATAATGATGGATGGAATGCTTGAATTAATCTCAGCCACTGCTAAGGCTGTGTCCCCCTGAGATCACTTGAGGCCCACCAGGGGGCCTCCTCGCAATTTGAAGACTTCTGCTTATACCATTTGTCTTTATATTATGTGTACTTTCACTTTGATAGTTTTTTACTTAGTTGATGAGGTAAGGATTTGATGAGGTAAGGAAAATACTGACCAGACACAACCCTAGAGTCCTGCCTCCCTGTCCTGGGCTTTATTTATTTGTTCTTCAATATGTGCTTTCCAGGTGTTGCTTGGAATTGGGAGATATCAGATGAATGGAGATGTATCTCAGATCTGTTAATTGAATCTGCAGCATACTAATTTACAAAATGAAATGCACTCTGAAACCATATCAGTGTATACTAAATATTAGTATCTGAATATTTAACGGATACAGAGTACTTTGATAGAGATGTTGTAGCCATGGCTCACAGCCAATTACATTAGACCCTTTTAGCCCAAATAGGACTGTTACTTGCTTTCATTTCTTTCTTGCACATACCTTATCTTGGACTGGGTATCTGGGAAACTAGTTTGTGATTTTAATCTACACAATCCCTCTGTTAAGGGTGTAGTGTAGCCATTTTTAATGTAGCTTTATGCACGTTTGCCTAATGTGTTAGGCCTCTGTGCACTTTGCCCTAGATGCATTTTATTTAGCCTTGCACTATTATTTTACAATAACCAGTTTCACGGTCTTGTTTTATTTTCCACCTATCACACTGTTTAGCTTACTTCAGCACTGAGTTCGCAAACAATACATTCTTGCTCACTCTGTGCTTTAGTCAAGGATACAGTCTGGTACATTGCCGATAGACGTGGTAGAAGTTTAGTCTTTATGGTTCGTAGACGGTACACATTCTTAAGCAGGAACATCGGGGTGTTAGTTCACATCAATAGCATAAAAACACTTTCTAGTCCCAGTACACGTGAGAGGGAGATTCTGACCAGGAACCCACAACTAGACGCTGACTGCCCTGTTGCAGATACTGATCCCGATCACAGGCCTTTGCTCAGGTATGAGGGTCGATGTCCTCCCGGGGGAACCTGAAAGGCAGGCTTAGGGCTTAACATGCTGTGCTCAAAATAGAACTTAGAAGAGAGAACGTACATAGAGTTGCACTATGATACCGTTATTCTTATGTTTCACTCTCCTCGTTACTATTTCAATCCTACTGTGTTGTATGGTTCTGGTTATTGCGGCTCACGCCTTGTTATCTAAAATGCAGTTGTTTTATTAAACCAATCTTTAAAACTCAAACTGCCTTTGTCATTTATATATGAGACCACACTGTGTATGAGAGAACTGGTTGGGATCTGAGTGACCACGACTTCCCTGGGATGCACTAAGATGTCATGCGCTCGGCTGCCCAATTGTCTCTTCCCTTTGGGAGAGATAAGGCACTGCTAGTTAGCCGGAGCTCAACCCGGATTTGGGGTGACAAGGGTCCTTCGCCGTGGGTTAGACTTAGTCCCCCACACTGTGAACGATCTTGACGCCCAAAAATCCAGTAGTCTCATTAGGATAATGAGAGCATACGCGACAAGGGCATTCTACATGCTGCAGCACACCTCACTAGGGCATGAAGAAATATGACCACATCACTCCACTGTGATGGAATCCACGGTTTCCCCTTGGCAGCTCGCACAATCTTCAAACCCAGCTGCATCATCTGCAAAGCCCTCACAATGTTTTGACAGTCAACAAACTAGTACATTTACTTTCACTCCTTGACTTTATGCTCATCTTTGACCCTGGACATTGCTCTTCTGCCTTTTGGCTAGTTTTGGACTATATACGAATGACACCCTGCCCTCTTGGATGATAAACTTACCATCTCCAGTGTGTCTTCACACACTTGCAGCAAGGAGTCCTTCATACAGAAGAAGGTGATGTGTTAGAAGGAGAAAAAACAAGCACAAGACTTTTCCCATCTATGTACAGAGGATCTAGAATTATATTCCCATATCCATCCGGACACAACAGCCTGAACCCAGCCCCAATTTGGAAAACAGCTGAATGCTCAACTTTTTTTTAAACTACATCATGATGAAGTTATAGTCCACAAACCATCTATTCTTCCTGTCACATGTTGAGTGTGTCTTTGGTTTTGACCTTTTTCAGTGCTTCGCAGCCTTTCAATTAGGTTTGCGCTGTATAAATACTACATACATGCATACGTATCTAATGCACTAATCTAGAAACAAATTGTAAACATTTGATTAAACGTATACGTTTTGGAGCAACCTAGGCCAAACCCTTCCACCCAGTGTGAATACTATAACATACTCCCAAATAATCAAACTTTAAAATGTAAAATATACATACTTATTTTTATTAGTCTCAATATTTTAGTTTTTATTGTTTTAGTGATATCCTCACCAAGAAAGTTACTTCTTGCAAAGTTGATCAACAATAGTCAAATGATGGCACTTCCTGTGATGTCATTGCCTGTGATTTTACATTGTATGGAAATTAGAAGAGCCTCACACATTCCCTTTCTGCTCAGGGCCCCAAAAGTCCTAGAACAGGCCCTGAGTTACTCAGTCACAAATGTGACAGATATCCCGTCCACCGTATTACTATTTCCATAGGATGTGATGGAATCATAATACGGTGGACGGTATATTTGTCACGCCAAACTCTAGATCAGGTCCTAAGTCTCTGTAAGGAGGAGAGTTGAGAATCCATGGAAAACACCCTCCCCTGTGTTGGGGGAAAAGTGTGTGAGAAACCCCTTCTCTCTTGCGGACTTTGCACTACCTTCCTTCACTAGGCAAAAAACACATTTTTGCTTGATGATGTTGTGGACTGCAAGGTAAAAATGATAAATACATCCACTCTACCTTTTTACTGTATGGGTTGGGATTGAAGGATATCTATGGAAAATCCTCCTTTCAATGCCAGGAAGTAGCACATCACTGTGCAGCTATTTCAATCACTGTCTGGCATAGTCTTGGTGTTGCTTATACTCCGCAAAGCTAGCAGTCCACTGCTCTTACATTCATCTAGGTGGACCTGGGGGTTTGTTTCGTGCTAATGAGGGCTTTCCAGAGTAAGTCTAGCTTCCCGATAGTCCTATTGTGGCTGGTATTAATGGGCCGCAAAGGGAGAGAGTTGGCAGTCTGTGAAGACTAAGCCCTCCCTGGGCTAGGGAGTTTGATAGGCCCCTTCCCACGTGGAGACTCTGCACTAACTACCTTCATTCACTCAGTAGAAACACATTTCAGCCCCATGATCTTGTCGACTGGCAGACAAACAAGGTGGATGGTCCACCCTACCTTTTTTTTAATGTCTGACTTGCCACGGGCAGAATTCTATGAGTACTCCTCCTTTCAGTTCTCAACCAGAACCTGTCTGGTTGGGCAATGAGAAGGCTGGTGTAGTCCCTTAATTCTTCTTTTTATTATTAACAATATTTATTGAGCTCAGACTATTACCTAAAATTAGCATCCTGGAGCTAACTAACTTGAACCTATGCATATATAAACCCTCGAGTTTATAGAGCCAGGTCTTCAAGACTTTCCTAAAGACTTAAAGGTTGCTGATAGAGTGAGGAAATTCGGCATCGTGTTCCATAGCTGGCCGCCGGTATGATGCAAGGGGTTTCCTTTGAGTTCGTATTGATAGGATGGAAATGTGAGGCTGGTCCCGGGTGATGTTCAAGAAATTATTACCCTTTTCTTAAGAACTGCTCATAATTATAAATTCTACCTGCTGGTTTTGACTAGTATAGGAGTCATCATATGTAAAAGGCTAACAAATTATTAAAAATAATGCTTCCGTTTAACAAATAAAACTTTTATTACCCGTGTGAAATCCATATTTGAGTTAATCGGTTGTTTTATCATGTTTTGACATTTGTTTTGTTATTATCTTTACTTTTTCATTATTGTTGTGATTTTATTGGTCAAGTTTTGTGTCTTCATATATATTATATAGTCTACGTTTCAAACTGAATAAAGGTTCGCTGACTGAGTTAGTTGGTTGTCTTTCTTTAGCTCGGTTCAGTGGAGGGGCTTGTTGAGCCAGACTAGGCACCTACCAATCCTGTAAGCCAGTAGTTCCCAACCTGGGGCCGTAAGGCCCCCACAGGTCCGTGACACACTACCAGGGGGTCCACAGGCCTGGGCTGGGGGGAAGGCGCTTCTCCAGTTGACGCCTCTGACAAACGTGTGTGTTTTTATATTTATTACTTCCTTTCTTCAGCAGTTTAAAAGCACTGCAAAGCTCCTTGTACAGAAAAAATAAAAGCTTCAAGATAACATATTGTGATAATTGAAAGTGATTAATGCACCAGCAGGAGAGCAATGAGAGTTTTGGGCAATGGCAGTTTTGACTCAAATGTAGCACAGTTAATATGCCTGCTGCAAAGAACATTTGCCATACAAAGAACAGTATTGTATGTGCATGGCACAGTGGGTTACTGCTTTTATCACAGAGATTTGTTACTGTGCAGTTTATAATCGTAATCCAGCACAGTGAGCTAAGAACTGTCATTAAAGAGCTGCATGCAAACTGCCTGGCACAAATTAGAAAACTGTTTTTTTCACAGACTTTCATTTTCTTTATGCTGCTAAAAAAGGTTTGCTTGTGTAGAAATACATTCTTGTTGTGTTCTGAATCCTGAGTTTGTGCTTCTCCAGACCAAGCACTCTTAGAAAATGCCTACCAGTGTGGATGACATGTGAATCCTACACCTTCTAGTCCCCTGTAAAGTGCTCTGACACCCTACAGTTGTATGAGAGGTGCTATAAAACAAATTAATTACATGTGACAGAGAGGCTAGGGAGAGATGAGAGGCCATTATGGTTTACTTCCTTTCCCCACCACATATTTATGTGAAAAAGCTTTCTCAGATCCTACATACCTAAAAAATAAAAACAAAAATCTCTCTGGAAATGTAGAATCTGACCTGAGGATTCACCTTTCCTAAATAAAACCAAAAATGTAAACGTTTGTTGCAGAGATGCAGCGCCAACCTTCCCAATAAAATGTTTCAATTTGTGCATATTTTTTCAAAATTAAAAAATATATAATTTGAGTACTTGTTTGTTGTGCATTTGTTATATTTTTTGCGAATTACCGTTTTAATGTTTGAAATTTAAATCATACAAATTGGTTGGGGGTCCCAGGCTTCCAGTAATGATTCAGTGGGGGTCCTCAGGAGTCAAAAGGTTGGGAACCATTGCTGTAAACAACCGCATTTTTAGCAGTTCATCTAGGGAAAGGCTCCTTATCCCAAATCAGTTTCGGCACTCGCCTGCTCATTAAGATACAGCACTCGATTTCTACTATGTCTGTTGCATAAACCAGCACGCACGGTAGGTGCTTGGTTATAGTCATTCTGTATAGGACGAGTTCAGTTATTTAGTACACATATTTTGTACTCCGAGACTCCACACTGTGCGCCCTAAACTGGAGGGGTTAAATGATGGCGGGTGGATTTGTTTCTTTGACTATGGGTGTTCTCTGGTATCAGCTGCTTCTATGAAACCCAACGACTCGCTAACAGAAGGGAATTAGGTTCCCACTAACAGACCCATAATTATGTTAACAAACTTAACGAACTCGCAGTCTGTGCACTTTTTCAACAACACGACCGCGTGGTATTTGTTTTCTCTTGCTCAAACCTGCAGCACACCTGAAGATTTCAGCGAAAGTGTTTCAGTGTAAATCAAATCACTTTTCTAAAGTGATGCTCAGCGTGTAAGCTTAATTAGATAAAACCTCAATAGGTTCGAATTAAAAGATGACAAAAAACAAAAAACGAAAATACTGAGGTTTGACGTCTTGCTGTCAGTCACCGGCCTCGAGGCCCACAGTAATGCGTTCTTGTTTCTTGTAATTCATTATTGTTGTTTTCGATGTTTGTCAATTGTTGCTATTTGTCCATTAGTCCACGCATCTCCTTTTCGTATTGCTGTGGAAAGCAGAAGATGGCGCTGAGTCTGGGGACAAAGAAGAAAGTCTGTTACTACTATGACGGATCCGTATGGCTCACAACCTCTTGCTCAACTATGGACTTTACAGGAAATGGAGATTTATCGGCCTAACAAGTCCAATGCAGAGGAGATGACAAAGTACCACAGCGACGGCTACATAAAGTTTCTGCGATCGATCCGACCTGATAACATGTCGCAGTACAGCAAACAGATGCGGCGATTCAATGTCGGAGAAGACTGTCCTGTGTTCGACGGGCTCTGAGTTTTGCCAGCTTTCTGAGGGAGGTTCTGTAGCCAGCGCTGTCGTACTGAACAAGCAGCAAACGGACATTGCTGTGAACTGGGCCGGTGGACTCCACCATGCCCCAAGAAATCTGAGGCTTCCGGCTTCTGCTACGTGAACGACATTGTCTTGGCCATCTTGGAGGTACTGAATTACCACCCGAAGGTGCTGTATGTAGATATCGATATTCACCATGATGATGGTGTGGAAGAGGCCTTTTACACTACTGACCCTGTCCTGACTGCATAATTCCACAAGTAAGGAGAGTACTTTCCTGGGACAGGGGACCTACGGACATCGGAGAGGGGAAGGGCAAGTACTATGCTGTGAATTTTCCCCACCGGGATGGTATTGATGAGGAGTCCTATGAAGCCATCTTTAAACCAGTGATGACATAGGTGATGGAGATGTACCAGCCTAGTGCTGTCGTCTTACAGTGTGGTGCTGTTCACTGTCTGGGAATCGATTTAGCTGCTTTAATTTGACCATCAAAGGGCATGCCAAGTGTGTGACGTTCAACCTGCCACTGCTGATGTTTGGTGGCGGTGGTTACACTATCCAAAATGTGGCCCGCTCCTGGACCTGCGAGACAGCTGTAGCTCTGAATTCTGAAATACCGAATGAGCTGGATACAATGAGTACTTTGCAGGGGCGTAGGAGACACTAAGGCCCTCATTATGACCCTGGCGGTCGGCGGAACACTGGTGGTGTTCCACCAGTGTATAATGACCATGGTGCTTTAGCCACGGCCATACCACCAGTCCCTCCAATATACCACCAGGCTTCCGCCGGGCGGTCATAATTCCCAGGGCAGAGCTGCAAGCAGCACTGCCCTGGGGATTATGAGTCCCCAACCGCCAGGCTGTCCATGGCGGAAAGGATGGCGGTAAGGGGGACTTGGGGTGCCCTTGGGGGCCCCTGCACTGCCCATGCACCATCCATGAATTACGGGCAGTGAAATGTGTGACGGGTGCTGCTACACCCGCTGCACATCAACATTGCCGCCAGCTCTATTATGAGCCGGCTTCAATGTTGATGTGACTTTTCCGCTGAGCCAGCATACGGAAACGCTGTCTAGCACGTATACCTTTACCACACTACTTTACCACGCATATGCATAGTTACAGCATAGAGAGCGGTCTAGCTGTCCGGGTGGAACAGGAAGAAGCAGAGGAGAGAGAGGCAAGTAGGGCTGTGGCTGGGTTTAGGGTGGGAGGTTGGGAGGTTGGGGTCGTTTTTAGGGCAGGGTAGGGTCGGGGTAGTTTTTAGGACAGTGTGAGGTAGGTTTTAGGGTACAGGGTGGGGGTCATGTAGTATTTAGGACAGAGCGGGGTAGGTTTTAGGGTTCAGGGTGGGGGCGGGGCGTCAAGGTAGTTTTTAGGGCAGTTAAGGGTAGGTTTTAGGGTTCAGATTGGGGGTCGGGAAAGTTTTCAGGACAGGGCAGGGTTACATTTAGGGCTCAGTGCGGGGGGGGAGTATGGTATCAGGTGTAAGGAGGCAGGGCAGGGAATATTTACCACAAATGTTCTTTTACCAAACATACTTTTTACAATGAAATTCATTGTAAAGGCATGCGTAGTAAAGACACGGTCGTTCTTGAGACCGCGATGTTAAGGCATGCATGATATACTCATGTGTTGTTCCATCATTCATCCCTCATACCAGTCTAGGGTGTCAAGGCACTATACATCACACAGACATTACGCAGAGACAATCATCATATGTGTGTAAATCAGTGTATATGAAATGTTACATAAGGCAGAGAACTACAAGGTGTAGGTGTCACAGGTCATCCATACTGGTAGCAGGTATAGTTTAAGAGTGCTTTATCTGGAGAAGCATAAACTCAGAATTTAAAACATACCACCATGGTATGGGGCTCTCTTTAATAATAAGAATTGATTTGCGCTCAAGTTAACTTGTTTTGCAACATTAAGTTATTGAAAAAGTGGGGGGAAATCATAACACTGAAATCTATACCTTGATGTTTACATGTAGCTCTTTGATGAGTTTTCATTAATAAATTGCAGGGGACAAAAAAGGAGCTCTCTGATGTAGGAAGCTGGCCTGGTGTGTGGTGAGTACCTATGGTATTATCACATTATACCAGGTCCAGGTATCACCTTATTATTGAAGTGTAGGCATTGTCTAGAAGCCAGGCTCTCTAGAGGTAGCTGTGGATGAGCAGCCAAGACTTATCTAGGACTTATGCAAAGATCATGCAATACCACTGTAGTCACATGGCGCTTACACACATGAAAGAAACACGTTTTACGAAAATAAAGGTTCCTTATTACAGTAACACAAACACTAAAACACTAGATAGGCAATACTCCAATAGGATGTAAGTAACACACTATTATATGTACAGTAGCAATCAGAAATTGGCATAAAAAGCAATAGAAAACAGTGAAAAGCAATAGGCAATACTGAAGGCCTAGAGGGGACCAGACCATATACTAAAAAAGTGAAATGCGAAAGCTGGGCCCCCACCCAAGGAAGAAGATTCAGTAGAGGGGAGCTGGAGGAACTAGGAAACCCCAAAGAAAAGTACCAGAGTGCCCCCCAGTGACCAGGAGAAAAGAGGTAAGTTAATGGTTTTTCCCCAACCCACCAAAATGACTTCAGAGAAGGATATTGTAAAACGCAGACAAGACTGCAAGAAACTAGAGGTGGATCCTGGAAGAGGAAGGCCTGGAAAAGAAGGGGACCAAGTCCAGTTTACATTGGAGTGTCTGGTCTTGGCAGGAGCCACTACCCACCCACCTGTGGATGCAGGAGTTGGTCGACTGGGAGACGAAGACGGTCAGCAATTCAGCACTGGAGCAGATGAAGAGTTCCTTGGTGATGCAGTCAATGTCCCACGCCAAATAAAGAATTGCAGTCAGTCTGTGGTGTAGAAAACCCACCAACAAGCCTTGGCAAAGGCAAATGTTGCTGTAGGACCAGCAAGGCCCAGGGGGACTCAACCCATGGAGGGGAGTCCCAGGTGACCCTCAGCAAGGCAGAGAGTCTGGAGAAGGAGAGGCAGCCCCCACAGAAGACCTACAGGAAAGGAGCCCAGGAGCTGCAGAGAGGCTCACTCACCACACCTGAAGAGAGGTCTGACATCGCAGGCGAAGCACGTTGAGGGCTGTGATTCACAGGGAAGAGTGCTGGGGGCTGGGGCTACACGGAGCCTGGAGATCCCTTGGAGGAAACAACAACAAGCCTTAGTAGATGCAAGAGACATGGTTCATGGGGGTACTGTCCTGCATGGGAAGGCAAGGACCTACCGACTCCAAAGTTGGACCGCTGGTAGAGAGGACCAAGGAGACCACTCCACACTTCCACCCCTGATGCAGGATCCATGCAGCTCAGAAGGAGAGGAGATCCATGCAGCCAGTCGTTGTTGCAGTTGGTGCCTGCGGATGCAGGTAAGTGAATCCTTCACTCCAAGGAATTTATCTTCTTTCTTCTCATGCTGACTGAAGACTTGCTGCCCTCGGAGGAAGCATAGCCGGGTAAATGTTGCAGTTGCTGGAAGGAGCCGAAGAAACAATGTTGCAGGGCGATGTTGTCGCTGGAGATGCAGATTGTAGGTTCCTGTGAAGTCCAGTTGCGGTTCCAGTGGCCAGAAGTCACAGTAAACGTTGCAGAGGAGTCCTGCTAGAATCTTGCACGTCAAATCTGAGGACCCACCCAAAAGGGAAACTCTAAATATCCCAGAGAGCGGTATTGGTCACCTAGCAGGGTGACCACCTAGGAGGGGGCCGTGATGTCACCTGCCTGACCTGCCCACTCAGATGCTCTCAGAGGCCTCTATCCACCTTGGATTCAAGATAACAGAATCAAGTGGCCACCTGGAGAAGCTCCGGGCACCACCCCTGGGGTGGTGATTGACAGGGGAGTGGTTACACCCTTTTCCATTGTCCAGTTTCGCACCAGAGTAGGAGCTGAGGTCCCTGAACTGGTACAGACTGGTTTATGCAAGGAGGGCATCAAATGTGCCCTTCAGAGCATACCAGTAGCTTGGGGAGGCTACCCCTCCCAAGCCTTGTAACACCTATTTCAAAAGGGAGAGGGTGTTGTCTCCCTCTTCCAAAGGAAATCCTTTGTTCTGCCTTCCTGGGCATGAGCTGCTCAAGCAGCAGAAGGAGGGCAGAAATATGTCTGAGGGGTGGCAGCAGCTTGGGGTGCCCCGAAGACCCCAGAAAGCTGGTAGGAGCAATGCTTGGGATCCTCTAAGGAGCCCCCAAAGTGCATGGAATCATACAATCAACACTGACAATAGTATTGGGGTATGATTCTGACATGTTTGATACCAAACATGCCCAGGTTCGGAGTTACCATTATGTAGCTGGACATAGGTAGTGACCTATGTCCAATACGCCTGTAAAATGGCATCCCTGCACTCACGAGGTCCAGGAAAATGGAGCTGGAGTTCGTGGAGGCACCTCTGCTCCTGCAGAGGTACACACACACAGGTTCTTGCACCCTGCCCTCTGGGCTAGGAGGGCCTACAATTGGGGTGACTTACAGTGACCTGCTGCAGTGACCTGAAGTGAAAGGGTGCATGCACCTTTTCACGCAGGCTGCAATGGCAGGCCTGCAGACACATTTTACGTGGGCTCCTATGGGTGGCATAATACATGCTGCAGCCCATGGGGAACCCCTGATCCCCCAAAGCCCTGGGTACCATATACTAGGGACTTATAAGGGACACCAGTATGCCAAATGTGGTGTGTGTGTGTGTGTGTGGTCCAAGCAACCACATTTAATGGGAGAGAGAACTGGGGTCCTGTTTAGCAGGACCCCAGTGAATACAGTCAAAACATACTGACAACAGGCAAAAAGTGGGGTAACCATGCCAAATAGAGGGCACTTTCCTACATCTGAGAAAAGCAGTAACCCACTGACCTATTCACATTATATGCACTTTGTGATCTGCATGTAGACATTCTTGCAGCAGGCATAGTAACCCTGTACGTTATGAGTCAAAACTTCCACTAGACAAAACTTCAATCTCTCTCTAGGAAGACCATTAATCACCGGAATTATCGTGAGATATTTATTGTTGCCTGAAAACTGTTGGTGGCAAGGAACACCCAGCAGGTGCTTTTAAAGCCACAATATATTCGAAAACACAGCACCCCCATAATAAGTAAGCACCCGCTGCAGTGGTACCGGTTGCATTGCCCTAGAGCCGGCCCTGCTGCCTTACCTGGCCCTGTCCATCTCTCAGGCCATCTGGTTCTTCCTGGGACCCATGCTGTGTGCTGGTCTCTCCGCTGTCTATCCAGCAGTGTCAGGCTCTGCTCCACCACAGCCTGTGAAGTCCTGTAAAGTCTGTGAGTTGCCACAGTGCTGGCTTCGCATCTACAGGCCATTGGCAGGAAATGAGATTTACAGACAGCCCTTGGCCTTCAAAGTGGGCTGTCACAAATGCCAGGATGGCTGAGGGAGAGACAGGAGACCAGAATGTTGGGTGGGGGGGCAGGATGTCAACTTAGGGGACAATAATTAGCACTGGGGCAGGCAAGTTGGAGACAGAGGCGAGAAGAGAGTGAGAGAGAGGCGACAGAAACAAGGGCCCTTACAAACATTGCCGCACAGGGTGCCACCAGCGCGCTGAAGCCTGCCCTGCTCATATCTCACAGTAACTCAACAATACTGTATTTAAAAAGGGAGATACTCGGGAACACAAGACTGTATTTAAAAAGAAAGGGAGATACTTGGAAATACTTTATTTAATTACCCAAACCTCCTTAATTTATCAAATCTTGCTGCTGTCTTCAGGGTTTGATCTTCAAGGGACAGGAAGGGTCGGGCTCAGGAGGGATGGGATGCAGACAGCAATCAACAAAGGGCCTCTCTCATCTCCCTTTGTTCTCAGAAGTGCAGACTGCAGGCAGCTGATGATGGCAAGGTGAGAAAGAATCCCTTGTGTGCTGCAGCACAACAAAAGGGCAAAGGGCGAGTGTCCTGGAGGCATGTCACTGGTCAAGTGCAGGGCCAGTATAGGTTGCACTTTCATGCGCTAATGGCCCTTCGAATTACAGAAGAGAAGGGAAAATTCTTCTGTCCACTCGTCCCCAACACCCTTGTCCCCGTGTTCCTCCCACTCCAAAATCTGGGGGGCGGACATATCCCCTGCGTCCCCCACACTTCCTACACCCATGGTACTTTGAATACTTTATTCTGGATTTCAAACTTCACATCAGTCCATCGAGCATGACGAACCAGAACACCAAAGAGTACTTGGAGAAGATAAAGCAGCGTCTCGATGAGAACCTGTGCATGCTTCCACATGTACTTGGTATTCAGATGCATGCCAACCCACAGGATCTAGTTGCAGACGAAAGTGCTGATGAAGATGACGATGACCTGGACAAACGCATCTCAATCCGTTCGGCCGACAAGAGGATACATGTGATGAAGAATTCTCTGACTCGGAAGATGAAGGCGAAGGTGGACGCAAAAATGTGCCAAACTTCTAGAAATCCAAAGGTGTGAAGACTGATGAAGAGAGGAACGGCGAGGAGAAGATATAAAGGGAGAGGGCAGGGCAAAGGAGGACAAAACTGATACCAAGAGTGAGCTGAACAACCTCCGTGGATGAAGGAGAACACCCTCGGTTGCAGAATGGCGGAGTGAAATGCAAAAATGATCTGGCACTGTTTTAAAGGGAGTCTCAGCCCCAGGATTTATATTTTATATATGTTTGTGTATACATACCATTTATATAAAATATAAATCCATTCCGTCATAGTTTACCGTGGTGCTAAGTAGAGTAACCCTGAGCTAGCTCTAAATCCACAGAGTGGGACATTTGCCTATACCTGCACTATTACTCACCCAGCACCACTGGCAGCTGCTTGGAATTTGCTGCCTTTTATGTATTTTTTGTATTTGCAAATTCAGTTCTAGGGCTGCTGGGGTGGGGGTTGAGGGAAAACACTGACATGGGTGCCAATCGGTGCCTTGCATATGACCCTTGGACAAAGCTTTATATACGCTCCCTGATTTGACTTGTGCTCCTCTGCAGATGCTAGGGCCGATGTCACTTGCCTGTGGGCTGTCAGTTGTACTCTTTCACAAGATATTTGTCCTCTTGTGCTCTTATTTGAGTGCTGCGAGTTAGACATTGTGTTCAGTGAAGTAATCGTTTTAAAGACATTTGTGTAAGTGCAGTTCAAGTCACCTGGTAACATGGGCTGAATGTTCTTTTGAGTCTGTGGGTTGATGGAGGAATGGTCTGTTTCCCTTCTCTTCTATGCACGTGCCCTACTGATAGAAGATCTCCAGCAGCTCCAAACAGAAGGAAAGAAAGCCATTTGCAATCAGACCCAATCCAGGTCAAGTTCCAATGGTTTCTTGATACGTCTTTGTGCAAGGGGTATCCTCCACATTTGTTGTCTCAACATAAAGGGTATCCTTCGAAGTGCATGTGTGACTTCTTCCTTGGGCTACTCATGTTATGAAGCAGAAAGTGGTTCTTGGATCCACTCTCCTTGCAGGACCACACTCTGTGGCGTCCCCCTTCAAGTACCAGGGTGCTTTTGCCACTGTTTTTGCCTCCTACTCTCTTTGAGCTGTTTCTAAGGTTCTGGAGAGGACCTTTACCTCCACTCAGAGTGACGACGAGTATGGGCTGATGCTTAGTAATCCCACAAGTCCGGTCTAGATCGAGTCATTGCTGCTAACTTTACACACATGTTTTTGTCTCTTAATATTATTTGTATTTTTTAATCCATATATCTTTTTTTTCATCAGGAGGGGGGTTTGTTTGGGAGTGGAGTAGCCTGTATGGGATCATAGGATTGTACGTCTGCACAAATGGCACAGATATTTGTTCTTCCATTAAAATATATTTTTTAATTTCATTTTTGAAAATCTTTACAATAAACCTGGTATCTTTGTATTGCTATGGAAACACTCTATGATGATGTAGACCCGTGTAGCATTGCTATCAAACCACTGACCCAGGCTTGGGAACTACATGTCGCCATACTTAACAAACCCAAGACATGGAGCCCCATCCACACATCACAAGGAAATATAACATTCAAAGGATTCCACTGTTTTGTCAAAGCTATCAGGAAAACTTGATAGTTATTTTTTTCAAAGGCTATGCGTACTTGTGAAGCTATTCAATATGGCAACAGGTATAGTGGCGATGGGGCCCTGGAACAAAAACGCCCCAGTGCACCTGAATTTCAGCTTTATTTAGTTCCAAACAGGGAAATGGAAGAACTATGAGACTCATTTCCATGCCTGCCCTAGAGCCCATATAACAATTCCTACATCACTGGCTATACTGTGTTGCCTGGATATTTGCAGTGTTTTGTCGTGGTGAAATTGGCAATGTTGTAAATATATCTTTGGCCACCTGGTGGCTGGAGTCTTTTTTAATTATACATTTATATTTCTTTTTTTCCTTATAGCTCACAGCTTGACGCCCAAAGGAGTGTCAGGGCACTGAATGATTGTACAACAGGTAAAGCAATGTAGATTAGGTTAAAAATAAAAGAGAGCCTAAAACAGACTATAAGATAACAAAGTATGTACATATATAATCTAATATACTTATTTTGTTTGAAGAGGTATAAAGCAAACTTTAAGTGAAATATTAAAATAAAATGAAAATAGAAAATTAGAGATGAAAATCAATTAATAATGTATTTATCAAGGCAACATTTGAAGGTGCTGCTTGACAAAAAGGAGGTTGCATCTCAGAGGCAATCCTTTAGAGCACTGTTGTTCTTGTACTACCATCTCCTCCTTGTCCCCATTGTAGTCATCACTTACAGGAAAAGAAGTGGCATCTGGAGATTTCAAGCAGCAGGAAACAGAAAAATAGATAACTTAGCCACTGAGCACTGGTGGTGGCATTCCTCAAAGCACAGGGCTCTAGGATACCCCAATACTATTCAGGGAGCTGGAAGCCGCTGACATGCAAGCTCTGCTTTTAAAGTGCAGGTCACTTTGTGGGGCCCCACCCCTTCTCACAGAGACCCACCTAGCACAAATAGATTAATTATTAATCGGAAAGGCATACAAAAGGGCTCAGCCACAGAAGGGCAGTGGTTCAACAATGTCCTCTCTATGAGCGATGACCAACTAAGGCAGTTCCTGTTGACCAGACCTTCCCCTGTGTATCTGCCTTCACTGTTTAGGTACTTAAATGTTTCACTTACCTTGTACTCAGCGGTGGCTGCTTGTAATAAAAAGAGGGAGGCGGGGGGCTACACGAGGAGGGTGTCATGCCGGTGGGGGTGGGAATACTAAAAACAAAACGGGCAAAAAAGCACTTACCTGCTGCATGCCTCCTCTGTGTTCCTCGCCACCTCAGTGCTTCTCTGTTTGTTCCTCTCCCCACCTTATCCAGATGCTTCTATCATGCTGTTACCCAGCATGAGAGAAGTGCCTGGATTGGTCTGAGTGGCCTAAAATGCCACTCAGCTGGGGACTGGGAGCCTGCACTGGTTCTTCACTCGGGCTGTGCGACACAGCCCGGGTAGAGAGATCTAGGTGTGCATGTCAGTTTGGCTGGCCTGGGATGGCTGGCCAAACCAACATGTTCACTTAGAGTGCACACTATTTCTCCTTCCCCTGCTGCTGATGAGGGTCGCCCGACCCGCTGTTCGAGGAGGAAGTGAAAAATAAAATGATAATACAATTGTTGTATTATCATTTTATTTTTCTGCTGCCTTTCAGCAGTGGGGCGACGCTCCTCCTCCATAGTAGAGGGGCCGCCCCTACTTGCACTTGATCCTACCTTACTCTCTTCCCTATTTGAGGAAGGCAATGTTACCTTGATTCTTGTTTAACCCTGTTTCAGGTCTCTATCCTTCCTTCCATTATTTTGACTCCTTTCCAGTCCAGATGAAGTGGGTCTACTCGCAGATCTCTACACTACACTGACTTGTACCTGTGCCAGCTTACATTCTTTAGAGGTATTTATCACCATCACTCTGAAGGTGCTGCTGGTGATACAGTTATCAGTAGCAGTGTAGGTTGGATTAGATAGCACACTTTGGAAGTCTGGCAGTGGGTGAATTACTAAGATCATACACTCACATTGTACTAAGAGGACATTTTACTCATTATTCCCTTTGTCTCATTTCGGCTTCCGTGGTGTCACTATTATCTTTTTTTCTACCTGAGGGGTGGGGGAGGGAGGACCAGGAGGAAGACTCCTTGCTGTACAGTCTGATATACCAGTGAGCAGTGGTCCCAGGAGGTGGTAGGGAAGGGGGGCAGTAAATGTGCCTCCAAAGGCCAGTAACGAACATAGGGCCAGATGTAGCAAATTCCCAAATTGTGACTTGCAATTTGCGAGTCCTTGGGACTCGCAAATTGCAAGTCGCAATTTGGGATGCAGAAAGGTGTCTCAGACACCTTCTGCGACTCGCTATGGGGTCGCAAAGACCCACCTCATTAATATTCATGAGGTGGGTCGCAATTTGCGCCCCCATAGCGACTCTGGGCACTCACGGGGATGGAGGCCTGCTGGGAACAGCAGACCTCCATGTCCGTGACTGCTTTTAAATAAAGCAGTTTTTTTTTTCCAAGCGTAGCCCGTTTTCCTTAAAGGAAAACGAGCTGCACTTAGAAAAAAAAACCGAAACCTTTAGTTTCGGATTTTTTCAGGGCAGGCAGTGGTCCCTTGGACCACTGCCTGCTCTGAAAAAATATTTTTAGGTCCAGTCACAAAGGGGAAGGGGTCCCATGGGGACCCCTTCCCGTTTGCGAGTGGGTTACCATCCACTTCAAGTGGATGGTAACTGCGACTCCATTTGCGACCGCGTATGGAATTGCATACCACTGCGACTCGCAAATAGGAAGGGAACACCCCTTCATATTTGCGACTCGGAAATGCATTTTGCGAGTTGGTTCCGACTCGCAAAATGCATTTCTACATAGCAAACACGCATTTGCGACTCGCAAACGGCGATTTTTGCCGTTAGCGAGTCGCAAAGTGTTTGCTATATCTGGCCCCAAATCACATTGTAGTTCTTAATAATAATGGGAATAGGAAACTGAGACAACATTGTGCAGTCTTCCGGACTTCACCTGTTTATTTGGCAGGATTCTGCGTGAGGTGTTGAAGAACAGGGGTTATTCTGATTTGAATTGGAAGTGGATTTTTTGAGGGTGTCAGATGAAACAAAGTGTATGTTAATAGTTTTATTCCTCAAACAAGGATGTGAGCTACGTTTTAAGGCCCTGAAAACATTGCACATTTTAGGTAATTTGATCAGGTAGTTATGTTCAAGGAATTAAAAGTGATGAATGTGATCTTGTACTCCGAGGTCCCATTGGCTACCATGGATATAATGGAAGAGAGATATGGTCACATGTTTTAGTATTTGCGATGAGAGAAGAACCAGAATGTAGTTTGCATCTAGGTAAGAATTTAATTTGTTTTGGGAGACCAGTGACGAGGACATTTCCATGTTAGTGAGACTTTTTATTTTATTTTTTCAGGGTTATGCTTATGTGTATGGGTCACATGACTCACCAACAATATATGTATGTGTAAGAAATTTGGTTATTAGTTAAGAGGGTTGGAAGACTCAATCAAATAACAAACACAGTCCTTGTTAGGGTAAACCACAAAAGTCACTAAATTGACCTGTATTAAGATATCTGGTAGCTTGGCAAAAGCAGTCAGACTTAACTTTTTTTTAAACAAACTTTATTTAATTTTTAGACAATACATAACCAAGCCCCAGGGGCCCAGAAACACTGTGATTCAATACAATGACATATTATCTGTTTTTTCCCGTCAATGCAACAGCAATTCTCAATCTTAAAGTATCGACCGGATTTCTTCTATACAGTGTCTAAGCCCTGTTGGGCATAGAAAATAACCCTCTCCATCCTCCCTCTGCCCGCCCAGGTCCCTACTTTAGTGTTTTAGTAGCTGTCATGTATATGAGTCAGGTCTCTGCATGGGCCTTGATGTGCACAGTCAGGTCGCTGCCCAGCCCCACTCTATTAGCAATGGAGGGTGACTGTGTCTATTTGCTACTTGATTTGTCAGTTTGCTCTGATGAGCCAGGTGGTGTGTGTGTCAGTTTGCTCTGGTGAGCCAGGTGGTGTGTGTGTCTCGGAGTTTTTTAGGCAATCTGCCAAGTGTTCCCATGCTCGAGCTCTGTATAGTGTTCCTCAGCCCCGTTTTGTCTCCCTAATTAGTGTTGCTCCCTCATACCCCGCCCATCTGACCAACTCTTCCTTCCACTTTGTCAGTCTAGGGCTCCTAGTGTTCTTCCAGTTCATTGTGATCTCCCTTTTCGCAATGATCAGAGCTAAGTCTATGAACCAGGTGGTTGTTTTACATTTAGTGGGCCTTGGAAAACTCCCCAAAAGACAGACCAGGGGAGTATGTAGGATCAACCTCATCGTAATTTATTTGACAGTGCTCACCACTCCTTTCAAATAATCAGTTAATAGTGGGCATGTCAATACCATGTGCTGCATCTCTGCCCTGTGTCCCCCACAGCATGGACAGGCCATCTTGCTGGCCCCAAAGAGGCAGATTATCTTACCAGGGGTTAAGTAGGCCCTGTGCAGGAAGTAAAAGCTCATCAGTTTAAATTGAGCATTGTGGGACACTGTGTATGTGTTTGCAAGGATTTTGGTCCAGTCCATCTCTGTGATTGGACGTGTAAGGTCCCTTTCCCATGTTTCACGCAGTGCTAATAGAGGCGTGTTACTATTATGTCACAAAGCTTGATAGAGTCAGGCCCGAAATGGTACATAAAGTTTGGCATCATCGGTTATGTGATGGTTCTTCTGTCCCTGGTCCCATTGATCACATATTGTTGGTCCCCATAGATCACGTATTGTGGCGATTATCGCCCTATGCAACAGAAACTGTCCCCTCGGTACATCAAAGGTTGAGGATAAGTCCTCAAAAGCTAAGATTTCTCCATCTCTGTGAAGGTCCCTTATTCAGGTTACTCCTTATCTGGCCCATTCTACGATACACAGTAGAGCATCACCCTGCATCGTTAACACTAATCTCTGCACTGGCAAATCTGGAGGATATGGCGCCCTAGTACGCATGCGCTAAAGGGCTCGCTGCCAGCAGGGATGGATGACCCACAAGTCAGTAGCTCTCTCTCGCAGTGGTTGGCTGGGGTTTGGGGAGATCTGATATAGTGTTTAGGACTCTGTGGAGTCTCCATCACAGTGCCCCCAGAATGTTGCCAACTCTAGATCCACTGGGTGAACCACTTTAGTTGAGCAACCCAGTAGTAAACCTCCATATCTGGCACCTCTAGTATCCCCTCTGCGGTTGGGCGCACAGCTTCAACAATGCCACTCAGCATCAATAGGGAGTTCAGGTCCTTAACAATACCTTGTGGTATAATGAGGGGCAGTGTGGAGAAGAAGAACAATAGTCTGGGAAGTGCTACCATTTTTGCGATTCAGATTCTGCCCGCTACCGATAAGAGCAAGGTCTTCCAAAAATTCTATAGTGGACCGTAAGCTTCTGACCACTGCTCCAATGTTGTTTTCCAGCCTATCAAGAGGGTCAGGGTATGGCTGGACCCCCAGGTATTTGAGGCACATCCCTTCCCAAGTAAGGCCCAGCAGGTCACAGGGCTGGTGGGCTGCACTGCTGAGCGGGAAGAGGTGGGATTTTTACCAATTAATGAGCAAGCCAGATGTCCTCCCAAAACATTCTAGCATGGCTGTTGCTCTAGGTAGTCCGTTATCTACATCTCACAGGAACAGGAACATGTCATCTGAAAAGAGGGTGGAGTGGTGTTGTATGCCCCAAAGTCTAGTCCCTGGTACACCGTGCGGGAGCACCCACTACTGGCCAGAGGCTCAACAACAATGGCAAATAAAAGTGGGGAAAGGCCACGAAGCCTCCTCAAGTGATCCGCGACTGCTTAGAAAATTAAATAATATTAACAGATTAGGTCTCCAGCTTTCAGTAATGACTCAAAAGGGGGTCCCTGGATTCCATTAATGATTCATTGGGGGTCCCTGGGTTCCAGTAATGATAAAATGGGGTCCACAGAAGTCAAAAGGTTGGGAACCACTGGTCTAACCCATTGGATAAATTCTGCTCCTAAATCTATCCTCTCCATCACTTGTAATAGGAAGTCCCATCGTAGGCTGTCAAAGGCCTTTTCAATATCTATTGCTACTATGGCCGCTTTATGTTTGTCTATTAGTTCTGCGTCCAGTATTGCATTGAGCCTTCAACTATTATGGGCCGTGTTGTGCCCCAGGATGAATCCAGCCTGATACGTGTGGATCAGCCTGAGCATCAGGGGGAAGAGCCTTGTTGCCAATATTCTACTTAAGATGTTGTTGTCTATGTAAAGCATTGACAATGGGCAGAACGCCCGCAAGTCTAGAGGTTTCAGTAGTGGGATCAATAATGCTTCACTAGTGGTGGTAGGCAGGTGACCTGATTCCCGAGTGATCACATAGAGGTCCACGATTTTAGGTGCTAGGTCACCTTGGTATGCCACGTAGAACTCGACTGGGAATCCGAGTCTTACCCAGAGCCAGAACGTTAACCACTGCTCTTACAATCTGAATTGTGATATCTCTGCCCAGTGCCTCCCTTTCTTCCGGCTTTAGTATTGGGAGACCCACTGCGTCCAGGAAGTCATTCATTAGTTGGGGGGGGTCTGGTGGAGGAGCATATAGGGTAGTGTAGTATTCCTCAAACCTGCTATTTATGGCTCCCTGCATGTAGAGGTGTTCCTGTTTGCCTGAAACTGAGTCTACCTCAAGGATGACAGAACCTCTGGAGGAGGGACTCCCAAGCCAAGCTAGTAGGGTCCCTGACTTATCGTGCTCTGCATGAACATGGATCATTTATTCACAATAATCAAAGCAGCAAAGTTTCTCTGTACATACTGCTACCTGCTCTCTGGCTTCTAACCATTGTTGTGTCAGTTCTTGGTTTCCTGGCCTTACAATCTCCAACTGCCTTAAGGCTTGCTCATAAGTTTGGTGTCCCATCCACTAAGGGAGAAGTGGCCGTAGCCGTGTTGTCTATGAAATAAGTCTGTATGGCCTCCCCAGTGGTGTTCTAGAAAATCAGGTTCTCCAATGTCTCTACTCGTAGGCACTAGTTGGGGATACGAGGGCGCTCACAGACACTGTCCAGCCTAGGTATTCTGTGTTTCAGGTCGCACTATGTACTCCCTGGGAGCACAAGAGGGTGTCTAGACATATGTATAAGTCGTGCATTCCTAAGTAGAACGAGTAATCTCTATCATTGTGATGTGTGTGCTGCCAAGTGTCTATTAGACCCGATCTCAGTTGCCAGTCCATGAGCATGCGGGCAAGGCAGTGAACACGGGAATCCAGTAATGGTGGGTGGGACCTGTCCCGTATTCGGTCTGCTACGCTATTGTAGGCCCCCCAGTAGGATATTTTGAGTCATTTATGGTGCTAGGAGCATGGACATTGCAGCCAGGAAGCCCCCTTGGTCAGCATTGGGGACATAATTTCCTACTGTGCTCTGGTCTTTGCTAGCCAGTCATCCCAATACCCCTAAATACCAGCCACAGCACCTCTCAACCTCACTTCACGCCACCCGGAGGAAGTAAGGATGAGTGATAATAGTTAGGGCCCAACCACTAGCCAACTTTCATACAGTCATGACATACAATTATAGTCACAGTTTGGTACTTCACAGTGCACGAGTACTGAGGGTAGTTTCACTGGATGATTTAATCAGATGTGCCCGGGGTTGATCAACGGCATCAAGGATTCGGAGTCGTGAGAGGTCACTGATGCTTGCTCCGAGTCATAGTCCCGGGATCCATTGTCTGCTTCCAAGGATGGGGGACTGGGACCTGCTGCGCTAAGTGCTGCCACTTCCTCTACAACTCTTTGGTGTTCCTGCATGGCCTGTGAGCGCAGAGCTGCTGCCATATTCTTTATCATCCTCCTCTTGGTTGATTTCTGTTTTGGGCCTGGGTGGCAGCTGCAGGGCGACCGTCCCCCCCGGGGGAGCCCATCGACCCAATCCTATACTGCAGCAGGTGTGATGAAGAATTTCACTCCTCTGCCATGTGCCATTCATAGCCTGGCCAGAAAGAACATGGCATAGTTTATACCAAAGGTCGCATTTTTTGGACCTCCCTGGTGAAGTCTAGGAAAAGCATCACCCTCTGGCTGTCCACTAGAGTGTCTCCCTTGAGTCGTGCCTGGGCCAGGATATGATCTTGGTTATGGTAATACAGGAGTTTGGCCACAAAAAGCCATGGGGCCACTCCTGGCAGAGGCCGTCATGCCCACAAGTGGTGTGTGCATTTGAAAGCATTATATTGGGACTGGCCTACTTGTGCCACTTTGTCACAGAGCCACTTCCCCAGAAAGGTGACCGTGTCCCTGGAGGTGTCCTCTATTTTCCCGGAAAGACCAATGATCTGAATATTATTCCATCCCTATTTTCAGTCTTTGGCTCTTTTCTCCAATGTTTTGGCTCTCCTCCACCTTCGACCTCCTGCCATGTACCAATGTCAGTTTGGGAGTAATGGTGTTGAGCGTCTGCTCCGTAGTCATGACTCTTTCGGCCAGCCTTCTGTGGCCATCCCTTAAGAGTCCTATGTTGGTGGCCACAGCATATATTTTTCATTCTAACTCCTCGCAGGAGGCAGCAATGGCCTGCAGTAGAGTGTACACCATTGCACTGTGGCTTTATTTGGGGAGGGTTGGTGTTCACGAGTGTTTGAGTGGTCGTGGATAGCCCCGGGAGGAGTCAGTGTCAGCCTGGTCTTGGCTTTTGGAATATTTGCCCATCTTTATGATTCAGTTAATGCTTCAGTCCAGGGGCTTTTCCGGTACTTCAGAAGAGTCAGCCTACCACAGGCTAAAAAGCAGGTGTTCAGGTGGTCAGTTTGGTATCTGGAATGGTGGTGTATACTGTTCAGTCTGTAGACGTCCCACTAGTTATGTATATGCCCTAGGTAGATCAGGCCAGGCTGTCTGTGCTCTGTGGAGTAATTTGCTGTGCAGGTAAGTGGAGGGGGTGGTATGGGTAATCTCCTGCACTATATGTTGGATACCTGCACAGGTGCTTGCAGTGTCACAGAGATAGAGGGAAGGGGACCCCCTCCTGTGCTTTTTAGTCAAAGATCAGAGGTGCGTGTGAGTCCTAGCAGCACCCTAGGGCTCCCCCATTCCCTCCAATGCAGTAATAGACCTGGTCGGTGACCCCTCTGTTTCCACAGGGCCATCTGCTGCTCTCTCTGCTTTCCCAGATGTGCCTCTGGCTGTTGTATTCCTTTGGGGTGTGGGCCCCCCTAAGTCACCAGGGTCCCAGAAGGCAGCTCCTCTGCTGGTTTCTCAGCCACATGCATTGTTCAACCATTTTCCTCTCCACACACTGCTGGTCATGTGCTCCTCAATACCTCCCCTCAGCGGGCAGGTTGGGTTATGTGCTGCACTCCACGTAGGCTCCCCTTCATGAGAGGTTGTACAGCACTGATTCTGGGACGGGTCATCTGCTTCCAGGGCTCCGGATCACTCCAGGTCAGGTGCAGAGTGCAGTTGGGCCTACTAGACAGGCCTCCGCCCCCCAGGCAGGCTGATTCCCCCACATGCCGCCGTAGGGGTCTCCCAGTGCGCTGTAGAGAATGAACCAGTCCAGCAGTTACCCTCCCTCTTATCTCTGCCATGCCGGTTCACACCGTGGTCGATGCAGGTGTCCTGTAGGCCGCTACTGCCTCCTCTGCCAGATTGCAGTCCTCTCTGGCTGAGTCCCCGTCATAGGTGACCCATCTGCCACTCGGTCGCTCGCACTGCCACCTCTGGTCATTCACACCTACCCCCGGACCTTGTGGCATCACAGTGATGGTGCGCTTCACTGTGTATGGGGCCTGGAAGTCCCATCCTGCTAGCTCCCACGTGCTGCTCCATAGCTCCGGCATGCTTGCTGCACCACCATCTTGGAGAGCAGGCGGGTGGCCAGGCGGTAACCTGCTGGTTACTGTTTTTACACCTCAAATTTCGTCTCCATCACTCAATTGTAGATCGCCTGCCTGCTGTAGGCTAGTTCAATGCTGGTTGCCAGGTCAGGTCCGGTTTTTCCATTCAAGATACCGCTGGATGTTGGAGTTCATTCGGGTGTGCCACAACTCCCATCCTGCTTCATGGGTGCATGGCCAAGCCCTCACAGTCAGACTTAAAGTGTAAATTATTTCTGCAGCACTCAAACAATAATGAAATTACAATATAACACAAGAAAAATCCCACAACAACTTAACTTAGAAAAATATAGTACAATTTTCATAAATACAATGGTACAAGAACGACAAAAATCCCTGTAGCTCAGACAGGAGGTCAGCCAACTGACCAGTGGAGTCACTCATGTTAGCCTGTGATGAAGGGAGGAGGTCCAACCTTCCTTCTCAGAGAGCAAGGCAGTCCTCAGGCAATAGGCAGTTCTCTGGTAGCAGCAGGGTAGTCTTCTAGTGGCCAATAGTTTTGGGGTATACAGGATTTGTAATCCTCTAAATGTTGAGTGCTACACTGAATAAATTATATTGACCTCTGGTCGACCTAGTTGTGAGCCAATGTTGTCTGTTCAGATTCGTGCTTTGAGTGATCCTGTTGGTTTGTGACACAGGGCTTTAGACTGAAATAATACCTGTCGAGGATGGAGCCTTTTATATCACTATTTATTAGAAAGTTTGGGCATGCTGGATAGATGAGCTGGAGTATTACAAGGACCTAGTTGTGAGCCAGTACTGTTTATTTTATTGTTTAAGCCTCAAATGGGCCTGTTTGTTCATGGGGGATGGCCATGAACTGAAATAAAGACTGCTCCAATTATTTATTCCAGGATTGTATTTTTATAGAACTACTTAGAAGAAAGTTTGAACTGGCATATTAGCATCAAGAATATTTATAAACTATGCTTCTTTGCACAGGGGCATCCTTTTGTAAAGAGCTAACTGGAGATGAGAAGGATGCTTTTTTATAACACTCTCCAATAGACACAATCAGGGATTAAACATGAAACTTACTGGTCATGTGAATGTGAAAATCAAGGTGGCCACTTCCTTCTGAGCCTCCGAGATTCCCTCATAAACAATGACACTTTAAGATTGTTAAGGTGACTTTTTACCTTCCCCAATATGTTTAGGATGATTTTGCAGGGCCAGTGCTTCATGTAGCAGTAATTCTTGAAACTTTTAGTGAATAATTCAAGATGTTCTCTCTCCTTGAGCCTTCTACTGGTTCCATGCTGCAGAGCTGCTGTAAATCCTGTCAAGAAGGTGGAGTCATATACAGGAAAGGGCGCGGCTGAGGCCTAAACCACTCCCACAGCTGGTTTTAGCTGCTGCACTGCCTGCCTTTATTGCAACTCTCATCTCTATATGTATTTATCTTTCATTGTATGTGCACCTAACTTTATTGGAAGATATTTACTGCAATGGAGATGAAAATACTGTTCTCCTTAATAGAGTGAGGTCATGTGGTTACTTGTGTGCACAACAAGCACAAACAAATAACCTCTCCTCCTCCAGTTAAATCAAAAATCGAATGAGCCCTCTTTAGCAACTTTCCTGGGGGAATTACAAGCACTACACTCTATTACTGATAATATTGTGTCAGAAATAAAATATACCTGTAAAGACATGGCTAGTCTCTCTATGAAGGTTTCTGACAATGCAATAAAAATTCAGGATAACAAAACTAAAATTGATAATATGGTGCCTGTTACTGAAAAAAATGTAGTAATCTCCTGCTTGATTTAGAGAATCACAATCAACAGTACAATCTGTGTATCTTTAATTTACCAGAAGATGGCAAAGGCAATAACTGCAGAACATATTTAGACAACTTGTCACCTGCTCTTTTACATATAAAATTCCTAGAGAAATTGAAATTGGCAAGGTGCACAGAATCCATTCACATCTCAATCCAAGCAATACTGTTAGAAATTAGGTTTTTGGTTGGTAGTCATGTTACCCTCTGTCCAAGCAAGGACCCTTAGGGCCTCATTATGATCCTGGCGGGCGGCAGAGGCCGCCCGCCAGGATGCCGCCGTCCAAAATACCGCGCCGCGGTCAAAAGACCGCGGCGGGTATTACAAGTTTTCCCCTGGGCTGGCGGGCGGTTGCTGAAAAACCGCCCGCCAGCCCAGGGGAAAACGACCTTCCCACGAGGATGCCGGCTCGTAATCGAGCCGGCGGAGTGGGAAGGTGCGACGGGTGCAGTGGCACCCGTCGCGTATTTCAGTGTCTGCAAGGCAGACACTGAAATACTTTGCGGGGCCCTCTTACGGGGGCCCCTGCTGTGCCCATGCCATTGGCATGGGCACGGCAGGGGCCCCCAGGGGCCCCGCGACCCCCCCTACCGCCATCCTGTTCATGGCGGCTTTCCCGCCATGAACAGGATGGCGGTAGGGGGGGTCAGAATCCTCATGGCTGCGGAGCGTGCTCCGCAGCCATGGAGGATTCAAACGAGCAGCGGAAAGTCAGCGGGAGACCGCTGACTTTCCGCTTCTGACCGCGGCTGAACCGCCGCGGTCAGAATGCTCGTTGGAGCACCGCCAGCCTGTTGGCGGTGCTCCCGTGGTCGGTGGCCCTGGCGGCCACCGGCCACCAGGGTCAGAATGACCCTCTTAGTCTAGTCAGGGTAAAGGAAAATCACCCTTAGTTAAACCCCAATCACCCCCTTGGTAGCTTGGCACAAGCAGGCAGGCTTAACTTCAGAAGCAATGTGTAAAGTATTTGTACCAAAACGCACAATAACACCAAGAAAATGCTACAAAATGGACACCACACCAGTTTAGAAAAATAGGTAATATTTATCTTAATCAAACTGGACCAAAACGACAAACATCCAAGAAACACAAGTCAAGATATGAATTTTCAAAAGAATAAGAGTCTTAATCCTAAGAAAACAGTAAGAATGCTGTTGTTACACAAAGTATCTGGTTAGCATCAAAAATAAAGCCGCCCGGGTGAGCGTGCATCGGAAAAGGCAGCAATGCGTCAATTCCTTGTTTGCAAGGGAGGCCGTGCATCGTTTTCTTCTCAGGTCGGGTTGGCGATGCATCCTTTCTTCTCTCTTGCAAGAGAGCGATGTGTCGATTTCCAGACGGGGAACCTCGGATCCTCGCAGAGTCATGTGACGCACAGGGATGATGCGTGGAAAATCCTGTTGCACAGTGTTAGAAAACCGTGCTGCGTGGGGTTTGCGCTCATTATCAGCAGCTGCAACCTGGTGTTGCATGTCCTTTCTCCACCCACGATGCGTCGATCTCCCTGCCGCAATGCAGGTGAAGCATCGATTTTAGCCACGAGGCAGGCTGCGTGTTGTTTATCAGCCGCGTTGCAGGTGGTGTGTCGATAAATTTACCCGCACGGAGTTCTGTACGTGGATTTTCAGCTCCTGTCTGCCAACTTCACCTTTCAAAGGCCCAGGGACTGGATAGGACACCACTTGGCAGGGCAGGAGTCTCAGTAGAGAGTCCAGATGTTAGCAGAGGAAGTCTTTGAAGGCCCTGAGACTTCAAAACAGGAGGCAAGCCCTTGGAGATTCTTTACAAGCAGGCATGCATAATAAACTCCAGTGTTTGTCCCCTTTTGCAGGCAGAAGCAGCAACTGCAGGATAGCCCAACAAAGAAGTCACAGGCAGGGGAAGCACTTCTCCTCAGCTCTTCTCCTTGGCAGAGGTTCCTCTTGCTTTTAGAAGTGATTTAATTTTCAGGGATTTGGGGTCCAATACTTATACCCCTTTCTGCCTTTGAAGTAAGCCCACTTCAAAGGAAAGTCTCTGTTGTTCTCCAGATTCTGCCTTGCCCAGACCACGCCCCGGACACACATCAGGGGTTGGAGATTGCATTGCGAGAGGGCAGGCATAGCCCTTTCAGGTGTAAGTGACCACTCCTCCTGCCCACTCCTAACACAAATGGCTCATCAGGGTATGCAAGGTACACTCCAGCTCCCTTTGTGTCACTGTCCAGAGGAGAGGTGCAAACAGCCCAACTGTCAAACTGACCTAGACAGGGAATCCACAAACAAGCAGAGTCACAGAATGGTTTAAGCAAGAAAATGCCTTATTCTAAAAGTGGTATTTCCAAACTAACAATCTAAAAACCAACTTCACTAAAAGATGTATTTTAAAATTGTGAGTTCAGAGACCCTAAACTCCAAATTTCTATCTGCTCTCAAAGGGAATCTGCACTCTTACATTATTTAAAGGCAACCCCCATGTTAAACTATGAGAGAGATAGGCCTTACAACAATGAAGACTGAATTTAGCAGTATTTCACAGTTAGGACATATAACACTCATCACTACATGTCCCACCTTTAACGTACACTGCACCCTGCCCATGGGGCTACCTACGGCCTTCCTTAAAGGTCCCTTACATGTATAAAAAGGGAAGGTTTAGGCCTGGCAAGTGGGTACACTTGCCAAGTCGAATTGGCAGTTTAAAACTGCACACACAGACACTGCAGTGGCAGGTCTGAGTCATTTTACAGGGCTACTTATGTGGGTGGCACAACCAGTGCTGCAGGCCCACTAGTAGCATTTGATTTACAGGCCCTAGGCACCTCTATTGCACTTTACTAGGGACATACTAATAAATAAAATATGCCAATCATGGATAAGCCAATTTTACACTTACATTTTACATAGAAGCACTCGCACTTTAGCACTGGTTAGCAGTGGTAAAGTGCCCAGAGTATCAAAAACAGCAAAAACAGAGTCTAACATACATCAACAACCTGGGAAGCAGAGGCAAAATGTTAGGGGAAACCACACCAAGGATGCCAAGTCTAACAAATACCAAACCTTGCAAAATGATCTGTAAAGTCCTACGTCAACTTCACTTAGGGCCTAATTATGACTGCAAGACTCGCAGTGGCATTCAGACCGCCGCACTGTAGGGGGTCTGACTGCCACATTACAACCTTGGCAGTCAGAACGTCAGGGGACAACTGACACTGCCTGGAACAAGGTTCCCAATGGACTGACGGCGGTCAGACGCCTGCTTAAACAAGGCGGTGCTGAACTCAGTGCCGCAGTGCTGATTACGACTCCTGTTTCCGCCAGCCTTTTCACAGCATGGTCCCAGGGGGGCCCATGCACTGCCTAGGCCATTTCATGGGAAGAGCAGGGACCCCTATGTCCAGCACCTTCAGAATGCGCACTGTCTGCTTTGCAGGGTGCTGTAGTGCTACGGTATTTGCCTCGGCTTAAGGGAGCAAAGACCAATACCATAGCACTGTTCCTGCCAGTCTGACATGCAGGAACATTGTAATATGATATTCCCGCAGGTCAGCCCAGCAGAAACATCTGAATATGCCCGGGGGTTGTCGTGCAGCCAGTATTATGGTTGTCTTCTCCCTGCAAGTTTTGGCTGTCAGAGTTTTGTGACCACCAAACTCGTAATGAGGGCCTTAGTCTTTCTCCAGAAAGCAACGAGAGAAGCCCTGACTGTAATGGTTAAAGGGAATATAATTTTTATACATCAAGACTTTGCCAAGGAAACAGTTGAGATCCGCAAAGAGTTTACTGAGCTCAGACAAGATTCAGGCCCTCATTACAAACCTTGAGGTTGGTGATAAAGCAGCGGTAATATAGCCAACAGGACGGCAGTAATAAATATGAAATTATGACCACGGAGGAAACCACTCAGACAGACACCCACTTTAACACACCGACCGCCAGGGCAAAATCAACAGGCACCACAACGGTAACCGCCTACCGACAGGCAGACGACAATGTTCCGCCCACTGTATTAAGACATGCCAATCAGCCACCTTTTCTGGGGCGGTACCAATGACATCAAAAGCCTGGCGGAAACACTGCACAGAAGGGAAAGGACTCACCTCTGGAGACTCAAGGAAGAACCACGCCTCCATGGAGCCCGATTTGCATGTGTTCTCCATGCTCTTCTATGTTCTACTCCACTATGAATACCAATGTCGGCGAAGACGACCACGGTGACTTGCCCACTGCTTTGTCCTGGGAAGTGCAAGGCCCCAGTCCTCAAGTGTGTGACTTGCCCACATGTTCTGGAGGGGGCACCATGCCCTGTGCTTGGTCCTAGGGAGTGCAAGGCCACAGTCTCTCAAGTGGATGGCTTCTTCTGCTGGCTCTGAGGGGGCATTGTGCCCAGTGAGCTTCATCCTGGGGAGGATGGGGTGAGTGGATGGCTTCTCCACTGGTTCTGGAGGGGGAATTGTGCCCAGTGAGCTTCATCCTGGGGAGGATGCGGTAAGTGTATGGCTTCTCCACTGGCTTCTTCCACTGGTTCTGGAGGAGGCATTGTGCCCAGTGAGCTTCATCCTGGGGAGGATGGGGTGAGTGGATGGCTCCTTCTACTGGTTCTGTAGGGGGCATTGTGCCCAGGTTCCCGGAGGGGGCATTGAGCCCTGTGATGCAGATCCTGGGGAGTGCAAGGTCACAGTCTGTCACCTGGGTGTCAGAACCACAGGATGTGCTGGGGCCAGGCTGCACAACAGCCCCTGGATGTAGGACTATACTCTGTCCACCTGCGGTAATGGCTGCTCAGTGATGACAGTGGTGGTTCTGCTGGTGGAGCTGGCAGTGGTGGGGGGAGGCTCCAGCCCATCCCCTGCAGCCTCAGACGGCTGCCCACTGGGGCTGCTGCTGCTGGCAGTGGTGCTGCTGGGGGAGCTGGCAGTGGTGGGGGGAGGCTCCAGCCCATCCCCTGCAGCCTCGGACAGCTGCCCACTGGGGCTTCTGCTGCTGGCAGTGGTGCTGGTGGCGGTGCTGGCAGTGGTGGGGGGAGGCTCCAGGCCATCCCCTGCAGCCTCAGATGGCTGCCCACTGGGACTGCTGCTGGCAGTGGTGCTGGTGACAGCGCTGGTGGCGGTGCTGACAGTGGTGGGGGTAGACCCCAGCCATTCCCCTGCAGCCTCTGACGGCTGCACCACCATGGTTGGTAGTGGGGGTCCGACTGAGTCCCTGCACCAGGCCCCTTGTCTCTACTGCCTGCTGTTGCAGGCCCCTTGCTCCTCCTTCCTGCAGCTGGGGCTGCCTCCTTGCCCCTCCGTACTGCAGCTGGTGCTGCCTCCTTGCCCTTCCGTCCTGCTGCTGGGGCTGCCTCCTTGCCCTTCCGTCCTGCAGCTGGTGCGGCCTCGTTGCCCTTCCGTCCTGCAGTTGGGGCTACCTCCTTGCCCTTCCATCCTGCAGCTGGGGCTGACTAATTGCCCTGCCTCAACGCACTTGGGGCTGGCACCCTGTCCGTCTGGCTGGCTGGTGGCCGTGATCCTTTCCCACGTGGAGTAGTTGGGGACACTATTGTGCCCGTGGACTGGGTGGCTGAGGTGCTTGCCTGGGTTTTGACCGCCCTGGCCTGACGTGAAGAACGGGGGGCAGGGAAGAGGTCAATGGTGGAGAGGAAAAGCTTCTTAGGGACATTGGGGCGGGAAGAGGGAGATGGTTTGGGAGTGGAAGAAGAGGGAGTGGTGGTAGAAGGTGTCTGCTGTGTTTGGTTACAGGTGCATGGGCTGGATGCTGATGTGAGGTGGATGGCTCTTGGGTGTCTGTGTGCTTGCGTTTGTGTACTTTGGGAGGAGGGGGCACAGACACAGTGGTAGAGGACACAGGGGACCTGTGCATGGATGTGGGGATGGTGACTGCCAGTGAGGGGCATGTACTGTTAGGTGTGCTGGTGGTAGTGGATGAGGATGTAGTGCATGCAGGTGTGAGTGGAGACGCAACTGGGAGGGAGGTGGAGGACGAGGAGGAGGGGGCCACACTGGAGGCAGTGGATGTTGGTATATCTGCTTCTGGATGGTGTTTGTGTGAGTGCCTGTGGGATGAAGTGTGGTGCTTGTGTTTGCCATGTCCACTCTTGTGTGTTGTCCTGGGTGCATGCTCGTCTGACTGTGTGCTTGGGATAGGTTGGGATTGAGGGGAATGGGATTGGGAAGAGGAAGTTGGAGGGGGGAGGCTGGAAACAGGGACAATGACTGCCATTAGAGAGGAGGCCAGAGCCTGGATTGATCTATTTTGGGCCTCCAATCCAGTGTGAATACCCTCCAGGAATGCATTTGTCTGTTGCATTTGGGCTGCCAGGCCCTGGATGGCATTCACAATGGTTGACCCCCCACAGAGATGGATCTCAGGAGGTCAATAGCCTCCTCACTCAGGGCAGCAGGGCTAACTGGGGCACGGCCTGAGGTGCCTGTGGCAAAGGAGATGACCAACCTCCTGGGTGAGCGGGCATGGGAAACTCCCTGCTGGGCTGCTGGGAGGGCGGTGCTGGTACGGGGGTGGCGGCTATACCTGTAGCTGGGGAGGGCACAGAAGTATCCATCAGAGGAAGTATACGTGTCCGAACTGTCCCCTCCTGTCTCCGCTGTGGTGCTCACCTCACCCTCTGTCCCACTGGTGCCCTCACTGTCGGTGGATTCGGCATCCTGGGTCCTGTGGGATGCAGCTCCCTCCGTCTCTGGTGCCTCTGCTCCTCTGCCAGATGATGCTAATGCACATAAGGAGAGGGTGTCAAAACAGAAAGTGGGGGGAAGAGACAAAGGATACACTTGGTCAATGGCTCCAACAACAACACCGTTGGCGTACACAACACACTCACACATAGGGAACAGCCCTAAGCACTAGGCAATGCACTACCACTCACAATGCTAGTCACCAGCCCATGGATTGGGACACCTAACGCCAATTGCAGCATACCTGTGACCCACAGACCTCTGCCCAGTAGTGGATGCCTACTAGCTTGGTTTGAGTACTTTCACATCAGAACCATGCCCAACATGGAACCTACCCTGCAATGCCAGGCCTGGGCTAGTGGCACCCACAGGGCCCACACCCCTCACCCGGATACCACCCCACCAGGCGCAAGTTGTATACTGGAGCACTGTACTCACCCCCTTGTTGCTGCTGTGATGCCCCCAAGTGCCCATCCAGCTCTGGATAGGCCACTGCCAGTATGAGGCCCATCGGGGGTCAGGGTTCGACGGGCACCCTTCCTCGTTGGGAGGCCATCCCCAGCTGGGCCTCCGCGATCTTCCGTGCCCAGCATCTCAGGTCCTCCCACTGTTTCTGACATTGGGTGCTCTGCCTGCTGTAGACCCCCAGGGTCTGCACGTCCTTGGCGATGGCACGCATATACCCTTCTTTTGATGGGCGCTGACCTGCAGGGAAATAGACACAGGGAAAGGTATTAGTCTGACCATCCTCCCTGTTATAATCATGGCCCACCGAGGTAAAGACAGGGGCCCTTTTCCAGTGGCGGCCCGTCCTTTAGGGCGGAGGGGCCATGCCCCCCCCACCTTTTTCCCCTCATGAAGAGTGTCTGTCAGGCTGAACAAAGGTCAGTCTGACAGAGACTCTCCATATTCAGCTCAGGCAGCCAGGAGCAGACATGCGAGATTTGTGCACACTCCTGGCTGCCTGAGCTGAACTTTGCTGGGCTGAGGAGGTCACAGCTCCTATGGGTGTGACCTCCTCGGCTCAGCAAAGGTGCCTCGACGCTCTCCCCTGGGTGACGAGGAAAGCGTCACCAATTGACACTCTCCCTGGGCGCTTCAGGTTTAAGCCCTGAAGTGCCCAGGGCGAGTGTCAATCAGTAACACTTCGTCACAGAGTGGGGTGGGATCAGCAGTCTCACTGACCCCATCCCACTCTGTGACGAGGCTGGGACTGGTGCCTTCCCTCATTGACTGACCTAATCGAGAGTCGAGCATTACCAGGATTATATGCATACAACAGAAGACATCTGGTGGACAGTTCTACTGGCAATACAACCCAAACTGGATGGATTACCAATGACAAAAAAACTATTGAAAATGGAAGCAAGATTCATTGAGAGATTTCAAACAGCGAGAACTGGGTTAAATGACGTTGATGAAATGTGGGCATTAATTAAGTGAGACCTGCTTCCTATCTCAAGAAACTTTGATATCCTGTCAACACTTACAGAATGATAATGCATCTTGCTTAATGCGTTATATTACTTTAGTTACAATAGGTTTGCTGAAATAGATATATTTTTGTAGTACCTTGACGTGAAGAAAAAGCATGTAAACCTGTTTTCGATCTTTGTTTAATGTCTATAAGTTGACCCAGAAGTATGAAGAAATGTGCTTTATAAATCCTTTTGGGTAGAGAGCAGGAAATACGAAAAGGCTCTTTAGATAGTTAAACCGATAACAATTGAAGTAGTGTTGCCCAAGTGCAAAAAATTTGAAATATAACAGACAAATTAAGCAGAGGTAAATTATTTCATTTTTATGCTTACTAATTATTATAAATTTTTGTTGTTGCGAGGTGAGGGTACATATATTTTTGAATAATTACTCTCCTTGACATCAAAGCTGGGTTAGAGAATTTCGGAAATACTGGCTTTAGTAATGGGAAAGAGAATTAGTTTTCCCAGTTTTAAGATGGCCGCGGTCTTTTCCGACGCGAGCCACCATGTCTGTTAGAGTACCCATGACGCTACGGTCGGCATTCACTATTAGAGACGCCGCAACGGCTCTAGCACGTTTAGTTGCTTAGGAACGAACGCAACACGGAAGACCGGCATTTGCAAGGCTACACGCCGGAGAGCCAGTTCCATTGACTAACGCGCTGTACACGGTAAAGATAACAACGGCGTTTTAGTTATTTAAAGTAGCAAGTTTGAAACAAGGATTTGAATGTTGATTTAAGCCTCTATGTTTCCTGTTAGGTTGCCGATATTAGCAGCATTGGATTCATTCCAGATCGACACATATAAGCAGCTGGGCTCAGCGCTTATGTTAACTAAGGACAAGATCTTAGGCACTTGTCACTCGGGTTCTAATTAAGGTAAACACATCAGCCGGTTATTTTAGGTATAAGTAAAATAGAGTATATCTGGTTAAATAACTTAGTCCACTCTAGAAGTAGTGAAGTAGTTATCCACAGCAAGTGATAAAATTGGCTTATGCTGATTTACATAGATTTGTACACTACAAAATTTAGTGAATAAGGGTTCCAAATAAATTTAAGTTTTATGTAACATCATATATTCTGTAGGCATGTATCATACACTTTTAAGCTGATTTATTTATGATATGGATGAATGTATATTCGTAAGTTCTGTCTACGTTTTTTCTTTTGTCTTCTCTAGAGCTATGATTGCCCTTTTTCAGTCCTGATGAGGCCTTAAATCAGCAGGCCGAAACGCGTCGACCTTTTTGTTTTTGCAAGTGTATTGGGTTGGTTAAATAATGGACTATTTTGAAAAAATCTAAGACGCATTGTATCATGCTTGTTGGAAAGAAATATATAACATGTTGATGATGATATAAAAAAAGCCTAATACCTTAGCACATAAAAGTGGATCACATGTGGAGTGATAACAAGTGACCACCATTCAAATATATAGGGCATTATTTTAAGATGTTTTTATAGTGGTAATTCTTTGATGTAAGCTATTATGTATGTCTTGTCAAGTGTCATTTGATGTATTGTTATTGTGATATTAGTTATAAGTGTTATATTACCATAAGTCCTTTTTTGCTATTTGAATAATTTAGTTAAAATAAATGTGAGAAATAAATAAATTCAGAAGTAACAGAATATAGGACTGTTCTTATAATTTAAGATGAAATTTGTCTCTACCTGCCATCCTTTTCTGTATTAATGTTATATTTACCCTAGGCAGAGTAGAGTTATAGGGTGCCCCCTGGTTTCTGTAGTGACCTAATGAGGGAAGGCAGCAGTACCAACCTTTCCTGGGACCTGGAGGGAAAAGGTAAGTGTGTATCTGTGTGTGTGTGTGTGTGTGTGTATGTGTGTGATATTTTAAATTGAATGTTTGGTGCGCGCGTGCATGTTTGAGTATTATGAGTGTTGTTAATGGATGTGTGTGCATGCGTGTGTGTGTGTGAAAGAATGAGTGTGTGCGATATTTTAAAATGAATGTTTGGTGCATGTGTGCATGTTTGAATGGTATGAGTGTTGTTAATGGATGTGCGTGCGTGCGTGTCTGTGTGTGACAGAATGAGTGTGTGTGTGTGTGTGTGTGTGTGTCCGCCCCCCTCCCTCCTAAAGCTGCCAGCCGCCACTGCCCTTTTCCCAGTCTCACGAGCCATGGTCAGTTCCAGACACAGGTCACAGCAGCACATGCAGTGTAAGACCTCTCCTGTTGAAGGTCAGGTAGCAAGTGAGGAATTAGATAGAAAATGGCCGTGACGTCCGTGGCGGTGCATACCGTCACTGCCAGCATACATCATCATTGGCCACTGTACCCCATAGGGCCCAATGTTAACCAATGAGGAGTTACGTGGCGGTTCTCGACCGTCTCCCGAAACGGCACACAATGCCAGCGGAATTACCTCATTTCCACCTGTCCTTCCATACAGGACAGGTGGACGCCATTTCGGGGGGGGGGCAAGGCCATTGATCCTAAATGCGTCAGAGTATATGTAGGAAGTTGGCTCTGTATATACTATCTCAAAGTAAGAGATAGTGTGCACAGAGTCCAAGGGTTCACCTTAGAGGTAAAATAGTGGCAAAAGTAGGTAATTCTAATGCTCTATTTTGTGGTGGTGTGGTCGAGCAGTAGGCTTATCAGAGGGTAGTGTTAAGCATTCATTGTAAACACACAGGCAATAAATGAGGAACACACACTCAAAGACTTAACTCCAGGCCAACAGTTTTTGTATAGAAAAATATATTTTCTTAATTTATTTTTAGAACCACATGTTCAAGGTTTGAAGTAAATACATAAGATGCAAGGTACTCCACACAGGTAAGTTAGGAACTTTGAATTAGAGCAATAGCATACACAGCTTTAGTAAAAATGGCAATAAGCTATTTTAAAAGTGGACACAGTGCAAAAATCAACAGTTCCTGGGGGAGGTAAGTGATGGTTAGTTTGTCAGGTAAGTAAGACATTTATAAGTCTAAGTTCCTGGGCATAGGCAGCCCACCGTTGGGGGTTCAAGACAACCCCAAAGTTACCACACCAGCAGCTCAGGGCCGGTCAGGTGCAGAGGTCAAAGAGGTGCCCAAAACACATAGGCGCCTATGAGGAACAGGGGTACCCCGGTTCCAGCCTGCCAGCAGGTAAGTACCCGCATCCTCGGAGGGCAGACCAGGGGGGTTTTGTAGAGCACTTGAGGGGATACAAGTAGGCACACAAAACACACCCACAGCGGCACAGGGGCGGCCGGGTGCAGTGTGCAAAGCGGGCATTGGGTTTTGGATTAGAATCAATGGAGGGGCCTAGGGGTCACTCTAGCGGTGCAGGCAGGGCACCGGGGGGCTACTTGGGTCAGCCACCAACTGGGCAAGGCAGAGGGTCGCCTGAGGGTAACTCCTTCACTGAGGTTTGGTTCCTTCTGGTCCGGGGGGCTGTGGGTGCAGTGCTTGGTCCAGGCGTCAGGGTCCTTGTTGCAGGCAGTCGCGGACAGGGGGAGCCTCTGGATTCTCTCTGCATGTGTCGCTGTGGAGGCCCACAGGGGTCGTCTCGGGCTACTCACGAGGTTGCAATCGCCTGGGGGTCCTCACTGTGGTGTTGGTTCTCTGGATCTCGAGCAGGGGGCATCTGGTGCAGAGGGTGAAGTCCCACTATTCCGGCGGGAAGAGTGAAGTCTTTAGAAGTTGCAAGAAAGTTGCAAAAGTTGTTTTTGTTGTTGAGCAGAGCCGCTGCTCACGGGAGTTTCTTGGTCCTTTTAGGGAAGTCCTCTGAGGCATTGTTGTGTCAGTTCTTGGTTCCCTGGCCTTGCAATTTCCAACTGCCTTAAGGCTTGCTCATAAGTTTGGTGTCCCATCCACTAAGGGAGAAGTGGCTGTATCCGTGTTGTTTATGAAATAAGTCTGTATGGCCTCCCCAGTGGTGTTCTAGAAAATCAGGTTCTCCAATGTCTCTACTTGTAGGCACTAGTTGGGGATACGAGGGCGCTCACAGACACTGTCCAGCCTAGGTATTCTGTGTTTCAAGTCGCACTATGTACTCCCTGGGAGCACAAGAAGGTGTCTAGACATCTGTATAAGTCGTGCATTCCTAAGTAGAACGAGTAATCTCTATCATTGTAATGTGTGTGCTGCCAAGTGTCTATTAGACCCCATCTCAGTTGCCAGTCCATGAGCATGCGGGCAAGGCAGTGAACAAGGGAATCCAGTAATGGTGGGTGGGACCTGTCCCGTATTCGGTCTGCTACGCTATTGTAGGCCCCCCAGTAGGATATTTTGAGTCATTTATGGTGCTAGGAGCCTGGACATTGCAGCCAGGAACCCCTTGGTCAGCATTGGGGATATAATTTCCTACTGTGCTCTGGTCTTTGCCAGCCAGTCATCCCAATACCCCTAAATACCGGCCACAGCACCTCTCAACCTCACTTCACGCCACCCGGAGGAAGTAAGGATGAGTGATAATAGTTAGGGCCGAACCACTAGCCAACTTTCATACAGTCATGACATACAATTATAGTCACAGTTTGGTACTTCACAGTGCACCAGTACTTAGGGTAGTTTCACTGGATGATTTAATCAGATGTGCCCGGGGTGATCAACAGCATCTAGGATTCGGAGTCGTGAGAGGTCACTGATGCTTGCTCCGAGTTATAGTCCCGGGATCCATTGTCTGCTTCCAAGGATGGGGGGCTGGACCCTGCTGCGCTAATTGCTGCCACTTCCTCTACAACTCTTTGGTGTTCCTGCATGGCCTGTGAGCGCAGAGCTGCTGCCATATTCTTTATCATCCTCCTCTTTGTTGATTTCTGTTTTGGGCCTGGGTGGCAGCTGCAGGGCGACCGTCCCCCCGGGGGAGCCCATCGACCCAATCCTATACTGCAGCAGGTGTGATGAAGAATTTCACTCCTCCGCCATGTGCCATTCATAGCCTGGCTAGAAAGAACATGGCATTGTTTATACCAAAGGTCGCATTTTTTGGACCTCCCTGGTGAAGTCTAGGAAAAGCATCACCCTCTGGCTGTCCACTAGAGTGTCTCCCTTGAGTCGTGCCTGGGCCAGGATATGATCTTGGTTATGGTAATACAGGAGTTTGGCCACAAAAAGCCATGGAGCCACTCCTGGCAGAGGCCGTCATGCCCGCAAGTGGTGTGTGCATTTGAAAGCATAGTATTGGGACTGGCCTACTTGTGCCACTTTGTCACAGAGCCACTTCCCCAGAAAGGTGACCGTGTCCCTGGAGGTGTCCTCTATTTTCCCGGGAAGACCAATGATCTGAATATTATTTCATCCCTATTTTCAGTCTTTGGCTCTTTTCTCCAATGTTTTGGCTCTCCTCCACCTTCGACCTCTTGCCAGGTACCAATGTCAGTTTGGGAGTAATTGTGTTGAGCGTCTGCTCCGTAGTCATGACTCTTTCGGCCAGCCTTCTGTGGCCGTCCCTTAAGAGTCCTATGTTGGTGGCCACAGCATATATTTTTCATTCTAACTCCTCGCAGGAGGCAGCAATGACCTGCAGTACAGTGTACACCATTGCACTTTCGCTTTATTTGGGGAGGGTTGGTGTTCACGAGTGTTTGAGTGGTCGTGGATAGCCCCGGGAGGAGTCAGTGTCAGCCTGGTCTTGGCTTTTGGAATATTTGCCCATCTTTATGATTCAGTTAATGCTTCAGTCCAGGGGCTTTTCCGGTACTTCAGAAGAGTCAGCCTACCACAGGCTAAAAAGCAGGTGTTCAGGTAGTCAGTTTGGTATCTGGAATGGTGGTGTATACTGTTCAGTCTGTAGACGTCCCACTAGTTATGTATATGCCCTAGGTAGATCAGGCCAGGCTGTCTGTGCTCTGTGGAGTAATACGCTGTGCAGGTAAGTGGAGGGGGTGGTATGGGTAATCTCCTGCACTATATGTTGGATACCTGCACAAGTGCTTGCAGTGTCACAGAGATAGAGGGAAGGGGACCCCCTCCAGTGCTTTTTAGTCAAAGATCAGAGGTGCGTGTGAGTCCTAGCAGCACCCTAGGGCTCCCCCATTCCCTCCAATGCAGTAATAGACCTGGTCAGTGACCCCTCTGTTTCCACGGGGCCGTCTGCTGCTCTTTCTGCTGTCCCAGATGTGCCTCTGGCTGTTGTATTTCTTTGGGGTGTGGGCCCCCCTAAGTCGCCAGGGTTCCAGAAGGCAGCTCCTCTGCTGGTTTCTCAGCCACATGCATTGTTCCACCATTTTCCTCTCCATACACTGCTGGTCATGTGCTCCTCAATACCTCCCCTCAGCGGGCAGGTTGGGTTATGTGCTGCACTCCACATAGGCTCCCCTTCATGAGAGGTTGTACAGAACTGATTCTGGGCCGGGTCATCTGCTTCCAGGGCTCCGGATCACTCCAGGTCAGGTGCGGAGTGCAGTTGGGCCTACTAGACAGGCCTCCGTCCCCCGGGGAGGCTGATTCCCCCACATGCCGCCGTAGGGGTCTCCCAGTGCGCTGTAGAGAATGAACCAGTCCAGCAGTTACCCTCCCTCTTATCTCTGCCATGCCGGTTCACACAGTGGTCGATGCAGATGTACTGTAGGCCGCTACTGCCTCCTCTGCCAGATCGCAGTCCTCTCTGGCTGAGTCCCCGTCATAGGCGGCCCATCTGCCACTCGGTCCCTCGCACTGCCACCTCCGGTCATTCACACCTACCCCCGGACCTTGTGGCATCACAGTGATGGTGCGCTCTGCTGTGTATGGGGCCTGGAAGTCCCATCCTGCTAGTTGCTACGTGCTGCTCCATTGCTCCGGCATGCTTGCTGCACCACCATCTTGGAGAGCAGCCGGATGGCCAGGCGGTAACCTGCTGGTTACTGTTTTTACACCTCAAATGTGATCTCCATCACTCAATTGTAGATCGCCTGCCTGCTGTAGGCTAGTTCAATGCTGGTTGCCAGGTCAGGTCCGGTTTTTCCATTCAAGATACCGCTGGATGTTGGAGTTCAGCCGGGTGTGCCACAACTCCCATCCTGCTTCATGGGTGCATGGCCAAGCCCTCGCAGTCAGACTTAGAGTGTAAATTATTTCTGCAGCACTCAAACAATAATGAAATTACAATATAACACAAGAAAAATTAACAACTTAACTTAGAAAAATATAGTACAATTTTCATAAATACAATGGTACAAGAACGAAAAAAATCCAAACAGTAGAGCCAGAGATATATAATTTAGAGGTTTTGGGTAAAAATATCTCTTAGAAGCGCAAACCCCCAAATGAGGATATCTGGGTACACTCGACCATGCCAAGTCACAAGTTTAGACCATCCAAAAAGGAGTGTGCACCTGATACAGTGACCAATTTAGCCCAGCGGAGAATTGTACCTTATGTCCTTGATGCAAGGCTTTGCGTCGTCCTGCTTCGGTTCAGATGAACAGCTGAGGGTGATGTGATGCAAAGTCCTGCTTTGAGTTGGCTCATAATGCATTGCTTCCAATTAGGCAGTCAATCAGGACCTGCAATACAGGGTCCTGTGTTGAGTTGAATCACTCTGAAATTGGTTTTAATGGAACCCACAGATAAGTAAGGACGAGGAACCTTAGGTGCCAGCCAAGGTTCCAGTAGCTGGGGAGACACCTCTTGGGGATCAGGAACTCACTCCAGCAGAAGCCAACGGGGATTGGGCAGGTTGAGTTGCAGGCCCAGGCATGCCCAGTACAGCAGGTCAGCTGGGCAGTTGCAGGGAGCTCTGGAGTTTGGTGCATCCCTGTAGCTCAGACAGGAGGTCAGCCAACTGACCAGTGGAGTCACTCATGTTAGCCTGTGATGAAGGGAGGAGGTCCAACCTTCCTTCTCAGAGAGCAAGGCAGTCCTCAGGCAATAGGCAGTTCTCTGGTAGCAGCAGGGTAGTCTTCTAGTGGCCAATAGTTTTGGGGTATACAGGATTTGTGATCCTCTAAATGTTGAGTGCTACACTGAATAAATTATATTGACCTGTGGTCGACCTAGTTGTGAGCCAATGTTGTCTGTTCAGATTCGTGCTTTGAGTGATCCTTTTGGTTTGTGACACAGGGCTTTAGACTGAAATAATACCTGTCGAGGATGGAGCCTTTTATATCACTATTTATTAGTAAGTTTGGGCATGCTGGATAGATGAGCTGGAGTATTACAAGGACCTAGTTGTGAGCCAGTACTGTTTATTTTATTGTTTAAGCCTCAATTGGGCCTGTTCGTTCATGGGGGAGGGCCATGAACTGAAATAAAGACTGCTCCAATTATTTATTCCAGGATTGTATTTTTATAGAACTACTTAGTAGAAAGTTTGAACTGGCATATTAGCATCAAGAATATTTATAAACTATGCTTCTTTGCACAGGGGCATCCTTTTGTAAAGAGCTAACTGGAGATGAGAAGGATGCTTTTTGATAACACTCTCCAATAGACACAATCGGGGATTAAACATGAAACTTACTGGTCATGTCAGCGTGAAAATCAAGGTGGCCACTTCCTGCTGAGCCTCCGAGATTCCCTCATAAACAATGACACTTTAAGATTGTTAAGGTGACTTTTTACCTTCTCCAATATGTTTAGGATGATTTTGCAGGGCCAGTGCTTCATGTAGCAGTAATTCTTGAAACTTTTAGTGAATAATTCAAGATGTTCTCTCTCCTTGAGCCTTCTACTGGTTCCATGCTGCAGAGCTGTTGTAAATCCTGTCAAGAAGGTGGAGTCGTATACAGGAAAGGGCGCGGCTGAGGCCTAAACCACTCCCACAGCTGGTTTTAGCTGCTGCACTGCCTGTCTTTATTGCAAATCTCATCTCTATATGTATTTATCTTTCATTTTATGAGCACCTAACTTTATTGGAGGATATTTACTGCAATGGAGATGAAAATACTGTTCTCCTTAATAGAGTGTGGACATGTGGTTACTTGTGTGCACAACAAGCACAAACAAATAACCTCTCCTCCCCCAGTTAATTTAAAAATTGAATTAGCCCTCTTTAGCAACTTTCCTGGGGGAATTACAAGCACTACACTCTATTACAGAAAATATTGTGTCAGAAATAAAATATACCTGTAAAGACATGGCTAGTCTCTCTATGAAGGTTTCTGACAATGCAATAAAAATTCAGGATAACAAAACTAAAATTGATAATATGGTGCCTGTTACTGAAAAAAATTTAGTAATCTCCTGCTTGATTTAGAGAATCACAATCAACAGTACAATCCGTGTATCTTTAATTTACCAGAAGATGGCAAAGGCAATAACTGCAGAACATATTTAGACAACTTGTCACCTGCTCTTTTACATATAAAATTCCTAGAGAAATTGAAATTGGCAAGGTGCACAGAATCCCTTCACATCCCAATCCAAGCAATACTGTTAGAAATTAGGTTTTTGGTTGGCAGTCATGTTACCCCCTGTCCAAGCAAGGACCCTTAGTCTAGTCAGGGTAAAGGAAAATCACCCTTAGTTAAACCCCAATCACCCCCTTGGTAGCTTGGCACAAGCAGGCAGGCTTAACTTCAGAAGCAATGTGTAAAGTATTTGTACCAAAACGCACAGTAACACCAGGAAAACGCTACAAAATGGACACCACACCAGTTTAGAAAAATAGGTAATATTTATCTTAATCAAGCTGGACCAAAACGACAAACATCCAACAAACACAAGTCAAGATATGAATTTTCAAAAGAATAAGAGTCTTAATCCTTAGAAAACAGTAAGAATGCTGTTGTTACACAAAGTATCTGGTTAGCATAAAAAATAAAGCCGCATGGGTGAGCGTGCATCGGAAAAGGCAGCAATGCGTCAATTCCTTGTTTGCAAGGGAGGCCGTGCATTGTTTTCTTCTCAGGTCGGGTTGGCGATGCATCCTTTCTTCTCTCTTGCAAGAGAGCGATGTGTCGATTTCCAGACGGGGAACCTCGGATCCTCGCAGAGTCGTGTGACGCACAGGGATGATGCGTGGAAAATCCTGTTGCATGGTGTTAGAAAACCGTGCTGCGTGGGGTTTGCGCTCGTTATCAGCAGCAGCAAGCTGGTGTTGCACGTCCTTTCTCCACCCACGATGCGTCGATCTCCCTGCCACAATGCAGGTGAAGCATCGATTTTAGCCACGAGGCAGGATGCGTGTTGTTTATCAGCCGCGTTGCAGGTGGTGTGTCGATAAATTTACCCGCACGGAGTTCTGTATGTGGATTTTCAGCTCCTGTCTGCCAACTTCACCTTTCAAAGGCCCAGGGACTGGATAGGACACCACTTGGCAGGGCAGGAGTCTCAGTAGAGAGTCCAGATGTTAGCAGAGGAAGTCTTTGAAGGCCCTGAGACTTCAAAACAGGAGGCAAGCCCTTGGAGATTCTTTACAAGCAGGCATGCATAATAAACTCCAGTGTTTGTCCCCTTTTGCAGGCAGAAGCAGCAACTGCAGGATAGCCCAACAAAGAAGTCACAGGCAGGGGAAGCACTTCTCCTCAGCTCTTCTTCTTGGCAGAGGTTCCTCTTGCTTCTAGAAGTGATTTAATTTTCAGGGATTTGGGGTCCAATACTTATACCCCTTTCTGCCTTTGAAGTAAGCGCACTTCAAAGGAAAGTCTCTGTTGTTCTCCAGATTCTGCCTTGCCCAGACCACGCCCCTGACACACACCAGGGGTTGGAGATTGCATTGCGAGAGTGCAGGCACAGCCCTTTCAGGTGTAAGTGACCACTCCTCCTGCCCCTCCTAGCACAAATGGCTCATCAGGGTATGCAGGGTACACTCCAGCTCCCTTTGTGTCACTGTCCAGAGGAGAGGTGCAAACAGCCCAACTGTCAAACTGACCTAGACAGGGAATCCACAAACAAGCAGAGTCACAGAATGGTTTAAGCAAGAAAATGCCTTATTCTAAAAGTGGTATTTCCAAACTAACAATCTAAAAAACAACTTCACTAAAAGATGTATTTTAAAATTGTGAGTTCAGAGACCCTAAACTCCAAATTTCTATCTGCTCTCAAAGGGAATCTGCACTCTTACATTATTTAAAGGCAACCCCCATGTTAAACTATGAGAGAGATAGGCCTTACAACAATGAAGACTGAATTTAGCAGTATTTCACTGTTAGGACATATAACACTCATCACTACATGTCCCACCTTTAACGTACACTTCACCCTGCCCATGGGGCTACCTACGGCCTTCCTTAAAGGTCGCTTACATGTATAAAAAGGGAAGGTTTAGGCCTGGCAAGTGGGTACACTTGCCAAGTCGAATTGGCAGTTTAAAACTGCACACACAGACACTGCAGTGGCAGGTATGAGTCATTTTACAGGGCTACTTATGTGGGTGGCACAACCAGTGCTGCAGGCCCACTAGTAGCATTTGATTTACAGGCCCTAGGCACCTCTAGTGCACTTTACTAGGGACTTACTAATAAATAAAATATGCCAATCATGGATAAGCCAATTTTACACATACATTTTACATAGAAGCACTCGCACTTTAGCACTGGTTAGCAGTGGTAAAGTGCCCAGAGTATCAAAAACAGCAAAAACAGAGTCTAACATACATCAACAACCTGGGAAGCAGAGGCAAAATGTTAGGGGAAACCACACCAAGGATGCCAAGTCTAACAAATACCAAACCTTGCAAAATGATCTTTAAAGTCCTACGTCAACTTCACTTAGGGCCTGATTATGACTGCAAGACTCGCAGTGGCAGTCAGACCGCCGCACTGTAGGGGGGTCTGACTGCCACATTACAACCTTGGCAGTCAGACCGTCAGGGGACAACTGACACTCCCTGGAACAAGGTTCCCAATGGACTGACGGCGGTCAGACGCCTGCTTACCCAAGGAGGTGCTGAACTCAGTGCTGCAGTGCTGATTACGACTCCTGTTTCCGCCAGCCTTTTCACAGCATGGTCCCAGGGGGGCCCATGCACTGCCTAGGCCATTTCATGGGAAGAGCAGGGACCCCTATGTCCAGCACCTTCAAAATGTGCACTGTCTGCTTTGCAGGGTGCTGTAGTGCTACGGTATTTGCCTCGGCTTAAGGGAGCAAAGACCAATACCGTAGCATTGTTCCTGCCAGTCTGACATGCAGGAACATTGTAATATGATATTCCCGCAGGTCAGCCCAGCAGAAACATCTGAATATGCCCGGGGGTGTCATGCAGCCAGTATTATGGTTGTCTTCTCCCTACAAGTTTTGGCTGTCAGAGTTTTGTGACCACCAAACTCGTAATGAGGGCCTTAGTCTTTCTCCAGAAAGCAAAGAGAGAAGCCCTGACTGTAATGGTTAAAGGGAATATAATTTTTATACATCAAGACTTTGCCAAGGAAACTGTTGAGATCCGCAAAGAGTTCACTGAGCTCAGACAAATTTAGGCCCTCATTACAACCCTGGCGGTTGGTGATAAAGCAACGGTAATACATCCAACAGGCCGGCAGTAATAAATATGAAATTATGACCACGGCGGAAACCACTCAGACAGACAGCCACTTTAACACACCGACCGCCAGGGCAAAATCAACAGGCACCACAACGGTAACCGCCTACAGACAGGCAGAAGACAATGTTCCGCCCACTGTATTAAGACATGCACATCAGCCACCTTTTCTGGGGCGGTACCAATGACATCAAAAGCCTGGCAGAAACACTGCACAGAAGGGAAAGGACTCACCTCTGGAGACTCAAGGAAGAACCACGCCTCCATGGAGCCCGATTTGCATGTGTTCTCCATGCTCTTCTATGTTCTACTCCACTATGAATACCAATGTCGGCGAAGACGACCACAGTGACTTGCCCACTGCTTTGTCCTGGGAAGTGCAAGGCCCCAGTCCTCAAGTGTGTGACTTGCCCACATGTTCTGGAGGGGGCTCCATGCCCTGTGCTTGGTCCTGCGGAGTGCAAGGCCACAGTCTCTCAAGTGGATGGCTTCTTCTGCTGGCTCTGGAGGGGGCATTGTGCCCAGTGAGCTTCATCCTGGGGAGGATGGGGTGAGTGGATGGCTTCTTCACTGGTTCTGGAGGGGCATTGTGCCCAGTGAGCTTCATCCTGGGGAGGATGCGGTGAGTGTATGGCTTCTCCACTGGCTTCTTCCACTGGTTCTGGAGGAGGCATTGTGCCCAGTGAGCTTCATCCTGGGGAGGATGGGGTGAGTGGATGGCTCCTTCTACTGGTTCTGGAGGGGGCATTGTGCCCAGGTTCCCGGAGGGGGCATTGAGCCCCGTGATGCAGATCCTGGGGAGTGCAAGGTCACAGTCTCTCACCTGGGTGTCAGAACCACAGGATGTGCTGGGGCCAGGCTGCACAACAGCCCCTGGATGTAGGACTATACTCTGTCCACCTGCGGTAATGGCTGCTCAGTGATGACAGTGGTGGTGCTGCTGGTGGAGCTGGCAGTGGTGGGGGGAGGCTCCAGCCCATCCCCTGCAGCCTCTGACGGCTGCCCACTGGGGCTGCTGCTGCTGGCAGTGGTGCTGCTGGTGGGGCTGGCAGTGGTGGGGGAGGCTCCAGCCCATCCCCTGCAGCCTCGGACAGCTGCCCACTGGGGCTGCTGCTGGCAGTGATGCTGGTGGCAGTGCTGGTGGCGGTGCTGACAGTGGTGGGGGGAGACCCCAGCCCTTCCCCTGCAGCCTCGGACGGCTGCACCACCATGGTTGGTAGTGGGGGTCCGACTGAGTCCCTGCACCAGGCCCCTTGTCTCTACTGCCTGCTGTTGCAGGCCCCTTGCTCCTCCTTCCTGCAGCTGGGGCTGCCTCCTTCCCTTCTGTACTGCAGCTGGTGCTGCCTCCTTGCCCTTCCGTCCTGCTGCTGGGGCTGCCTCCCTGCCCTTCCGTCATGCAGCTGGTGCAGCCTCGTTGCCCTTCCGTCCTGCAGCTGGGGCTGCCTCCTTGCCCTTCCATCCTGTAGCTGGGGCTGACTCCTTGCCCTGCCTCAACGCACTTGGGGCTAGCACCCTGTCCGTCTGGCTGGCTGGTGGCCGTGATCCTTTCCCACCTGGAGTAGTTGGGGACACTATTGTGCCCGTGGACTGGGTGGCTGAGGTGCTTGCTTGGGTTTTGACCGCCCTGGCCTGACGTGAAGAACGGGGGGCAGGGAAGAGGTCAATGGTGGAGAGGAAAAGCTTCTTAGGGACATTGGGGCGGGAAGAGGGAGATGGTTTGGGAGTGGAAGAAGAGGGAGTGGTGGTAGGAGATGTCTGTCTGCTGTGTTTGGTTACAGGTGCATGGGCTGGATGCTGATGTGAGGTGGATGGCTCTTGGGTGTCTGTTTGCTTGCGTTTGTGTACTTTGGGAGGAGGGGACACAGACACAGTGGTAGAGAACACAGGGGACCTGTGCATGGATGTGGGGATGGTGACTGCCAGTGAGGGGCATGTACTGTTAGGTGTGCTGGTGACGGTGGTAGTGGATGAGGATGTAGTGCATGCAGGTGTGAGTGGAGACGCAACTGGGAGGGAGTTGGAGGACGAGGAGGAGGGGGCCACAGTGGAGGCAGTGGATGTTGGTATATCTGCTTCTGGATGGTGTTTGTGTGAGTGCCTGTGGGATGAAGTGTGGTGCTTGTGTTTGCCATGTCCACTCTTGTGTGTTGTCCTGGGTGCATGCTCGTCTGACTGTGTGCTTGGGATAGGTTGGGGTTGAGGGGAATGGGATTGGGAAGAGGAAGTTGGAGGGGGGAGGCTGGAAACAGGGACAATGGCTGCCAATAGAAAGGAGGCCAGAGCCTGGATTGATCTATTTTGGGCCTCCAATCCAGTGTGTATACCCACCAGGAATGCATTTGTCTGTTGCATTTGGGCTGCCAGCCCCTGGATGGCATTCACAATGGTTGACCCCCCACAGAGATGGATCTCAGGAGGTCAATAGCCTCCTCACTCAGGGCAGCAGGGCTAACTGGGGCACTGGCTGAGGTGCCTGTGGCGAAGGAGATGACCAACCTCCTGGGTGAGCGGGCATGGGAAACTGGCTGCTGGGCTGCTGGGAGGGCGGTGCTGGTACGGGGGTGGCGGCTATACCTGTAGCTGGGGAGGGCACAGAAGTGTCCATCAGAGGAGGTATCCGTGTCCGAACTGTCCCCTCCTGTCTCCGCTGTGGTGCTCACCTCGCCCTCTGTCCCACTGGTGCCCTCACTGTCGTGGATTCGGCATCCTGGGTCCTGTGGGATGCAGCTCCCCCCATCTCTGGTGCCTCTGCTCCTCTGCCAGATGATGCTAATGCACATAAGGAGAGGGTGTCAAAACAGAAAGTGGGGGGAAGAGACAAAGGATACACTTGGTCAATGGCTCCAACAACACCACCGTTGGCGTACACGACACACTCACACACAGGGAACAGCCCTACGCACTAGGCAATTCACTACCAGTCACAATGCTAGTCACCAGCCCATGGATAGGGACACCTAACGCCAATTGCAGCATACCTGAGACCCACAGACCTCTGCCCAGTAGTGGATGCCTACTAGCTTGGTTTGAGTACTTTCACATCAGAACCATGCCCAACATGGAACCTACCCTGCAATGCCAGGCCTGGGCTAGTGGCACCCACAGGGCCCACACCCCTCACCCGGATACCACCCCACCAGGCGCAAGTTGTATACTGGAGCACTGTACTCACCCCCTTGTTGCTGCTGTGATACCCCCAAGTGCCCATCCAGCTCTGGATAGGCCACTGTCAGTATGAGGCCCATCAGGGTGTCAGGGTTCGACGGGCACCCTTCCTCGTTGGGAGGCCATCCCCAGCTGGGCCTCCGCGATCTTCCATGCCCAGCATCTCAGGTCCTCCCACTGTTTCTGACATTGAGTGCTCTGCCTGCTGTAGACCCCCAGGGTCTGCACGTCCTTGGCGATGGCACGCATATACCCTTCTTTTGATGGGCGCTGACCTGCAGAGAAATAGACACAGGGAAAGGTATTAGTCTGACCATCCTCCCTGTTATAATAATGGCCCACCGAGGTAAAGGCAGGGGCCCTTTTCCAGTGGCGGCCCGACCTTTAGGGCGGAGGGGCATGCCCCCCACCTTTTTCCCCTCATGAAGAGTGTCTGTCAGGCTGAACAAAGGTAAGTCTGACAGACACTCTCAATGTTCAGCTCAGGTAGCCAGGAGCAGACATGCGAAATTTGTGCACACTGCTGGCTGCCTGAGCTGAACTTTGCTGGGCTGAGGAGGTCACAGCTCCTATGGGTGTGACCTCCTCGGCTCAGCAAAGGTGCCTCAACGCCCTCCCCTGGGTGACGAGGAAAGCGTCACCAATTGACACTCTCCCTGGGCGCTTCAGGTTTACGCCCTGAAGTGTCCAGGGCGAGTGTCAATCAGTAACACTTCGTCACAGAGTGGGGTGGGGTCAGCAGTCTCACTGACCCCATCCCACTCTGTGACGAGGCTGGGACTGGTGCCTTCCCTCATTGACTGACCTAATGAGGGAAGGCAGCAGTCCCAACCCTCCTGGGACCTGGAGGCAAAAGGTAAGTGTGTATCTGTGTGTGTGTGTGTGTGTATGTGTGTGATATTTTAAATTGAATGTTTGGTGCGCGCGTGCATGTTTGAGTATTATGAGTGTTGTTTATGGATGTGCATGCGTGCGTGCGTGTCTGTGTGTGAAAGAATGAGTGTGTGTGTGTCCGCCCCCCTCCCTCCTAAAGCTGCCGGCCGCCACTGCCCTTTTCCCAGTCTCACGAGCCATGATCAGTTCCAGACACAGGTCACAGCAGCACATGCAGTGTAAGTCCTCTCCTGTTGAAGGTCAGGTAGCAAGTGAGGGATTAGATAGAAAATGGCAGTGACGTCCGCGGCGGTGCATATCGTCACTGCCAGCATACATCATCATTGGCTACTGTACCCCATTGGGCCCAATGTTAACCAATGAGGAGTTGTACGGCGGTTCTCGACCATCTCCCACTACGGCACACAATGTCAGCGGAATTACCTCATTTCCACCTGTCCTTCCATACAGGACAGGCGGACTCCATTTCGGGGGGGGGGCAAGGCCATTGATCCTAAATGCGTCAGAGTATATGTAGGAAGTTGGCTCGGTATATACTATCTCAAAGTAAGAGATAGTGTGCACAGAGTCCAAGGGTTCACCTTAGAGGTAAAATAGTGGCAAAAGTAGGTAATTCTAATGCTCTATTTTGTGGTAGTGTGGTCGAGCAGTAGGCTTATCAGAGGGTAGTGTTAAGCATTCGTTGTAAACACACAGGCAATAAATGAGGAACACACACTCAAAGACTTAACTCCAGGCCAATAGTTTTTGTATAGAAAAATATATTTTCTTAATTTATTTTTAGAACCACATGTTCAAGATTTGAAGTAAATACATAAGATGCAAGGTACTCCACACGGGTAAGTTAGGAACTTTGAATTAGAGCAATAGCATACACAGCTTTAGTAAAAATGGCAATAAGCTTTTTTTAAAGTGGACACAGTGCAAAAATCAACAGTTCCTGGGGGAGATAAGTGATGGTTAGTTTGTCAGGTAAGTAAGACACTTACAAGTCTAAGTTCCTGGGCATAGGCAGCCCACCGTTGGGGGTTCAAGACAACCCCAAAGTTACCACACCAACAGCTCAGGGCCGGTCAGGTGCAGAGGTCAAAGAGGTGCCCAAAACACATAGGTGCCTATGAGGAACAGGGGTACCCTGGTTCCAGTCTGCCAGCAGGTAAGTACCCGCATCCTCGGAGGGCAGACCAGGGGGTTTTGTAGAGCACTTGAGGGGATACAAGTAGGCACACAAAACATACCCTCATCGGCACAGGGGTGCAGTGTGCAAAGCAGGCATTGGGTTTTGTATTAGAATCAATGGAGGGGCCTAGGGGTCACTCTAGCGGTGCAGGCAGGGCACCGGGGGGCTACTTGGGTCAGCCACCGACTGGGCAAGGCAGAGGGTCGCCTGAGGGTAACTCCTGCACTGAGGTTCGGTTCCTTCTGGTCCTGGGGGCTGTGGGTGCAGTGCTTGGTCCAGGCGTCAGGGTCCTTGTTGCAGGCAGTCGCGGACAGGGGAGCCTCTGGATTCTCTCTGCATGTGTCGCTGTGGAGGCCCACAGGGGTCGTCTCGGGCTACTCCAGAGGTTGCAGTCGCCTGGGGGTCCCCCTGTGGTGTTGGTTCTCTGGATCTCCAGCCGGGGGCATCTGGTGCAGAGGGTGAAGTCCCACTATTCCGGCGGGAAGAGTGAAGTCTTTAGAAGTTGCAAGAAAGTTGCAATAGTTGTTTTTGTTGTTGAGCAGAGCCGCTACTCACGGGAGTTTCTTGGTCCTTTGTTTTAGGGAAGTCCTCTGAGGCTTCAGAGGTTGCTGGTCCCTATTGGATGCATTGCTGTTGCAGTTTTCTTCGAGTCAGGAGACAGGCCGGTAGGGCTGGGGCCAAAGCAGTTGTCGGCTCCGTCATCTCTGCAGGCTTTCAGGTCAGCAGTCCTTCTTCTTGGTTCAGGTTGCAGGAATCTGATTTCCTGGGTTCTTGGGTGCCCCTAAATACTAAATTTAGGGTTGTGTTTAGGTCTGGGGGGCAGTAGCCAATGGCTACTGTCCTGGAGGGTGGCTACACCCTCTTTGCGCCTCCTCGCTAAGGGGAGGGGGGCCCATCCCTAATCCAATTGGGGGAATCCTCCAATCTCAAGATGGAGGATTTCTAAAGGCAAGGGTCACCTCAGCTCAGGACACCTTAGGGGCTGTCCTGACTGGTGTGTGACTCATCCTTGTTTTTTTCATTATCTCCTCCAGCCTTGCCGTCAAAAGTGGGGGCAGTCGCCGGAGGGGTGGGCATCTCCACTAGCTGGGATGCCCTGGGGCGCTGTAACAAAAGGGGTAAGCCTTTGAGGCTCATCGCCAGGTGTTACAGTTCCTGCAGGGGGAGGTGAGAAGCACCTCCATCCAGTACAGACTTTGTTCCTGGCCACAGAGTGACAAAGGCACTCTCCCGATGTGTCCAGCAACTCGTCTGGTTATGGCAGGCTGGCAGAAACTGGTCAACCTAGCACTAGAAGTCAGACTGGTATTCAGGGGGCATCTCTAAGATGCCCTCTGGGTACATTTTACAATAAATCACACACTAACATCAGTGTGCATTTATTGTGCTGAGAAGTTTGATACCAGATTTCAGTGTAGCCATTATGGAACTGTGGAGTTTGTGTTTGACAAACTCCCAGGCCATATACTCTTTATGGCTACCCTGCACTTACAATGTCTAAGGTTGTGCTTAGACACTGTAGGGCATAGTGCTCATGGACACATACCCTCACCTGTGGTATAGTACACCCTACCTTAGGGCTGTAAGGCCTGCTAGAGTGGTGACTTACCTATGCCACAGGCAGTGTGAGGTTGGCATGGCACTCTGAGGGGAGTGCCATGTCGACTTAGTCATTTTCTCCCCACCAGCACACACAAGCTGTGAGGCAGTGTGCATGTGCTGAGTGAGGTGTCCCCAGGGTGGCATAAGACATGCTGTTGCCCTTAGAGACCTTCCCTGGCATCAGGGCCCTTGGTATCAGGGGTACCATTTACAAGGGACTTATCTGAGTGCTAGGGCTGTGGCAAATATGGAAGCAAAGGTACAGTTTAGGGAAAGAACACTGGTGCTGGGGCCTGGTTAGCAGGGTCCCAGCACTCTTTCAATCATAACTGGCATCAGCAAAAGGCAAAAAGTCAGAGGGTAATCATGCCAAGGAGGCATTTCCTTACAGTATACAAATGCACCATTTGGACATCTCCAACAAAATACTGTTACAATCACAACATGCATTGAACTGTAGTGGTTGGAATGTAGAGATAATGACAAGCTGCTCACTATTTTACCCCATAGTTTGCAACCGCTGCGGATGAATAGGAGGTGGAGACATCCTGCCGTGTACAGACCCCTGGTGGACTTGGCAACAATGGAGGACAGGCACATTACCCTCACCTATAGACTTGACAGGACCACAATCACGGAGCTGTGTGCCCAATTCGAGTCTGACCTAATCTCTGCTATCTGTCACCACACCGGGATTCCCCCTCTTATGCAAGTGCTATCAGTGATCCATTTCCTGGTAACTGGCTCCTTCCAAATGACAGTGGGCTTGGCAGCAGGAATGTCTCAGCCAATGTTCTCAATAGTGCTGACCAGAGTGTTGTCTGCCCTGATTAAACATATGTGCAGCTACATCGTTTTCCCCCAGGTGGAGGATTTGGCCACAGTGAAATCTGATTTCTATGCAGTGGAACATATCCCCAACATCATTGTGGCAATTGATGAAACACATATTGCATTTGCCCCCCCCCCCCAGCAAAATGAACAGGTGTTCAGAAATCTAAAGAGTTTTCACTCCATAAATGTCCAGATGGTGTGCCTGGATGGTCAGTACATCTCCCATGTCAATGCTAAATATCCAGGGTCGGTGAATGATGCCTTTATCCTGAGGAATAGCAGCATCCCAAATGTGATGGCCCAACTACAGAGGCACCGAGTGTGGCTAATAGGTGAGCCCTGGTTCCTACCCAGTGGATGTTGGTGTATGAGTATGGTGTGGGCCATATGGGATAGTGTGTGGCTAAATGTTGTCCCTCAATATTTGCAGGTGACTCTGGTTACCCCAACCTATCATGGCTACTGATACCTGTGAGGAATCCCAGGACAAGGGCAGAGGAATGTTACAACGAGGCTCATGGGTGAACAAGAAGGATAATTGAACGTACCTTTGGCCTCCTGAAGGCCAGTTTTCGGTGCCTCCATCTAACAGGTGGATCCCTGTGCTACTCACCCAAGAAGGTCTGCCAGATAATCGTGGCATGCTGCATGTTGCACAACCTTGCCTTAAGATGCCATGTGCCTTTTCTGCAGGAGGAGGAGGCTGGAGATGCCCGTGTGGCAGCAGTCGACCCTGTGGACAGTGAGGATGAGGAGGCAGAGGATGAGGACAACAGAACTGCAGTGATTCAACAATACTTCCAATAACACACAGGTAAGACAGTGTTACTTCACATTTCATTGACATTTATTTTTTTGTTTCACTTTGTCACTGGCAGGCTGTTATTTCCCACTTCTATGCCCACACACTGTACCCTTTGGCAACTCTTTTTGCAGATGTTGGTGCCCCACTATCGCTCGTGGTGTGATCACTGCAGCCAACTACAGGTCTATCCTATGTGAACATTACTGAACAGTTGAATTGCAATTTTTGAACCTGGTTAAATGAATACATACTTAAATTTGACACACTCCATACTTGTATTTGTTCAAAGGGTATTTATTGAAGTGACAAGGAGAAGTGGGGCAAGTGCATTGGGATGGGGTGATGATGGCGGAAAGTCCAGGGTAGAGTTCTAGTCTATTTGTAGCACAGATGCATTGTCCATGGGGACATAGGAAGGGGAGCAATGGCAGTTCAAGGTGGACAGGGTGACAGAGGTGGACACAAGGGTGACAATCAGGGGAGTCTCATTTCCTGGCGGGGGTCTTGGCAATAGTCTCTGGCTTCTGCCTGGATCGCAGGGAATGTTTGAGTGGTGGTTCTCCTTCTGCAGGGGAGGGGTGCTGGTGGCCTGTGAGTCCTGTGGCGGGGCCTCCTGTCCACTAACGTCAGCGGAGGCGGAAGACATTTCACATGTCTGGCTAGTGGCCGGGGCCCGCTGTTGTAAGAGTGCCTCCCTCATAATGTTGGCCATGTCTGCTAGAACCCCTGCTATGGAGACCAGGGTGGTGTTAATGGCCTACAAGTCCTCTCTGATCCCCTGGTACTGTCCCTACTGTAGCTACCTGTTCTCCTGCACGTTGGCCAGTATCTGGCCCAGCGTATCCTGGGAATGTTGGTATGCTCCAAGGATCTAGGTGAGTGCCTCCTGGAGAGTTGGTTCCCTTGTCCTGTCCTCTCCCTGGCGCACAGCAGTCCCCCCAGTGCCCCTCTGTCCCCTGAACCATGTGCCCACTGCCACTGACCCCAGGTCCCTGATTGTCTTTGGTGTGAGGTGTGCCCTGGGGTCCCTGTAGAGGTGGACACACTGCTGATTGATGTGTCCTGGGGACAGAGGTATGGGCACGCTGGGTGGGTGCTATGGCGGTGTTTCCCGGGGGGGGGGTAGGAAAGTAGCCTCTTTCTAGCATGGTTACCCCCACTTTTGGCCTGTTTGTGAGTGTGTGTAAGTGTGTTTTTACTGTGTCACTGGGATTCTGCTAGCCAGGACCCCAGTGCTCATAGATAAAAACCTATATGTCAGTATATTTTTGCCTGTCTCACTGGGACCATGCTAGCCAGGTCCCCAGTGCTCATAGTTTGTGGCCTAATGTGTATGCCTGTGTAGTGCCTAACTGTGTCACTGAGGCTCTGCTAACCAGAACCTCAGTGCTTATGCTCTCTCAGCTTTTAAATTTGTCACTGTAGGCCAGTGACTTCATTTACCAATTTCAATTGGCATATTGGACTCCCCTATAAGTCCCTAGTTTATGGTACCTAAGTACCCAGGGCATTGGAGTTTCAGGAGATCCATATGGGCTGCAGCATTTCTTTTGAAACCCATAGGGAGCTCAGACAAACCCTTACACAGGACTGCCATTGCAGCCTGCGTGAAATAGTACACACACTCTTTCACAGCCATTTGCACTGCACTTAAGTAACGTATAAGTTACCTAAATGTCTAACCTTCACTTGCTGAAGGTTAGGTGCAAAGTTCCTAAGTGTGAGGTCACCCTTGTACTAGCAAAGGTGCCCTCACATAATTCAGGGCCATTTCCCCGGACTTTGTGAGTGCGGGGACACCATTACATGTGTGCACTACATATAGGTTTATACCTATATGTAGCTTCACAATGGTAACTCCGAATATGGCCATGTAACATGTCTAAGATCATGGAATTTTCCCCCCATTCCAAATCAGATATTGGGGAGCCAATTCCATGCATCCTGGGGGCTCCACCATGGACCCCCAGTACTGCCAAACCAGCTCTCTGAGGCTTGCACTGCAAGCCCAGTCCCAGGAAGGCAGAACAAAGCATTTCCTCTGAGAGCAGGGTGTTACACCCCCTCGCTTTGGAAATAGGTGTTACAGGCTGGGAAGGGGTAGCCTCCCCCAGCCTCTGGAAATGCTTTGAAGGGCACAGATTGTGCCCTCCTTGCATAAACCAGTCTACACCGGTTCAGGGACCCTTTCTTCCCTGCCCTGGCGGGAAACTGAACAAAGGAAAGGGGAGTGACCACTCCCCTGTCCATCACCACCCCAAGGGCGGTGCCCAGAGCTCCTCCAGTGTGTCCCAGACTTCAGCCATCTTGCTTTGCAAGGTGTGGGGGCACTCTGGAGGGCTCTGAGTGGCCAGTGCCAGCAGGTGACGTCAGAGACCCCCCTGATAGGTCCATACCTGATAAGGTAGCCAATCCCCTTCTCAGGTCTATTTAGGGTCTCTCCTGTGGGTTCTCTTCAGATTCTACTTCCAAGTTTCCTTCAGGAATCCTCTGCAACAACTTCAGACTCTTCTGACCTCAGATCAAACATAGCCTGCTCCAAGAAATGCTGTACCTGCAACAAAGTGTCTACAAGAGACACTTTTCTTCAGCAACCTCCGCTCCAACTCAACAACTGCAACAGTTTCCACAGTGTACATGCTCTGGTGACTCCCTGTATTCATCCTGCACTAGAAGGACCGAAGAAATCTCCTGTGGAGTGACGGAGTCACTCCCCTGCTCCAAGCAGGCACCTTCCAAGGCAATGACCGGTACCCTGGCACTCCTCTCATGGCAATGAGCATGCTCCTAAGGACACAGAGGGTGAACACCGTCGACATGGACTGCCCTGAGGTCCTGCTGATGCAATTTGGAGGAGGTAAGACCTTGCCTTCACTGAGAACGACGGCTACCCTGTGTATTACGTCTTCTTCACCTCCTGAGGTCTCTGTGAACTCTTGCAAAATTCCTTCATGCACAGCCTGGCGCAGGCCCCCACCCTGCAATGCTCAAATCGCTGAGTTGTTGTCCGGTGGCGTGGGACCTTTTTTTGTTGTGCTGCATCAACTGCATTTTGCACCTCTTTTGAGCCCAGATCCTGTTGCTTCCAGGGATGCTGGCTGGCATCCTGAGGGCTCTCTAAAGTGCTGAGAGCCCCCTCTTCCTCCTCACATAGAGTTGAGGCCCCCAGGTCTCTCCTGGGTCCATCCAGCGCCATTTTATTGAAAACACACTTTTGTTGTAGCCAAGGCTTGTTGGCGCCTTCCAACACGGTATCTCATCCGCAACGATCTTCACGCTGTGGGACATCTTTTGCATCATGCAGAAACCCACTGGCATCTTCCTAGGGTGCATTCCTGCAGTCTTCAACTAACCTTGGACTCTTTTTTTGCACCCTCTTCTGGGTTGGCAGGGGCTCCTGTCCTTCCTGGAACTTCTTTTGACTTCTGGATTTGGTCCCCTTCCTTTGCAGGTCTTCAGGTCCAATACTCTAGCAGTTGTTCTTTGCCGACTTGGTTGGCTGCTGCAAAATCCCAAAACCGAGGTGTGGTGTGTCCTAAGGAAACTTGCAGTACTTTACTCCTGCTTTTCTGGGCTCTGGGGTGGGGTAATTTACTTACCTTTACTATATTCTTACTCTCCCAGCGGTTCTGCACACACTACACTTATCTAAGGGGGAATTTGTGATTCACATTACACTTTTTTAGTATATGGTTTGTGTTGCCCCTAGAACTATTTTCTCCCATTGCATTCTATAGGATTTCCTACTGTTTGCATTGTTCTATGACTCTTTACTTGTCTAATTTTGGTGTCTAGTGTATATATTTTGTATAATACTTTCCTCCAGAAGGAGTATTGTCTCTAAGATATTTTTGGTACTGTGTCACCCAAATAAATACCTTTATTTTTGGTAACACTGAGTATTGTTTTTACTTGTGCATAAGTACTGTGTAACTATAAGTGGTATTGCAAGAGCTTTGCATTTCTCCTAGTTGAGCTTAAGCTGTTCTGCTATAGCTACCTCTATTAGCCTAAGCTGCTAGAACACTACTACATTTCACTAATAAGTTGTAACTGGACATGGTATAAGGTGTAAGTACCCAAGGTACCAACTACAAACCAGGCCAGCCTCCTACAGGGAGGCTCTGTGGTGGTGTGTGGGTGTGCCTTGGTAACCCACTGTCCGGAGGTCCCTGATGGGCCAGGTTGGTCATCCAGATCCAAGTGACTGAAGTCGCTGTCATCATTGTGGGCCACATCTGTGGGGGGGACTGGATAGTGCTGGCACCTCTTCTCCCCATTGGCTGGGGTGCCTGCGGCGATATAAATGCAGTGTTATTGTTTCTGTATGTGACATATTGTGCATCGGTGGGTTGCCCTCTTTGGTTATTTTCGCCCTGGCAGCTTTCACTTGTGTGAGTTGGTATGTGGTCAGCTAGCTGATTCTCTCTAGTGTGCATGCTTTAGTGATAGGTGTTCATGCAGGGCTGTGAGTGATGTCCATGCATTGGTGGTGCATGCAGGGCTTGGCATTGGGATGGGTGATATGTGATGGTGGGATGTGTGGGAGGTGGTGGAGTGATGGGAGTGAGGGTGGGATGGGGATATGTGATGGCATGCTGGTAGGTGGGTGAGAATAGTATAGAGTTGACTTAACAGAGTCCAGTCCTCCTGCTACTCCTGCCAGGCTCGCAGGATGCATGATTGCCAAGACTTGCTCCTCCTATGTTGTTAGTTGTGGGGAAGGAGGTTGGGGTCCACCACCAGTCCTCTGTACAGCTATTTGGTGTCTTGCTGCTGTGGAATGCACCTTCCCCTGTAGGTGGTTCCACCTCTTCCTGATATCATCCCTTCTTCTAGGGTGCTGTCCCACGGTGTTGACCCTGTCCACAATCCTCCTCCATAGCTTCATCTTCCTAGCAATGGATATCTGCTGCACCTGTGCTCCAAATAGCTGTGGCTCTACCCTGATGATTTCCTCCCCCATGACCCTTAGATCCTCCTCTGAGAATTGGGAGTGTCTTTGTGGTGCCATGGGTGTTGTGTGAGAAGTGTGGGTGAGGGTGTGTAGGGTGATGTGTTGGGGTGTGTTTTGTAAGGTGCGTGGGTGGTGCATAGGTGATGATGGTGTGTGGCTCTGGTCTTGTCTGTGATCGTTGTGTCAGTCTCGTGACATGGTTTGTATTCATAAAGGGTTGTGGGTACTGTGGGTGTGTGTTTTATAGTGGTGTGGTGTGTGTATGAGTGTCAGGTGTGTGTTATTTAAATTGACCAATGTAATGTTGTTTTTCATGTGTGTGTGTATTTTGCGTGCTGCAGTATGTACCGCCAATGGTTTACCGCCATTGAATGTCCGCTGTAGTGATTCGTGGGTCATAATGTGATGGGCGTAGTTGTGTTGGCGTAATGGTGTGGGTTTTGATACCAGTCAGTTTATCACTGACCTTGTGTGGTGGAATTGTGTGTGTGGCTGTATTCTGTTGGATTGGTGTGTGTGTCATTTATGTGTGTGTCATAATATGGTGAATGGATATCCGCCATGGCAGCGGTATGTTGGCGGCAGTCACCGTGGTGGTAAGTGGGATTTACTGCCAATATCATAATGAGGGCCTTTATATCCTGGTCACGATTACTCTGTACCATGCCACGGGCAAGAGTCTGTACTGGTAGCACCATCTCAGGAGATTATCAAGTGGAACGAGGCACCAGGCAAGGGTGCCCGCTCTCCCCCCTCCTGTTTGCCATTGCCTTTGTGTCCCTCGCAAGTCTGGCAAGAGTGGGCACTGCCTATAAAGGCGTGAGAGTGGTGGGTACATCCACTACATGGCCTTATATGTTGATTACCTTTTGTGGTCCCTAGTGGATGCAGACGGCGCTCTTCCGGGAGTGAGGAACCTGGTACATCGTTTTGTGTCATTATCGGGCCTTCAGGTTAACTGGTGAAAGTCCATTCTATTTCCCATGACAACTGACAGAGCGGCACCTCAAGACCTGAGATATCTACAATGGGAACCGCGATGTCTAGCATAGCTGGGTGTGCATATATGTCATAATAGAAAAGACCTTCTAGAAGGGAATGTAGTACGAGCATTGGACGGAGTTCGCAGCAATATGGCCTTTTGGGAATCATTACCCCTTTCAGTGGCAGAGGGGGCTGCTCTACTGAAAATGATCACTCTACCATGATTACTTTATTTTTTTGTCACACTTCCGTTATGGATCCCATGTGCCTTCTTTAAGGAGTTGAAATCATTGATAGTCGGATTCGTGTGGGGGATAGGTAGACAACGGCTTCCACTTGAAATGCTTCAGAAACCTGCAGGGGATGAGGGACTGGCAGTCCCAGATTTCGAGACCTATTATCTAGCGGGTTGACCCTATGGATAGCCAATCACGTGATGCCAGACAAAGCAGTAGCGTCCTTTTCCCCAGATCTCTGGACTTTACCCAGAATGGTCATCCGGCTCGATCCTCCCGCCACAACCTTAACTGTGGAACTGAGGTTACTGCGCAACTGTTGGATGGGATATCTCTGCAAATCAGGTGGTGCTTTGCCTTATGCCCCGGAGATTCCAATGCAATTTCTATCAGTATTGCCCCATGGAGGTGACTGGGGTGGACTCTCTAGCTGGATAGAAGCGGGAGCAACATCGATGGGAACATTATTTGAAATGGATCCCCTACTACTGTTTGAGGAGTATAGAGCTCAATACGATCTACCCCAAGGACACTTCCTGCTCCATAGAGCGGTCACTGTGGTGATCACTAAGCACTGGCGAATGGGATGGGCAGAACCTCCCCTTTCGAGTATCTGTCAATACCTGATTAGCAGTGCAGGCACATATAAGGCAGGGACATTCCTCTATGGGAGAATGAGAGCAGCTCTTTGCCAACTTTTCACAATCCTTAAACAGAAGTGGGAGAAGGCCTTGGGCACGATAATCACAGATAACGAATGGAGGACCATACTGACCTGGGTGCCCAAAGTCTCTAGAAATGCTAGATTTAGGCTCATTAACTTATACCTACTACACATAGCATATCTGATGCCAGGTAGATTGCAGAGGCACATTATTCTGATAAAAGCCAACTGTCCACGATGTGGCGAGGAAGCAGTAGAGTTTTTGCATATGTTCTGGACCTGCCCAGTTCTGGGGGAATTCTGGCTCTCGGTGGTTAATACGCTAACAGAAGTAATTGAGAGGTAAGTCCTCTGTGACCCCAGACATTGCTTGCTCAGTGGGTATCCTCACACAACCCTACAGAAAGTGACTAACCAATTTCAGGACCTAGCATTGCTGTTGGCAAAGAGAGAGATAGCTAGGAATTGGAAACAGATGCGAGGCCCCCAGAGTGCAACTTGGAAAAGCACAGTATTGCGATGGGCGAAAGCTAAGGAGATGTTGAGAGACCGTGAGGTCAGGCGAGGTCAGGGACTGTTGGAGAGAGCCCAGGCCTGGAGCGCTTTAGGATGAACCACCTCGAGAAGATGCACTACCCCCTTCAACACCATGACATAAATCACATCCCATGTACGTAGCAGGTGCATCGCAAACTTTTGATAAGTGTACATTAAATGGGTAGGGAGGGGGTAATGAGTGGCATTCACTTGGGGACCCCAAACAATAACTGATATTGCAGGAACACTGGTGAATCGCGGCAGCAGGAAACACATGGGGAGGGAGGGGGGAGTTGGGGGTAGGCACTTGACTTGAAGAGCTACTAAACTATGCGAAAACATGAAAGATGGAAGAGGGGATGTAATAAGGGAATATGGAGTGTTTATATTCATCAATAATATTGAAAAGCATATCCCCCACAGCAGTGGTCAAAATCCCCAGGTATCTGAAATGGAAGTCATCATTGCTGATGTAACAAATGAACTTGTAATATTGAAGTAATGTCATACATGTAATGCCCTTGAAGGGTATTTATGGTTGTCAACAAAACTCAATAAAATATGTTTTTAAAAAAAGAAACGTGGTGGTTTTAAATACGGTCCTCTTGATCCATCAACTATGAGAATATGGAAAGTTGGCTTCTCCAAGTCCTTTCAATGCCCTGATGATCTTCATGCCTTCCTTGATCAACATTCTCCTGTGTTGATGGAAATAAAGGAGACTGATACCCGATCATTTACTTACAATTTTTCTTATAAATAGCCTAATTGTCTAATTTATTTATGAAGGCACTGTTTCAGCACGTCATTCTTGAACATGTGTATATGTGAGTTCAAAATATTATTCACGTTTTTCTGTTGTCTTTTCTATGTTTGTTTTTGTGCTTCTATTTCCCCCTCATTATCTATCTTTAGAGCTACCTCTTATTCCTACTGACTATACTTCTCTCCTTTGTTACTATATTTTTTCATTTTTGAATATGGATAATGCTAATAAAATTAAAATTGTTTCTTTTATTGTGAAAGGTCTATGACACTGTTAAGCGTATTAAAGTTTAGATGACTTAGTGAGGCATGAAGCTGGTATTTGCTTCAGAAGACACATATAGATGATTCAGTTTTATCTTATATGAATAAAAAATGGGTTAGTAATTGTTCTCCTGCAGTTCACAAGAAAAATAGAATTGCTATCCTTTTTGCAAAATGATTACATCTTTAAATACTAAGCAAATGTTCTGATTCAAATGGTTATTATATTATAGCAAAAATCAAAATGGATAATACTATTCTTCATATCATAAAATTTTATGCCCCCAACAAATGATGACCCTAATTTCTGGCCTCTATTTACCGCTGAAGTGCTTAAGTTAGGTAATGTGCCACTCATTATTGGAGGTGACTTTAATTAATATGTGACCTCTTGTTGTATAGAACTTCCAAAACTAAATATCATTCTCCCAAAGCTTTTTTCTCTCTTAAATCTTTTTAGAAATGGGATCAGTGGTTGACAGTCAGGTTACCCCCTGTCCAAGCAAGGACTCTCACTCTAGTCAGGGTAAAGGAGAATCACCCTCAGTTAACCCCTGCTCACCCCCTGGTAGCTTGGCACAAGCAGGCAGGCTTAACTTCAGAGTCTAGGTGTAAAGTATTTGTACCAACATACACAGTAACCCAGTGAAAACACTACAGAATGATACAGCACAGGTTTAGAAAAATAGGTAATATTTATCTGAACACAACAAGACCAAGATGACAAAAATCCACCATACACAAGTCAAGTTATGAATTAAAAAGCAAAAAGAATCTTAAATCCTCAGAAAACAGTGCTAACGCTGTTAGCGTGAAAATTTACCTGGGTTGAGTCAAAATAACACCGCATGGGCGACTGTGCGTCGGAAAAGGCCAGTGATGCATTGATTTCTTACTCGCCAGCAAGACTGTGCGTCATTCCTCCTCTGGTCGGGTCGGCATGCGTCGTTTTTCCTCTCTGAAGGAGAGCGATGCATCGATCCAGACAGGCACCTCTGGTCCGGGCAGACTTTGAGTTGTTTTTTCCGCTCCCAGTGAGGTTTACGTCGAAAATCCTGTTGAACGATATCAGAAAAAACGCACTATGTGGGTTGCGACGATATCAGCCTCCGTCAGCGGGTTTTGCGTATCATTTCTCCAGCTGCGTGCGTCCATCTTCCAGCCAAGATGCAGGTGGAGAGTAGATTTCAGCTGCGAAGCCAGCGGCGTTTTGTTTCTCAGCCGTGTCTGGGAAGGTGCATCAAAAATGTCCTCGCACAGCAGTCTTTGCGTGAATTTTCAATCTTGGTCTGCCAGCTTCACCTTTCAAGGCCCCAGGAACTTGGGAGGGCAGGAGTCTCAGCAGAGAGTCCAGGAGCTGTCAGGGGAAGTCTTTGATGGCCCTGAGACTTCAACAACATCCCCTTGGAGACTTCTTCACAAGCAGGAATGCACAACAAAGTCCAGTCTTTGTCCCCTTGCACAGGCAGAAGCAGCAACTGCAGGATAGCTCCACAAAGCACAGTCACAGGCAGGGCAGCATTTTTCATCAGCTCTTCAGCTCTTCTCCAGGCAGAGGTTCCCCCTGATTTCCAGAAGTTATCTAATTTTTCAGGGGTTTTGGTGCTCTTTTTATACCCATTTTGGCCTTTGAAGTAGGCCTACTTCAAAGGAAAGTCTCTCTTGTTTGTGAGATCCTGCCTTGCCCAGTCCAGGCCCCAGACACACACCAGGGGGTTGGAGACTACATTGTGTGAGGGCAGGCCCAACCCTTTCAGGTGTAAGTGACCACTCCTTCCATCCCTCCTAGCACAGATGGCTCATCAGGATATTCAGGCAACATCCCAGCTCCCTTTGTGTTACTGTCTAGAGAGAGGTGCAAACAGACCAACTGTCAAACTGACCCAGACAGGGAATCCACAAACAGGCAGAGTCACAAAATGGTTTAAGCAAGAAAATGGCCACTTTCTAAAAGTGGCATTTTCAAACACACAATCTCAAAACCAACTTCACTAAAAGATGTATTTTTAAATTGTGAGCTCAGAGACCCCAAACTCCACATGTCCATCTGCTCCCAAAGGAAATCTATGCGTTAATCTTATTTAAAGGTAGCCCCCATGTTAACCTATGAGAGAGATAGGCCTTGCAACAATTAAAATCGCCAAATGGATAAAGAACAGCTGCCTCAAACTCAATTCCGACAAGACGGAAGTGCGCATCTTCGGCTCCACCCCCTCCACATGGGATGACTCCTGGTGGCCTGCCACTCTAGGAGCTGCTCCCACCCCACCGACCTAGCATGCAGCCTTGCATTCATCTTGGATTCCTCACTATCCATGACCCTGCAAGTCAACGCCATCTCTTCCTCCTGCTCCAATACCCTGCACATGCTCAGAAAGATCTACAAATGGATCTCCACCGAAACCAGAAGAACAGTCACCCAAGCCCTCGTAAGCAGCAAACTGGACTACAGCAATGTCCTCTATGCAGGAACCATGGCCAAACTCCAGAAGAGGCTGCACCGCCTCCAGAACGCCTCTGCACGCCTCATCCTGGACATCCCCCACCACTGCCATCTGAGAGACCTGCACTGGCTCCCAGTCAACAAGAGAATCACCTTCAAGCTCCTCACCCACGCTCACAAAGCACTGCACAACACCGGACCAGTATACCTCAACAGATGGCTCTCCTTCTACAACCCGACCTGGCATCTCCGCTCCGCTGACCTCGTCCTCACAACCGTCCCAAGCATCCGCAGAACTACAACCGGCAGCAGATCATTCTCGCACCTTGCCGCCAAGACGTGGAACACTCTTCCCACCCACCTGCGTCAGACCAAAGACCTCCTTACCTTCAGGAAACTTCTCAAGACCTGGCTGTTCGAGCAGTAGTAGTACCTCCCCCTACCACCTTATCACCTTGAGACCCTCACGGGTGAGTAGTGCGCTTTACAAATTCCTGACTGATTGATTGATTGATTTAAAAACAAATTTGGCAGTATTTCGCTGTCAGGACAAATAAAACACATTAGTATATGTCCTACCTTAAACATACACTGCACTCTGCCCATGGGGCTACCTTGGGCCTACCTTAGGGGTGTCTTACATGTAAGAAAAAGGAAGGTTTAGGCCTGGCAAGTGGGTACACTTGCCAAGTCGAATTGGTAGTTTAAAACTGCACACTCAGACACTGCAGTGGCAGGTCTGAGCCATGTTTACAGGGCTACTAATGTGGATGGCACAACCAGTGCTGCAGGCCCACTAGTAGCATTTGATTTACAGGCACCGGGCACCTCTAGTGCACTGTACGAGGGACTTACCAGTAAATCAAATATGCCAATCATGGAAATCCAATTACACATACATTTTACATAGGAGCATTTGTACTTCAGCACTGGATAGCAGTGGTAAAGTGCCCAGAGTAACAAAAACAGCAAAAACAGAGTCCAGCACACATCAACAACCTGGGAAACAGAGGCAAAAAGTCAGGGGAGACCACGCCAAGGATGCCAAGTCTAACAAATCCTTTTTTTAAACTACCAATTTGTTGGATATTTAGCATTTGCATTATCCAACAGAGAAGCATTTTCCATTTTTTTCTAACCCTCATAATTCCCATTCTCTAAATGATTATTTCTCACTACCCCGTCAATTAATCCACTCAATTTCTGATCCTACTATACATAATATTTATATTTCTGATCATGCACTCATTCAATTGTTTTATAACTTAATTGCAGCTCCACCCAGAGCCACTATGGCAACACATGTAGTGAGTGAGAGTGGGTACGTACCCTCATGTGTCTGCTGTGCGTCCCTCAAGCGGCCATCCACCTCAGGGTAGGCCACCGCCAATATGCGGGCCATTAAGGGGGTCAGGGTCTGACGGGCACCCCTCCCTCGGGTGGACGTCCCCAACTGAGCCTCTGTGACCTTCTGGGCCCAGAGTCTCAGGTCCTCCCACCGCTTTCTGCAGTAGGTGCTTCGCCAGACATGGACCCCCAGGGTCCGCACTTGCTTGGTGATGGCATGTAAAATCCCCTTCTTCTGATGGGCGCTGACCTGCATGGAAGACACAGACAGAAGGACATAGTCATGTAGAGTGGCATCACTGGGACAGCAGTGGACAGCACACATCACACTTTCACACCCACACATCATCACTCAACATAGCCTTAGGCCCCTCACCCATGTCCATGCTCCAGACACACTGCCACCCATCAAGGCCCCATCCCCATGCGAACAATTCACATACAGAACAATGACATTGGGTTCACCTGCTGCTCTGGTGCCTCATAAAACTGTCCATACAGGGGAAGGACCCAGTCCACAAGCCACTCCAACTCTTCCTGGGTGATGGCTGGGGCCCCATCTCCTGCAGGACGTGGCATTTTGGCTACCAGAGTCAGAACACAGCAGCACACACAGTGGAGGTCTTCAGTACACGAGGTTCAGGAGTCAAGTGAGCATGAGCACATGAAATGGTGGTCTCAGCCGCCGCAGACATTACCGTCAACACCGGCGCCAATCACCATTGGCTCCTGCCTCCCATAGGCAACAGTGTTAACTAATGGTGAGTTGCACATGTTATGCAGGTGGGATGAGCTCACTTCCACCTGCATGCAGGACAGGCGGCTGACATTTTATATGTCCAATGTGTGTTTTGAGTGAAATGGGTGACATTTGGTGACCTGTGGCTACATAAACACAGTCTATGGTGCACAACATAATACCCACTCTCTCCTATTCCCAGGGACGGAGTTAGGTTGAGGATGAGGAATGCACCGGTGTACAGGTCCCTAGTCGACCTTGCCACCCTGGAGGAGCGCCACGTCATCCAGACTTATCGCCTGAACCTTGAGACTATCATGGAACTGGCTGCCATTTGCCATTCTAATGCCATCCCTCCCACAGTGCAGGTGTTGTCAGTCCTCCACTAACTTGCCTGAGGCTCCTTCCAGATCACAGTGGGCCAGGAAGCAGGGATGTTGCAGCCCATGTTTATCAACGTCCTGAGGGATGTACTATGTGCCCTGCTCAAACATCTGTGCAGCTACATCCAGTTCCCCCAATGTGCAGAATTGCCCACTGTCAAGGCTGCATTCTACAGAGTGGCACATGTTCCTCATGTCACTGGGGCCATTGATAGCACCCACATTGCCCTGGTGCCACCCAGGAGGAGCGAACAGGTCTATAGGAACCGCAAAAACTTTCATTTGGTTAATGTGTAGGTGGTGTGTCTTGCGGACCAATACATCTCCCAGGTGACGGCCAGGTTCTCAAGTTCTGTGCATGATTCCTTCATCCTGCAGAACAGCAGCGTCCCACACATGCCACCACTTACGAGGGACCGGGCTCATCGGTATGTACCCCTGCATATGTGTGCCCCTCAGCTCTCTGCACTCTTGTGACCCTGCCCTATCGCCCTCCCGGTTTTGACTGCCTCTTACCTCTATGCACACAGGTGACTCTGGCTATCCCAACCTGCCCTGGCTCCTGACACCTGTGAGGCATCCAGATTCAGATGCAGAGGACCGTTACAATGAGGCCCACGGTCGTACCAGACGGGTCATTGAGAGGTTCTTCGGCCTGCTGAAGGTCAGATTCCAGTGTCCTCATATCTCCGGGGGTGCCCTGCTCTACAACCCACAGAAGGTATGCCAGATCTTTGTGGCCTACTGCATGCTGCAAAATCTGGCCCTGAGGCATCACATCCCATTGCTGGGTGCCCAGGAGGGTGTAGCTGTACCAGTGGCTGATGAATGGGACATGGTGTCAGAGTCACCAGATCCTCGGGGTCTGTGCACGTTCCCAACACGTCCACCACTGAACAGCTCCAAGACTCTGATAGATAAATCACAGAGGCTGAGAGAGTTCAAGAGGGGAAGAGGGGATTAGGAAGGGAACAGCTGGGAAGGAGGCCTGTAGTAAGAAAAAGGTTAGAACACACAATATGAAAATTATATCTCCTGAAATCAATACTAGACTATGATTCTAAGCCTAGTCATTCTGAAAACATGAGCAATCTAAGAATTAAGTTTAAAATGACTAAGTTTCAAGATGGCCGGATACCTGTAATAGAATCAAGATGAATTAAATGAAAACTTTCTTATTCAAGTACTTTCCTTTACATGAGAATCAGAAAAACATTCTGACTAAATTTTAAACCAGTCATATAAATCCTGTTTTGAGAATGCATACTAGAACCATACAATATTGCATCTAGAAACTCTGGCCTTCTGTGTACTCTTAAAATGTTTCAACACAAGTTGCGCATATTGCATATATATATATATATATAGTAAACACTATAAAAGGCTTGTGCACCATGAATAACACAATATGGATTCAGGAAACAAATCACATTACTTGTCAACTCGAATATTACATAATAAATATCTTAGAATAGTGGCATACAATAAACAACATGAATTAAACTCGAGGAGAGAATCGTGCGTCTTGCCGATTTGAGTGTCACCATGTAAAATACCAAGAAATGGTAGCACGCAATGAATATCAAAGTCAAATCATCATTAAACGAATCGCGCGTCTTGCCGATTCGTAAAACACGATGTAAATGCCAAGAAATAACAGCTCACAATGAATAATAAGATCAAAGTACAATGAAACGAATCGCGCTTCTTTTGCCGATTCTTAAGCCACCATGTAAATGTCAAGAAATGGTAGCGCGCAATGAACAACAAAGTTAAATCCTCATGAAACGAATTGCGCGTCTTTCCAATTCGTAAGACATCATGTAAATACCAAGAAATAGTAGCGCGCAATGGACAACAATGTTTAAACACCATAAAACGAATCGCGCGTCTTGCCGATTCTTAAGCCACCATGCAAATGTCAAGAAATGGTAGCACGCAATGAATAACAAAGTCAAACCTTTATGAAACGAATCGCGCGTCTTGTCTATTTGTAAACTACCATATAAATGTCAAGAAATGGTAGCGCGCAAGTAATCTGTTACTCATTAAAGAATTAAACCAAGAATATGAAAATTCTCGATAACGGTGTCGGGACAGTCCAACCACCGTCTTACCACCTGGAACAATGATCTCCAATGAAGGATGAAGGGCAGAAGACTGGAAGATCCAAATAGGTCGCCGGGACAGGAGATCAGGAAGAAGCTGCTGCTCTGCACCGGGACCTCTGAATAGTGAGCACTGGGAGTTGGTCTGTCTCTCTTTTATAGAGTCTTGGCCCAGCCCACAACCACGCCCAGGCATGTTGCAGGGAAAGTCTCTGGAAGGCCCTGGAAAGGGGCCACACCCTAACACACTCTGAAAACCTGCAGCAATACATTGCAAAGGAACAGTATTTGTAAGCATATTAAAAATAAGTTTTCAGGATTGAACTCTGCAATGCAAAAGGTTAAACCACAACATATCAGCACAATGCATGAATTACGTTGTTTTGAGAGTGCTGGGTTTTTGCATTTTAGTCGCCAATAGCGCACGTACTGCTCTGGTGTTGACACATGGGGAGTGATGAAGAGGAGGAAGTTGAGGATGCAGCTGACTCCAGGGCAGAGCTGATTCAACAGTACTTCGGCTGAGATGCAGGTATGTGTCAACTGTATGGTATGTGTCCTCTATAACTGTCTGCCTTGACCCTGCTACCACCTGTTCTCTGTGACCACTAATGGTATTGGTTTCAGTTCTGCCTCTGGGTGGGTTTGGGAGGGTCACATGTGCCCATGACTTAGGTAGTCACAGTGCACAAGTCAGGCCTGTGGTCAGGCAGCTCCTGTGCTGGTGCACTAGTACCATCAACGTGTATGTACAAAGTTCACTGAGCTGCCAGATCAAGTGCTATGTGTGTGCCACACAGGGTTGTTGCATCTGTGCAGCGTCTATCTTGGGAGGTGACACTGGGTGGCAGTGCTACATTGTTGTTGGTGTCAGTGGGTATGGGATCAGGTCTGGCACTGGGTGCTGTGAGGGTGGTACCATTGGGTTGGTATGTGTTGTTTTTGTGTGTTGGTACTGGCCATATGGTTGTGGACTTGACTGCCATATCTGCCTTGGATACCTGTTCCTACAGTACATTTGTGTTGAGTTGACATCTGTGACTCCTACAGTGATTGTTGTCCCTGTCTTGCTCTACTTTCAGGACATTTTAGTGATGTACTCCTGTCCCTGCCTGACCTGTTGCCTCCCTTGACACATATCTCCAGCCACTGGCTGCTCCACGATTGACCTCCCTGCATTTTGCTCCCCCCTCTGTCACCCTCTCATGCATGTGCTGGGCGACGGGTTGCCAGTTGCACATGTACTGGCAATTCCATTCGTACTCATGACAAATAAAGACCTATGCAGTAACTGTACTCAATGGTGTTTATTTTGGCGGGACAAGTGCAAGAGGTGATGAGTGGGGTCATGATGACTGAGATCATCAGAGTGGTGAGGCCAGCTGTGGTTAGTCCAAGTCCAGTATGCTGGCCATAGGAAAACTGACACATGAGAGTGGACAGTGGACAGGGAGTCTTAGTCACACACAAGGAAGAATGTTCAGGAGAGGGTCACTTCCTGGTGTTCGTGGTCTTGGCATCATGTCCAGCTGGATATTTAGTTGGACGTCCTTGCTTGCGTAGGGGTTCCTCAGCTACAGGAGTAGGGGGTGCTAGATTTCTGGGGGTCCTATGCTGGGGCCTCCATACCACTGGCTGCTGCTGACGTTGAGGGCTCTGATGGGATGAGGCCAGTGGAAGGGGCCTGCTGGTGGGTGGTGGACTCACTCATGATGGTGGTCAGGTCCTTTAACACCCCTGCTATGGATGCCATGGTGGCATTGTGAGCCTGCACTGTAGCATGGCCTCCTAATGGCATTCCCCCTGCAGCCTCTGGGTCTCCTGCATGGGAGCGAAGATCTGGGCCACTGTGCCCTGGGTCTGCTGGTATACACCCAGGATTTGGTTGAGGGCCTCCTGGCCTCCTGTCGGTGTGGCTGCCCGAGCCTCGGACCACGGTTCTCCTCCCACTACCCCTGACACCCTGTGCCTGTGCCCCTGCCACAGTGTGCCCACTCCCAGTAGCAGCAGGGCCTTCATTGTCTGGAGTGTGTGCCCTTTACTCTGGTAACAGTATTATGGGGCACACCTCTGATTGTGAGATCCCTGGGGCACAGGTTTGGGGTTAAAGGGCTGATTGTGGTGTTGTTGCCACATGGGTGGGGGCATCCAGTGGGTCTAGGGTGGGTCTGCTGTTGGTGGACTGTCCAGTAGCCCCAGATTGCCCAGGCAAGTTGTCCCAATCCAGACATCCAGTGGGGCATTCATCCTGGGGAGAGCTAGCTGAGCCTGGCATTCTCTGCAGGGTGGCAGTGGCAGGGGTATCTGTGGATAGAAATGGTAGATATTAGTTGTGTAGCTATAGTTGTTATGTCCCTGTTGTGATGCATGCAGTGGCTCGACTTGCTTCCCAGTGATGGCAATGACAGCTGCTGCACTGCAGACATTGATTTGGTGTAGAGGTTTGTGGCATGATTTCCATGTAGCATGGGGGGTTGTGGATGGTGGTTGACATTGCTGTCATTGCCATGTTTTGGGATGTAGGCGTGGCAGCCAGTTGGTGTGGGCTGTGGTATGGTTGTCCATGCAGATGTTCCACTGTGCAGTGGGTCTGTGGGGTGTTGCTGTGTGGGTTGTGCAGTATTGTGGGAGCTGTGGTTCTCCACATTGTGGTTGTCATCTGTGCATTAGGAGTGAGTGATTAGGGATGGTGGGAGTGGGGTGGTATGGCATGCAGAGGAGGGGTGTGGGGTGTTTGAGACAGGTGCATTGGGGTGTAGTAAGTTGGAGGGTGGTGGGTGGTGTGGAGGCATGCAGGGCAGGAGTGGTTGGTGCTTGGGGGTATTGTTGACTTACCAGAGTCAAGCCCTCTGCTGATGCCAGTCAGGCCCTCAGTTGCAAGATGTCCAGGACCTTTTACTCCCAGGATGTCAACTGAAGGGGAGGAGATGGGGGCCCACCACCACTCTTGTTGGTGGCTATCTGATGCCTGGACACCATGGAACGGACCTTTCCCCCTGAAGTCATTCTACCTCTTCCTGCTGTCTTCACCTAGGTGCTGACTGGGTTGACCCTGTCAACGATCTTGTCTTGTGCCATAACTCTGTTTTCCTGCATATCCGTGTTTGCTGTACCTGGACCCCCATGACTTGTGGCTCTACTTTGATAACCTCATCCACCATGACCCTCAACTCATTGTCAGTGAACCGTAGGTGCTTCTGGCATGACAGGTTTGTTGGAGGGTATGTGGTGTGCGTGTCGGGTGCAGTGCGGGGTGTGTAGTGATGTGGGGGTGTTTGGCTGTGGGTGCTAGTGGGCTGTGGTTGTAATTTGTACAATGTGTGCAGTGTGATTGACTTTGTTGTGTTTGGGGTGTGCTTTGTGTTGAGTGTGTCTGCTTGTAGTCACTAGGAATTGTTGGTTGGTATGAGGGGGTGTTATATGGTGGCATGTGCAGGTGTGCATGGTGTGTGTATGAGTTTCAGGTGTGGGATATTCGAACTGGCCAATGTGGTGTTGACTTCTTTCGGTGGTGCCTTCTTACCGCTGTGCATGTACTGCTGTGCTGGAAATTGCCTCTAAATATGACGGACGGAATGGTGTTGAAGTGGCGGGGCTGGCGGTTGATCAGTCACTCTTTCGCCCTGGGTTGGCATGGAGGTGTCGGTTTTGTGTCTGTTTTTGTGCGGTTTGTGTTTTGTGACTCTTAATCCGGCGGTCTCTATACTGCCATCACTGGCGGAATGGTGGCGCCATTTCGCATGGCGATCTTGCCCGAAAACTGCCAAACTCGTAATTAGGGCCATAGTCTTTATGACTGTATTATTATTTCTAAGTTCTGGAAAGAGGTTTGGGATGTTATTGAAAAAATATTTAATATATCAATTAACCTCATATAAAATATTGATCTGTAAATCAACTTCCTTTACCACAAATATTTCAGATTCAAATAACAAGCTTCTAGATTTTGTAATATCCGCTGCTCTAAAATTAATTGCTACAAATTGGAAACATACTTCTTTATTATTAATCCATGCATGGTGGTCTTCAATAATTTTTACTAGAAGAAGTGAAAATTTGACTCTTTTGAGTGTAGTTCACAATACATCTACTTATCATTCATTCTGGAAACCAATTGATCATTTTACTGTTATATTTATAAATATTTGTTTTAATGTGTTATTAGATTGTTCAAATTGTATGAATGTTTAAGTTATAGTAAGTAGCTCTATTAGATTTATATACATACTGACATTCTTTAATGACCCCCTATTTTATTTCTATTTACTTTTGATATTATATTATTACAATTATAATTACATAGGTACATTATTTACTATAATATTGTAATATTGAAATGTATCAGTACCTTGTTGGTGCATTTATTTTGTTTGTTCTATTGTCCTCTCATTAAACTCAATGACATATTTTGAACACAGAAGCATGAAACCTATTTGCCAGCGGAAGGTTATATGCACTCTCATCCTTATTCAGATCTCAAGCATATAGGAGCCTTGAGTACATTACTTTAATGCAGTGGTTCCCAAGTATTTTAGAACCATGAGACACTTTTGAGAAAAACAAACTTTTGTGACCATCTATCTTTAATGGGCATGAGGCAGGACGATTTTTGAATATAACTAAAGCATCATGTGGTAGCACATTTTCATTTACAGGCAGCACATTTTCCATTGAAAAGGACACTAAGAGCCCCAGTGGCGGCCACCAAAAGACCACCATGTTGGTGGTAATACAACTGCCGTATTATGAGTCACACTCTGAAGACCACAACTAACCAGCCAAAAATCCAACACCGCCAGCAAACAGGAGGGCTGGAAAGAGGTGATTCAACCACCAGCACCGCCAGCCCAACAACTTATCACCAACCAGATTACAACCCACAAGTCACCACAGCTGTTCTTGCTTGGCGGAAAACCATTGGTGGTGTGAATCGCCACGCTCCAAAACTCACTTCAAACAGAACACACCACCACATTGGACAGTTTGAATACCCCACACCTGACACATACACACACCAGACACACCTACTCACAGCACTATATAACACTCCCCACACAACCCACAATCCTTTACTACAAAAACAGCATTCACAAACTTCAAGTACCCACAAACAACGATTTAGCACTTGTACACCATGGGCACATATACACTTCACACTCAGCACACACCACACAACTGCACGAACAACACAATACACACATCACAACTACACACAAACACCACAACTGGGCATCGCACACAACGAAACATGCCCACCACATCAAGCACCCTACACTCCACCCTTACACATACCACCCCCACCCCCACCCACAACACAACCACCACCATGTCACGTCAAAAACGCACACGCTCCCCAGACGATGAGCGGAGGGTCATGGTCGATGAAATTGACAGGGTAGAGCCACAACTGTTTGGAGCACAGGTCCAGCAAACCCCCATTGCCAGGAAAATTGAGTTATGGCAGAGAATTGTCAACATGGTGAACTCAGTAGGCAAACATACACACACAACAGAGGACATCAGGAAGAGGTGGGACAACATCAGGGGAAAGGTGCGATCCATGACATTGAGACACCAAATTGCTGTGCAGAAGACTGGTGGTGGGCCCTCACCTCCTTTCCCAGAGTTCACATTGTAGGAGGAGAAGGTCTTGGACATACTGCATCCAGAGAGCCTGAATGGAATACGCAAAGGACTGGACTCTGGTAAGTAACTACCACTTCCCTGGCACAAATTCGTCCTGTCTAGTATGCTTCTTCACCACCCAAACACTCCCCAATTCACTCTATCTCCCGCTATACCGCCGCAGCCGCGGATTTCCGCCACAGCTATTATGACCCACATCTCGGAATCCGCCAAAATTCAGACACTCACACAAGTCCGCCACACCAAAGGTCAGTGACAAACTGGTGAAAACAAAACCTCCACCGTCACACCAACAGGAATACGCCCACACTATCACGACACACGAATCCACACCGCGGTCTTTCAACTGCGGTATTCCATTGGCGGTACACGCCGCCGCGCTCAAAATACACACACACACATACAAAACACTACCACATTGGAGAATTCGAAATACACACACCTGATACACATACACAAACCACTCCCACACACCCATTACAATATAAAACGCACACCCACATCACCCACAAACCCCCACAACCAAAAAGTCCGAAAGAAGGCCAGAGAGAGACAGCACCAGCAAGAACAACAGCATCCACAGGCACACAACACCATCACCCCAGAACTACCATGTACCTCACACAACACACCACTACATATCAGCACACTTATCACCGCACACTCCACCCCACACATCACCTACGCCACCCCATGGCACGGCAAAGACACCCCAGGTTCTCGGAGGAGGAGCTCAGGGTCATGGTGGAGGAAATCGTCCAGGTAGATCCACAGCTATTCGGAGCACAGGTGCAGCACACCTCAATTGCAAGGAAGATGGAGCTATGGCGAAGAATAGTGGACAGGGTCAAAGCAGTGGGACAGCACCCAAGAAATCGGGAGGACATCAGGAAGAGGTGGAACGACCTACGGGGAAGGTGCGTTCCGGGGTCTCAAGACACCACCAGGCGGTTCAGCGGACTGGCGGCGGACCCCCACCTCCTCACCTACAACTAACAACATGGGAGGAGCAGGTCTTGGCGATTCTGCATCCTGAGGGCCTCGCAGGAGTAGGTGGAGGAATTGACTCTGGTAAGACAAATCTTAATTATTACATCCCCCACCCTACCTGCATGCTATCACATACCCCCACCCTCACTCCCAGGACCCCAACTCCTCACATATGTCCCAACATCACAAACCACCCACCCCAACACCAAGCCCTGCATACAACAACAAAGTATGGACACCCATCACTAAAGCATGGCGACTGCACATACCCATACAACCCCCTAAACCATCATCACACAAGGTCCCACACAGGAATGCAAGCACTGGGGTACACAGCCACCCACCCATTGCACACCATGACACACACAGATGTAATACCCATCCTTTTATACCCCTGCAGGACCCCTACCCAACGTCACCGGACAGGAGGGTCCACACATGTCCACACCACCAACAGAAGAGGCCCACAGTGATGACAGCAGCTCTCTCCAACTGGATCTAGATGACCAGCCCAGCCCATCGGGGACCTCGGGACAGTCGGTTCCCCTCACACAGTCACAGGCCACCACAGACCTTCCCCCCTCTTGAATCACCAGCACAGCACCCACCCAGCGGGCCCATACCTCCGTCCCCAGGACACGTCAATCAGCAGTGTGTCCACTACTAGAGGGAACCCAAGATAAGCCACCACCCCAACAACAACAGGGACCTGGGGGCAGTGGTAGTGGGCACACGGTCCAGGGGACGGAGTCCCAGGAACACAGGGAACTGGGAGGGCTGCTGTGTGACAGGGGACGGACAGGCCAAGGGAACCCACTCTCCACGAGGCCCTCTCCTCCATCATGGGAGCCTACCACCACTCCCAGGAGACAATGGCAACGGTACTGGCCAAGTTTCAGGAGACCCAGCGCCTGCAGGAGGAACAGTATATGGATTTCAGGGAGGAACTCAGAACCATCAGCTCCACCCTGGGCTCCATCGTAGGGGTGCTGAAGGAAGTACTCAACACCAGGAGGGACACTGTGGCACTACAAGGGGCCCCTAACACCTTGGCAGGTGGCGGAATGGTTTAGTCCGTTGCAGGGGACGGTGGCACACTGCCTGGCCTGACGGGAGTCCCCTTTGATCCTCTGGGAGTTGCAGGTACCACAGCGGACGCCGACTTGGTGGCTGAGGTGCTGGCCTGGGATTTGGACACCCTGGCCAGAGGGGAAGGACGAGGGGGTGGGGGAGGGAACAGGTTAATGTTTGCCAGGTAAAGTTTTTTAGACACACAGAGACGGGAAGATGGAGAGGGTTTGGGAGTGGAGGAAGAGGGAGTGGTTGTAGGAGGTGTCTGTCTGCTGAGTTTGGGTGAAGGTGCATGGGCTGGATTCTGTTGTGAGGTGGATGGCTGTTGGGTGGGTGGGTGCTTGCGTTTGTGTACTTTGGGAGGAGGGGTCACAGACACACTGGGAGAGGACACAGGGGACGTGTGCATGGTTGTGGGAGTGGTAACAGCTCGTGAGGGGTGTGTTGTGATGGGTGTGCTGGTGATGGAGTGGATGAAGATGTAGTGTATGCAGGTGTGAGTGTAGACACTACTGGGAGGGTGGTCGATGATGAGGAGGAGGGGGACTCAGTGGAGGCAGTGGATATTGGTGTTTTTGCATGTGTATGGTGCTTGTGTGAGTGCCTGTAAGATCACGTGTGGTGTTTATGTTTGCCATGTCCACTTTTGTGTAGGGATTTGGGTAAAATGCTGGTCTGAAGGTGTGCTTGGGATAGGCTGGGGTTGAGGGGATTGGGTCTGGGTAGAGGAAGTTGGAGGGGGGAGGCTAGACACAGGGACAAGGGCTGCCATCAGTGCTGAGGCCAGAGCCTGAAATACTCTCTGTTGGGCCGCCACGCCAGAGTGAATGCCCTCCAGATATGCATTTGTTTGTTGCAAATGCCCTGCTACACCCTGGATGGTATTCAGTATGGTTGACTGCCCAACAGAAAGGGATCTCAGGAGGTCAATAGCCTCCTCACTGAGGGCAGCAGGGCTGACTGGGGTAGGGCCTGTGGTGCCTGGGGCGAAGGAGATGCCCACCCTCCTGGGTGAGCAGGCACAGGAAACACGCTGAGAGGCTGCTGGGAGGGCGGTGCTGGTAGGGGGGTGGCGGCTGTACCTGTTGTTGGGGTGGGCACAGAGGTGTCCACCACCACCAGGAAGCTTCCATCGGAGGAGGAGTCGCTGTCTGTGGTCTCCCCTCCTGTCCCTGTTGTGGTGCTCCCCTCACCCTCTGTCCCACTGGTGCCCTCACCCTCTGTGGATTTGGCCTCCAGGCCCATATGGGATGCAGCTCGCTCCATCGCCGGTGCCCCTGCTCCTCCGCCAGATGATGCTAATGCACACAAGGACAGGGTGACAAAACAAAAAGGGGGGGAAGAGACAGAGGATACACTTGGTCAATGCCAGCAACAACACTACCGTTGGCGTACACAACACAGAGGGAGCAGCCCTATGCACTAGGCCATGCCCAACCATTTACTGAGACAGTCACCAGCCCATGGGGTACAATGCTTAACGCCAGCATCTGCACACCAGAAACCCACAGGACCATGCCCAGTAATAGATGGCCACTTACACTATTGGGGTAGTAGTGCCCCAGAGACCGCCAAACAAGGGACCTACCCTGCCATGAACGCCCTGGCCTAGAGGCACCCACAGGCCACATTCCCCACCCAGGTACCTCCTAACGCACGCAAAGTCAGCTTTCAGAATCTGTACTCACCCCCTTGTGGCTGCTGTGAGGCCTTCAAGCGCCCAGCCAGCTCCAGATAGGCCACCGCCAGGATGCGGAACATCAGGGGGGTCATGGTGCGACGGGCACCTCTTCCTTGTTGGGAGGCAAGCCTCAGCTGGGCCTCCGCTGTCTTCTTTGACCAGCGGCGCAGGTCCTCCCATCTCTTGCTGCAGTGGGTGCTCCCCCTGTGAAAGACCCCCAGGGTCCGCACCTCCTTGGTGATGGCACGCCAAATACCCTTTTTCTGGTGGGTGCTGACCTGAAGAGAAAAGATAGCAGAAAAGGGAATTACTCACCCGTACGGACCATCAGACTCATTTTCCAACAGTTCCCACCCATCCCCTGACGCACATACACTGACCACCTTACATGCTGCACTCTGGTCAGGACACCTCAGCACCCCCCAACATGTGGCTTACATCCACAGCACTCCATACATTCATGGCCCATGCATCATGCTCACAGTGTACTCACCTGTTTGTCTGGAGGACCTTAGAGTAATGTGCACTGGGGTAGGACCCCATCCACCAGTTTCTCCAACTCCTCCACAGTGAAGGAAGGGGCCCTTTACCCAGACACATGAGCCATTGTCGCTTCCAGACACAGGTCACAACAGCACTTGCAGTGTAGGTCCTCTCCTGTTGAAGGCCAGGTAGCAAGTGAGTGAATAGATAGAAAATGTTGGTCACGTCCACTGCGGTGCGTACCGTCACCGCCGGCGTACATCGCCATTGGCTCCTGGAACCCATAGGGCCCAAAAATAAAAAATGAGAAGTTGAGCCGCGGTCATCGACCGCCTACCGCGACGGCGCACAACGCCAGCGCAATTACCTCATTTCCACTTGTTCTTCCTCACAGGTCAGGCAGCCGCCATTTCAGGTGGGCACAGGGCATGGCACCTAACTGTGTCACAGCAGACATTGGCACATCAACTGACTCTCGAGTTCACATACTGTTTTTGTAAAGTAAATAAATCATCATTAGTGCAATAGATCTGGGAATATGACCCTCTGCTCACCATTCTCTTCCATAGGCTTCAACCGCTGAGGCAGAATATGAGATAGCGGCATCCTCCGGTGTACAGACCCCTGGTGGACCTTACGACTATGGAGGACAGGCACATTATTCTAACATACAGACTTGATTGTGCCACAATCCACGAACTGTGTGCCCAATTGGAGCCAGACCTGCTGTCAGCTATCTGCCAGCCCACAAGAATCCCCCCTCTAGTGCAGGTCCTGTCAGTGCTCCATTTCCTGGCAAGTGGTTCCTTCCAAACAACAGTGGCCATGGCATCAGGGATGTCTCAGCCAATGATCTCTAATGTGTTGACCAGATTGTTGTCTGCCCTGCTGAAACACATGCGCAGCTACATCGTGTTCCCCCAGGTGGAGGATTTGGCCATAGTGAATGTTGACTTTTATGCCCTGGGACATATCCCCAACATCATTGGTGAAATTGATGGTGCACATGTGGAATTTGTCCCCCATCACCTCCTGGAGAAATGAACAGGTTTACAGGAATAGAAAAAGCTATCACTCGATGAATGTGCAGATGGTATGTTTGGCGGACCAGTACATCTCCCATGTGAATGCCAAATATCCTGGCTCTGTGCATGATGCCTTTATATTGCGGAATAGCAGCATCCTATATGTGATGGGCCAACTCCAGAGGCACTGGGTGTGTCTAATAGGTGAGCCAAAGGTCCCCACTCAGTATATGTTGGTGTCTGGTATGCGTTAGTGTGTGTCTAACAGTTGTCCCTCGATATTTGCAGGTGACTCTGGTTACCCCAACCTCTCATGGCTACTGACCCCAGTGAGGAATGCCAGGACAAGGGCTGAGGAATGTTACAATGAGGCACATGGGCGTACAAGGAGGATCATTGAAAAGACCTTCGGCCTCCTGAAGGCCAGGTTCTGGTGCCTCCATCTGACAGGTCGATCCCTGTACTACTCACCCAAGAAGGTGTGCCAGACCATCGTTGCATGTTGCATGTTTCACAACCTGGCCTTGAGACGCCAGGTGCCTTTTCTGCAGGAGGATGTGCCTGGAGATGGTCTTGTGGCAGCGGTGGAGCCTGTGGACAGTGAGGAAGAGGAGGCAGAGGAAGAAGATGTGGACAACAGAACAAATATAATACTTTACATTTCAGTTATCTGTTGGACATTGTACAAGGCTGCCTCTTTCCCTATGTCTATGGCCACTGACTGTTCCCTTTGGAATAACTATTTCAGATATCTGTGCCCCATTCTGGCTCCTGCTATATGTACTGCTGCCCACCAAAGGTCATCCTGTAGTATATTTCACTGTACATTTACGTTGCAATGCTTTGATAATGTTGTACTAATACATTTGTGAATTATTATACTGGCTCCAGATTGGTATTTTTTTCAAGGGTGTTTGTTTAGGTGCTCATAAGTATAGGGGTATGTGCAAGGGGCTGGGGTGATGGTGGAGGAAAGTCCATGGTAGAGTTCAGTCTCTTGTTATCACAGGTGCATTGTCCAAGGGGGCATAGGAAGGGCAGCAATGGCAGTTCAAGGTGGACAGGGTAACAGAGTGGGACAGAAGGGTGACTACCAGGAGAGTCCAATTTCCTGGTGGGGGTCTTGGCAATGTTCTCTGGCTTCTGCCTGGATTGCAGGGACCGTTTGCGGGGTGGTTCTCCTTCTGCAGTGGGTGGGGTGCTGGTCGCCTGTTGTTCCAGTAGCGGGTACTCCTGTCCACTAGCGCCGGCGGAGGTGGAAGGCTGTTCCTCGGTTTCGCTAGTTCCATGCGCCCGTTGTTGTGCCACTGCCTCCCTCATTGTCTTGCCCATGTCAGCCAGCACCCCTGCAATGGTGACCAGGATGGTGTATATTTTTGTTAGGTCATCCTTGATCCCCAGGTACTGTCCCTCCTGCAGCTGCTGAGCCTCCTGCAGCTTGGCCAGTATCTGGCCCATTGTCTCCTGGGAATGGTGGTATACTCCCAGGATGTTGGAGAGTGCCTCATGGAGAGTGGGTTCCCTGGGCCTGTCCTCCCCCGTCGCACAGCAGTCCTCCCAGCTTCCCTGTTGTCCTGTGCCTCTATCCCCTGAACTGTGTGCCCACTGACACTGACCCCATGTCCCTGATCGTCCTGTGTTTGTGGGATTGCCTGGGGTCCCTGTAGTGGTGGACAAACTGTTGATTGACATGTCCTGGGGACAGGTGCATGGGCCTGCTGGGTGGGTGCTGTGCTGGTGTTTCCTGAGGGGGGAGTCTCTGTGGTGGGTTGGGACTGTGGCTGGGTACCCGACTGTCCAGAGGTCCCTGATGGGCCAGGTTGGTCATCGTGATTCAGGCGTGCAGAGCTGCTGTCATCACTGTGGGCCTCGTCGGGGGGGGGGGACTGGATGTAGCTGACACCTCCTCTCCGTTGACGTTGAGTATGGGTCCTGTTGGGATGCAAATGCATTGTTAATGTATCTGCGTGGGCCATATTGTGCATGGGTGTGTTTCCCTCTATGATTGTGATTTCCCTGTCAGCTTGACTTTGTGTGAGTGGGGATTTTGTGGGCTGGGTGAGTCTCTCTCCTGGGCATGCTGGGGTGATTTGTGTCCATGCAGGTCTGTGATGGGTGTCCATGCATTGTTGTTGAATGCAGGGCTTGGTATTGGGATGGGTGGGTTGTGATGGTGGGGTATATGTGAGGTGGTGGAGTGATGGGGTGAGGGAAGGGGTAGGAGTTTGTGATGGCATGCAGGTAGGGTGGGTGGGATAAAGTAGTTAAGATTTGACTTACCAGAGTCCAGTCCTCCTGCTACTCCTGCGAGGCCATCAGGATGCATTATCACCAAGACTTGCTCCTCCCATGTTGATAGTTGTGCAGGAGGAGGCGGGGGTCCACTTCCAGTCCTCTGTACAGCTATCTGGTGTCTTGCAACCACGGAGCGCACCTTCCCCCATAAGTTGTTCCACCTCTTCCTGATGTCATCCCTGGTTCTTGGGTGCTGTCCCACGGAGCTGACTCTGTCTACGATCCTCCGCCATAGCTCCATCTTCCTTGCAATAGACGTCTGCTGCACCTGTGATTAGAATAGCTGTGGCTCTACCCGGATGATTTCCTCCACCATGGCCCTTAGCTCCTCCTCAGAAAACCTGGGGTGTCTTTGGGGTGCCATGGATATGGTGTGAGTGATATGTGTGAGGATGTGTGGGGTCATGTGTGGGGTCATGTGTTGTGGTGTATGCTGTGATGTGCGTGAATGGTGTATGGCTGATGGTATTTTGTGGCTCTGATTGAGTGGGTTCTCCTGGCTTGTCTCTCTCTGCTTGCTATCTTGTTTTTTGCTGTAAGGGGTTGTGGGTAATGTGGGTGTGTGTTTAATATTGGCTTGGGTGCGTGGGTGTGGTGTGTGTATGTGTGTCAGGTGGGTGTAGTTTGAATTGTCCAATGTGGTGTAGTTTTGTTAGTGTGTGTGAATTTTGAGTGCAGCAGTGTGTACCGCCAATGGTTCACCGCGATTGAAAGACCGCTGCGGTGATTCGTGCATCGTGATACTGTATTCCTGTTGGCGTAACGTGTGGGTTTGTTATCACCAGTTTGTCACTGACCTTTGGTCTTGCGGACTTGTGTGGGTGTCTGTATAGTGGCGGAATTCTCAGTGTGGGTCATAATACCCTTGACGGAATACCGCCACGGTCACGGTATGTTGGCGGCCGTCAGAACGGCGGTACGCAGCATTTACCGCCACGGTTGTAATGAGGGCCATAGTGTTTGCAGTACTGCACCTGTCATTGCCATTGCTGGGACTCAAGTCAAGCAACTGTATCTATTAGACAAAGAGAAGACCAATCACACGTCCACCATTTAACTCACTCTCACTCCATCCAGAGTGAGAGTGACTCCCACCATGGAGAGGATACCATAGACTGCCAGCCCTCCTCAGGAGGAAGGCCCCAATGAGGACAATGCTGCTGGATGTCTGGACATTGATGACTTACCTGGCCCATTTGGGACATCTGGTCAGTCTACCACTGCCTGCCTCACCCTGCCCACATCAACCCCCGCCCCCTACCCTGTGGCATCAACATCACAGCCAACCGTTCGTCTCTAAACCTGTGTCCCAAGGACTGTTCATTCAATTGTGTGCCTGACAGTACAGGGACCTGGGTCCCCCCCCTCACGCCCAAGACAATGGTCCTGGTGATACTGGGAGTGGGCACACCAGGCCAGAGGCACAGGCACCTGGTGGCAGAGGGCGTGGGAGGGACCCTGTGGGCCAGAGGATGGGGCAGCCAAGGGAGTCACCTGACCAGGAAATCATCGCCCAGGTCCTGGGCACATACCAACAATTCCATGACAGGATGGAACAGATCATCACCATGTTGGGGGAAAACTGAAGGCTGCAGAGGGAATACCACCAGGAGGTCATGCAGCTGTGGCAGGACCATAATACCACCTTGGCCTCCATTGCAGAGTTGCTCAGGGATTACAACACCACCCTGTGTGCTTGCTCCACCCACCAGCAGGCCCCTTCCACTAGCCAGATCACATCAGAGCCTTCCACATCTGCAAAAGCTAGTGGAATGGAGGCCCTGCCCGGGGAACCACAGCCCTCAGGTACCCCTTCATCTGTAGCTGAGGAACACCCCCCCACAAACGTGGACGTCCACCCAGACATCAGGATGGAGCAGATGCCAAGACCAAACCCACTGCCAGTAAGTGAAACTCTTCTGATTTCTCCCATTGTGTGCCACAGAGACACCCTGTTGACTGTTCAATGACATTACTCCATTTTCCCATGGTCCTTGAACACTGGACATGTGGCTACCTACAGATGTGCCACCTACTCTGATGATTCCAACTACCATGACCCCACTCATCACCTGTTTGTCACAATTATATACCATATATAATTTACTCACATTTCCCTTCTATGCACAATAAACACTATAGATCACAGCAACTGCACATGTGTCTTCATTTTGAAATTTACAAATGTTTGGTATGCAAAATGTTATGTGGGTATGGCCCCCTGAACCAACGGGCAGTGTAATGGATAGCAGAGGGAGGCATACTCTGCATGAGACACAGTACAACAGATGTGTCGCAGGGCAGATGTAAGGGGGTCACTAGTCCAGCCACACACTAGAGTATATCCACTTATCCAACCTGCAAAAAGACCATGAAAGGGAGTTCCATCAGGATAGAAGGCATGGTGCCATATAAAGCACATATGCAGTACATAGTTGTCGTGCCCAGTGTAGATTCCCAACTAAACAGGGCACAACAGATATTATTTCTGCATCACCAGACTCATGAAAATACATCCCTAATCACCGCAGCTGGCATCTGTGATGTGCAAAACTCCATTCTGTAAACAGTTACCAAATGCTAATGACCATGAATGCCTCAAGCTATAGGTAGGAGAGGCAATGATCAACACTACACAGCCAGTCGCTGGAATGACATGAGAACAGGAGAATGCAGGACACATAGCACAATACAGGTCTGTCCAGAGGAGCTGTGAATCTAGCAACCTATATTGAGTATACATGTTATAGATGAGACATTTTAACTCTGCACCTTACATGCAATCAGATACCCCTCCCAACACACACATAGAGGTAGGAATACATTATACCACCAATGATGATCAAACTCAGGTGGACCATTGTCACCAATCATTGTGAATAGGCAACAATTGCAAATACACACAGCATACCTGTATTTTACTGGAAGTACTGATTGATGAGCTCATTTCTAGAGTCAGCTGCACCGTCCTCATCTCTTTCTATGTTGCATTACCAGCTACTGGTCCAGCTGCCTCGTCATCATCAACTAGTAATGGTATTTGACATCTCAATGCAAGATTGTGGAGCATACAGGAGGCAACTATGATCTGGCATACCTTTTGGGAAATGTAGAGGAGGGCAACTCCAGAGACATCCAGCACCTCAATCTGGCCTTCAGTAGGCCAAATGTCCTTTCAATTACACACCTTGTCCTGCTGTGGGCCTCATTGAAACTGTGGTCTCCTTCCGTGGCAGGGTACCTCACTGGCAGCAACAGCCAGGGAAGGTTAGGATAGCCAGAGTCACCTGTGTGCACAAAGTTAGGACCTGTTACAGTACAGGTATAGCCACAGGGAAGAATGTGATGACAGGTGCCATAACAGAAAGAAACATCCAAATGTGGGGCATTGCAGTTCCTCAGAATGTAGAAGTCATGCACAGAACCAGGAAACTTGGCTGTCACTTGTGAGATGTACTGGTCTGCCACACACACCACCTGAACATTAATTAAGTGGTAGTTCTTCCTGTTCCTCTACACCTGTTCATTGGCACTAGGAGGGACCAAGGCTATGGGGGTGCCATCTATGGCCCCATCACATGAGGGATGTGTCCCATATCATAGAAGTCTGCCCTCACATAGTCCAAATCTGTACATCGCAGGAACCTGATGTATCTGTCCAGGTGTTTTAATAAATAATAAAGCACACAGTACATCCTTCAACACAAGACTGAGCGTGGGCTGTGACATCCTTGCTGCCAAGCCCACTGTATTCTGAAAGGAGCCTGTGGCAAGAAAGTGTAGCACTGACAGGACTTGTACTGTGGGAGTGATGGCATAGGGATTATGTATGCAGGCAATAGATCAGGCTCCAATTGGGTACATAGATCCATTATGGTCTGACAATTCTGATGATAGGTCTGGATGATAATCCTGTCCTCCATGGTTGCAAGGTCAACTAGCGGATGATACACTGGTGCATGGCTCAATCTCCTCATGACAAGGTATCTAGGATAGAGAGAGTACAAAGTGAGAAGCACTTCACACATGGAAGCAGAACATGACATAATCGCACACACCTAACACTGTAGACATGCATCTTACTGCTGACACATACTATAATGGGCATGCTGAATTGGATTGGACACCATCCGTGCTGCACATGGCTGCATGTTCTTGACACACATCACATGTTCCATATGTGGTACACTGAGCTCCTGCACTGATCATGTATATAGTCAAGCTATGTACCTATATGTTTGACATCCACGTCATCTGACATCTGGCCATATCATGTCACTGTGTCAGGCATGTCACATGTATAAGCCACACTATGATGGCACAACATAGGCCTACTCTGCAGTTTGGCCCAAAAAGTGTATGGTGCACTTATTTTGGTGCAACAAGGCATGATATGTGCATAAAATGGCAGCCACCTGTCCTGCTGCACAGGACAGTTAGAAGTGACCTAAGTCCGCTGACATATGTCGTCATGGCGGTAGGCAGTCACAACCACTGTGCAACTTCTCCTTGGTTAACATTGCTGCCAATGGGGGACTGGGGTCAATGGCGATCACTGCCGGCGGTGACTGTCCTGTATGCGGCGGCCGTGACCGTCATTTTGTGCAGCCTTGCTCACTTGACTCCTGTCACTCCTACAAGCAAGACCTCCACGACCTGAGCTGCTGTGTACTGTCTCTGGAAGCCATCATGCCACGTTAACAGGGCCCAAACCTTCACTCCAGAAGAGCTCGACAAGCTGGTGGAAGGGGTCCTACCCCTATATGGACAGCTGTATTGGGCACCAGAGGAGCAGGTGAGCCCAATGCCATAGTCAGGTGTGATAGGTTTGTGTGTGATGGTGAATGGGGCAAGTGTACCAGAGGGAGTACATGCATGCATGCAGGGGGGCATGAAGTGAAGGCGTATGAACTTAGAGGATGGAAATGTGTGGGCACACAGTAAGTCAGAACTGTATAGTCCACTGCTGTTGGCATGGTGCCAATGTTCATGTCTTTCTCTTTCTGTCTGCGTCCCTCGTGCAGGTCAACGCCCATCAAAAGAAGGGAACTTGGCATGCCATCACCAAGCAAGTGCAGACCCACAGGGTCCACAGCCGGCAGAGCACCCATTGCAGAAAGCAGTGGGAGGGCCTGAGGCGCTGAGCCCGGAAGACCGTGGAGGCCCAGCTGGGGATGTCCTCTCAATGAGGGAGGGGTGCCTGTCAGACCCTGACTCACCTAATGGCCCACATTTTGGCAGTGGCCTACCCTGAGGTGGATGGGCGTTTGAGGGCAGCACAGCAGCCACAAGGGGGTGAGTACTGACTGTATTCTGGGACTTGGCTGGCCTGAAATGGAATTAGGTGCCTCAATGCAGGCAAAGTGACATTGTAGTAAAAGCAACATGTATATCAACAATAGCAAATGGGTATTAAGCACCCTGGCAGAGTATATTTTGGAGATGTGTTGCCATGTTTACTGTTGTACATCTCCCATTTTGAGACCTCTCCATGTCTGTAATGTGGAGATGGTCTAACGACATAGGCACATGTATGACTCCGTCCTGCCTATACAATCAATGTGAGTATTTGTATCACCCTAAGCACTAAGTATGATCTGCTCCATCCATCTGCATTAGTGGCTCTGAGGTGTCAGTCCACTCCCATCTGTGTAGCATACCTGTATTTGCTATTTGCTACTCTTCTCTTATCAGTGGGACTATATACTTCATGTACTGGTTATGGTATTGACTGATTGTGGGGCTGGCATTACAGTCCCACCACATAAATGGCCTTCATGGGACAGGTGTATTGGCCTGATAGCTGAATAGGCATATATAAGTGATCATCTAACTGTAGGGTATGTATAGGTAGACAACCTGGGATACTGAAACATGTAAACTTGATGATGTCTGATTGCAAACATAATGCATTCCTAAGAGCAATACTTATGGGGATGTCACCTTTAAACCAATGGGGTGGTACTAGAGGTGATAAGTGCCCTGGCAGATCGGTTATATGTGGCCATGGTGTGTATATGGCACGTATGATAATGCCGTAGCAATTCATATGCTACATTGCTGAGTTGCTGAGTTACTGCCTACATCATGTCGTCATGGATAGCTAGTGGCACATGTGATGGGTTGGGACTATTTCAGCTTGCCTTGGCAAATATGTAGTGGCAGATTAGGAGTGGTTTGGGTATTGCATGAGACATGGCATGTTGATGTGAATCAGATTTTGCAATCAAGTCTCCTCAGGCTGCCTTATGTAGTAGTGGGACATGTAATTGGTGTAGAGGCAGTGGTGTTTGTCCATGTGTTCCTAATGCATGCAATTATTTACTGTGTGAGATGTGTGATGTCTGGGTTCTGTGACAAGTTTTGCCATTTCTGGAATGGTGTGTGTGAGTCAGGAGATTACCCATTAAATCATATTTCCACAGGAGCAGATGCCTTTTTCCCAACTCCTCCAACAGATGCGTGCTCAGACTTTACTGATTATCTGAACCCTGCACCCAGTAGGGGGAAAGGGGAATGGGAATAGATAAAGAGAGACCACCTCCAGATCCAGTTCCAGTCTGTGTTTCCCTCCTGAAGATAGGATATTCAGTGTGCGCTTCTGTAACCTGCACCTTTATTCTTATTGGGATTTCTTTAAAGGAAGGACCTGCAGTCGGATGAAAAGAGCATAGATAAGTACATTCCTACTGTGCATTCAACTGTTCAGCCATTCACATTCACCCATTTCTATTGTTCTCCTAAACTGGATCTTTTGAGAGACTAGCCTCTCTCTAAGAGAACAATGTTAACTTAATATCTTCTTTTCTCCAGGAGTCAGAGGTATCCAAGGTTCTCTGGAGAACAGTTCGAAGGTTCACAAATATACAATCTACTAATGTCTTTTACAGGAGACGAAAACTCCTTCTCAAGGTTCAGTTTTCACAATCACAGTCTGTAGGAATTAGTCTGAGCACTGAAGTTTGTCTCTAAGACTGGAAAGTCTGCAAGGTGAAGAGTTTTTGAATATATATGTTTACATATATATTCGCAAGTCTGGAAATCATACAAAAGGATTCCTTACTGCAGTTGCTTGAAGTTCTGTTAAGCCAAAACGAACTCTCCTCAGAAAGCTGATAGCCAGTTGTAGGAAGAGGGAAGAAATTCAGCTTCTCCAGACGGGAAAAAGTAACTGGTGTGTACACCGTAACAAGAAAAATAATTAATTACTCAAAACTGGAAGAATTTTCTATGAAACGAAGCACCTCAGGAACACTACTCGTTCTCCTCAGGATGACAGTTGAAGTGCACGGCTCCCAGAGAGAAACAGCTGGAGGGAAGCTTTAGCACAAGACTAAGGTAGAAACACTGGAGCATTGACCCCACAAAGAAATGTGGCCACCATCTTGAGTGGCAGTTAAGCCTGAAGAAGCTAGTTTTAAGAACACCCTTCACAAGAGCCCCAGGAGTGAGGACGCCACTGCACCCAACGTGGGTACAAGGAAAAGGGGAATCGTTTTTGCTGAGGGAAGAACTTAACAACTCTGGCAATAGTTTTCCTGACAGTACCCTCCTCCAAGGAACTCCCTCCCACAAAAGGGTTGTTGGGAAAGTGTTGTGAAATTGCTTTATCAACCTTGGAGCATGCACATTGTGGAAGGCTTCCCAGGACCTTTCTTCTGTGCCAAAATCTTTCCAATCAATGAGGTAATATAATGTTCCTTTTTTAAACTTTGAGTTTAAAATTCTATTCACTTCATATTCTAAATGTGAATCTATTTGGATAGGATCTGGAGGGGTGGTTGTCCTTACATTGGGAGGGCTTCTTTTAAGTAGCGAGACATGGAATACTGGATGAACCTTCATCTGAGGAGGCAAGGTGAGTTTGACTGTTGCTGGATTTACAATTTTCTTTATTTTAAAGGGTCCTACATATCTATGCTGGAATTTTGTGTTCCCTCTTAAATGTAAACGTTGAGTGGATAGCCAAACCTTCTCATCCGTGCAATAACCAGGATTGCCTGTCCTCTTTTTGTCAGCATGCTTTTTGTAAGAGACCTTCGCCGTGGTCAAATGTTCTCTAGCGGATTGATAGGTCTTTTGAATTTTCTTACTGAAATCATTCGCAACTGGGACCGAGCCTCCCAACCTTCCTAAGATAATGTTTGGGTGCCTATCATAGTTCAAATAGAAAGGAGAATAACCCATGGAGGCATGAATAGCATTGTTGTACGTAAATTCTACTGTCCAAATGAAATCTGGCCAATCATTATCTTGGTCCAGAAGATATAAGCGTAGGTACTGCTCTATATCCTGCTTAACTCTTTCTGTATGTCCATCCCTTTCCAGATGATAACTGGTAGAATAACGTGAGTCTATTCCAAGTTATTTCACAAAGGCCCTCCAGAACTGGGAAACAAATTAGGGATTTCGAACTGAGATTACAACCACAGGAATGCCATGAGTTCTCACTTCGTGCTGTGAAAATAACTGTGCTAACTGAGAGGCTCTAGGAACCTTCTTCAGAGGGATGAAATGACTCATTTTAGAAAAGGTGTCCGCAAAAACTAGGATTTTGTCAAAACCTTGACTTGAAGGTAAATCTACAATCAAATCCATAGTAATGATCTGCAAGGGATATGGTGCAATGGGAAGAGGCTGAAGCTCACCTTCAGGAGCTAGTTGTGTTGTCTTTCCTCGAATGCATTTATCACAGGTTTGAATGTATTGTCTTATTTGAGGAATCATGGCAGGCCACCAGAAATACCTCTTAATTAATCCGGTAGTCTTCACAATTCCTTTATGGCCAGCTAAAGGTTCATAATGACATGCTTGTAGCGCTAGTTCTTGCAACTCACAAGTTGGCAAATATAAAGCATTTTCAACAAAAGGGAGATTTTCTAGAACCTTTCTTCCTTCCTTTTTGTTGTCCCAATCTGAAATTTCTTGGTCAGACATAGATTCTCAAACCTTCCTTTTTATTTCAGAAAATTGTAAGGTATAAATAACCTTTTCTGCTGCAATAATTGGAATCTTTTCAGCTTCTCAGGCTCCAGGTATATTATTAATTCTCGATAACGCATCTGCCTTCCCATTGCCAGAACCAGGTTGATGGGTAATGGTAAAATTAAAATCTGCAAAGTACAAGGACCATCTCAATTGCCTTGAAGTTAATGTCTTAGCAGTCTTTAAAAATGGAAGATTTTTATGATCGATGAACACGGTGACTACATGACGAGCCCCTAATAAATAATGCAGCCATTCCTGAAAGGCATCCTTCAGTGCCAATAGCTCTTTGTCAGCAATTGGATAATTTCTTTCAGGAGGAGTTAATTTCCTGGATTGAAATGCCACTGGGTGAAGTTGACCAGTTTCCTTGTGCCTCTGAAACAATACACCACCAATTGCTTGGTCGGAGGTGTCAGCTTCCACAAAAAATGGCTCCTCAGGGTTAGGATGGAGAAAGATTGGGGCTCTTGTAAAGGTTCTATTGAGGACCTCAAAAGATTCTTCAGCATCAGTTGACCAATGGAAGGGTACTCCTTTTCTCAAACATTTTGTAATGGGGACCACCTTTTTAGAAAACTCTTTTATAAACCGTTGGTAAAAAATTGACAAAGCCAATAAAGCTTTGCACCTCCTTCACCGTTTTAGGAGAAGGCCAATCCAGGATTGTTTGAATTTCAGCAGGATCCACTGAAACTCCATTTTCCAATAAGATGAATCCCAAGAATTCTACTTCCTTCACATGAAAGGCACACTTTTCCAACTTCACATATAGGTTATTTTCCAACAATTTCTTCAGAACGGCTCTCACGTAATCTACATGGTCTTGCAAATTCTGGGAGAAGACAAAAATGTCACCAATGTAGACTACTACAAATTGATCTAAAAACTCTCTCAGAACACTGTTCACAAAGTGCTAGAAAGCGGCCGGCGCGTTACATAGCCCAAAAGGCATCACTTGGTACTCGTATAGAACAAACCGGGTGTGTAAGGCCGTTTTCCCATTAGTCACTCAATTTAAATGGCACGCTTCCCGAAGATTTAGTTTGGTGTAGATTTCTGCGTCTTTTATCTGTTCTAGCAGTACTGAAATCAAAGCCAGGGGATATCGATTCTTCACCGTAACTTGATTTGACGCTCTATAATCAATGCAAGTTCTTAACTTGTCATTCTTCTTCTTTGGGACAAAAAAAAGGGGGGAAGAGACTGGGGATTGCGAGGGACGAATAAAACTGTTTGCCAAATATTTTTCCAAATATTCTATTTGGAACTTGGTCTCCTTTTCAGTAAGGGCATATATTCTACTGCAAGGTAGATTCTCACCTGGCTCAAGTTCAATCCTGCAATCATAAGATCTGTGAGGGAGTAGCTTCTCTGCCTGTGCTTGGTCAAACACTGCAGACAACTCTTTAAATTCTGAGGGAATGACAACCTTTTCCGGAGCACAAACCACATTGGATTTAGTAGGTGAAACCTGAGCGAGAGATGGTGCACTACTTATCTTTTGAGGACCATAGCAATGTTTCCGACAGTAGCTTGAATGTAATTGGACAGTCCTCTTTTCCCAATTAATTTCATGGTTGTGCTCTGTAAGCCACAGTAAGCCCCAGATCAGCTGAAATTGAGGACCATCTATGAGATTGAAAGATATCTTTTCTTGGTGTCCTAGATGATCTTTCAGAACTATAGGTTCCGTTTCATCTGTGATAGGGCCTGAAGGCAGGTTTGTTCCATCCACCGCTCAAACAGGCTCTGCGATTCTTTTTTTTACAAAATGTATTCTCATTTTTGTGGCATACTGTATGTCGCAGAAATTTCCCATAGCTCCTGAGTCAATCATCACTGAAACCTTCTTCAGCTTTTTTTCTCTGAAGATGAGGTCAAAGGAGATGGTTAGATGAGGGGAAGAAGACTGTAAGGTATTTGCCACTAATTGGGATTCAGGGGCTTGTTGGTGTTGTGAGTCAACCAGGGTAACTGTCTTAGTAGAATGAGTTTTCTCTTTTCTTGAATTATCTTGTTTAGGCTTATTTGGGCATTCTCTTACAAAATGCCCAGACAACCCACAGTAGAGACATAGATTGTTAGATCTTCGCTTGTCCTTTTCGTCTTTAAACAGGGGACCTCTAACACTGCCGTTTACATTGGCTCTTCCGAACAGTGTTTCTCGAAGGTCTTGATACTTTCCACTTGCCTCCTGTCGAAGCGTGGTGGGATAGGACGAAATTCTCTTTTTCGTTCAGCTTTTCTTTCAGAGACTGATCAATCTGTAAGACTAGCTCAATTAATTTCAGTAAGTCGATCTGGAATTTGGGCTAGTGCATCTTTTAGTTCTTCTCATAAACCTCTGTAAAAAAACGCAGCCCTTTTGCTCTCGGGCAACCAGTCTCCACAATTAATTTGTTGAATTGGGCCAGATAAGAGATTGAATCCCTATTTCCTTGTTTTAAGTCTAGTAATTCATCTGTGGTATGGGAAATTTTTCGGCGGTCAAAATTCGAAGGAAATCAGTTTTAAAATCCTCAAAATCCTATAATATAGGGTAATCTCATGACACCAAAGGCATGGACCATGAAGCCACATCTCCATTCAAATAAGACAAAATGAATGCTGTTTTTGACTGACCATCTGTAAAAATAACAGGTCAACAAAGGAAGTGTAAGGAGCACTGGGTTAAAAATACCTGCGCCTTGTAAGGATCTCCACTAAAACGTTCAGGTGGGGCTAGGGGAATGATAGGGAGATGGAATGAATGACTTGTGGGGATATTTCTGAGGTAGCGATGGGGAAGGTTTTACCTGAAACCCCACTAGTCCCAGCGGTATTGCCAGAAGTGAAGTTATTTAATTTGTCCATGAGCTGTTCGGTCTCAACATGGGATCTTTGTATTCCCTCTCTCAAGGTTCTGTTTTCATCTAGGGCAAGGGTTAACTTTTTGTTGCATTTCGTCCATAGGTGTCACCAAGGCATTAAAATCTAAACATTTAGCCATTCTGCTCAGGTGGAAATAAGTATTTTTAGGCACTTCAATCTGTCAGGAGATTACCCATTAAATCAAACTTCCACAGGAGCAGATGCATTTTACCCAACTCCCTCCAACAGATGCATGCTCAGACGTTTCTGATTATCTGAACCCTGCATCTCCTAGGCAGAAAGCGGAATGGGAATAGAAAAAGAGAGACCGCCTCCAGATCCAGTTCCAGCCTGCGTTTCCCACTTGAAGATAGGATATTCAGTGTGTGCTTCTGTAACCTGCACCTTTCTCCTTATTGGGATTTCTTTAAAGGAAGGACCTGTAGCTGGGTGATAAGAGCAAAGATAAGTACATTCCTACTGCGCATTCAACTGTTCAGCCATTCACATTCACTCAATTATATTGTTCACCTAACCTTGATCTTTAGAGAGTCTAGCCTCTCTCTAAGAGAACAATGTTAACTTAATATCTTCTTTTCTCCAAGAGTCAGAGGTATCCAAGGTTCCCTGGAGAACAATTCAAAGGTTCACAAATGCACAATCTACTAATGACTTTTATAGGAAATGAAAACTCCTTCTCAAGGTTCAGTTTTCTCAATCCCAGTCTCTAGGAATTAGTCTGAGCACTGAGGTTTGTCTCTAAGACTGGCAAGTCTGCAAGGTGAAGAGTTTTTGAATATATATGTATATATGTATATTGGCAAGTCTGGAAATCATATAAAAGGATTCCTTACTGAAGTTGCTCATTCTCCTCAGGATGACAGTTGAAGTGCACAGCTCACGGAGAGAAACAGCTGGAGGGAAGCTTTAGCACAAGACTAAGGTAGAAACACTAGAGCGCTGACCTCACAAAGATTTGCAGCCATCATCTTGAGTGGCAGTTAAGCCTGAATACGCTGGTTCTAAGAACAGCATCCACAAAAGCCACCAGGAGTGAGGACGACGCTGCAACAAATATGGGTACAAGGAAAAGGGGAATTGTTTTTGCTGAGGGAACACTGCCAATAGTTTTCCTGACAGTGTGTGAGAGTTGAGTTGTAATGGTGCGTAGTTCAACTGGTGGAATTGCATGTGTGGTGGCATTGGAAGTGGTCCATGATGTAATATGTGTGTTACAGAAGTACATCTGTTGTGACATTGCACTCACTGATTAAATATGGATGTGTTATATATGCTATATGGCCCAATGCAGATGCACTTAGCAGTATGCTAGGTAGTGATATATGTGTTTGGTGTCTGCTGATCTGGCTCTGTGATAGGGTCTGACTAATCACATGGCTACACCACAGATTCAAATTAGATACATAAGATGTAACCTGTTTGGGTGCCTGACTTGTAATGGATAATTCATAGTTGTTCTCTATTATGGCAACACTGTGCAGAGTGGCCTGCTGTTTTATGTAACAGGCAGGTGCTGTGTGGTCTGTGAGTGGAGTTGTCTTCACTATAATGGATATATTACAGAGGATATGGACTAATTAGGTGCTGTTTCTGTAGAGTCCTGTGGTGTTTTGTTCAGTTAGCTGCACATCCAATAGGTGTTAGGGGTATGGAGTGGTATGACGTGTATTCAGGCATTCAATTGATACTGCATCCAGGACATGATGTGCCAGCTAAAAGGGCTTTCGTTGGCATCATGTAGATGACTCCAGTAGTGCTGTCGTACTTAGATATTGATGTAGGTGTGAGGGTTGGCATACAGGTGTGGGTAGTAGTGACATGTAATGACATGATGTAGGTTATGTATGTTGGCAACTGTGATGGCCTAGTGATGATATGCATAGTCACAGATGTCCATGTTTACCTGTGTGTATGAGAGGTATATGTTAACCCATATTCACCCAATCTCTCTCTCTCTCTCTCCCTCCCTCTCTCTCTATTTGTGTGCATCAGCATTGTCAAGTGAAGAAGAAGGGGCACAGGTGAGTGAGGAAGCTGCAGCCCATGGGACTCAGGAAGCTGCTACCAGCGATAGCAAGGGACCCAGTGGGACGGAGGGCGAGGGGAGAGCCAGGGGGAAGACCGGATCTACCGCCTCTTCTTTGGAATCCTCCTCCTGTGGGCACTACCTGGCGGTGGCAGACCATTCTGGGACCACCCCAGCACCATCTTTGTCCACCACCCCCTTACTGGCAACGCTCTCCATGTAGCTCCCCACCCAGTTGCCTGCGCCCGCTCACCCAGGAGGATAGGCATCTCCTTCACCACAGGCTCCTCTGCCCCTGCCCCAGTCAGCCCTGCTGCCCTCAGTGAGGAGGCTATTGACCTCCTGAGGTCCATCTCTGTGGGACAGTCCACCATCCTGAATGTCATCTAGGGACTTGCAGCTCAAGTCCAACAGAGCCATGTGTTCCTGGAGGCCATTCACTGTGCCCTGACTGACCTCCAGAGATCCTTTCAGGCTCCGGCCTCCACACTGTCGGCAGCCAGTCTCCTTTCGTCAACCATCCCCCCTCCAACTACCTCTTCCCAACCCCAAACCCCTCCCCCAAGCCCAGCCAAAGCACATATACACACAGGCATCACCCACCTCAACAGACAAGGGTACCACTGACAAACACAAGCACCACAAGACCCACCACCGGCATGCACACAAGCAACAGCCACCTGCAGACACACCAACATCAACTCCCTGCACTAGCTCCTCCACTACCCCCTCCTTCACAGACACTACACCAGACACACCTGCAGCCACCACACCATCATTAATGGATCCAGCCACAAGTCCTATCTTACCCACATTTAGCACAATATCAGACCCACAGACATCCACCCCAGTCACTATATCCGCACCCACCACAACCACTGACACCCCACATGCAGCACATGTACAATACCTGCAGACACCACCCCAACAGACAGTCACCCATCTAGCATGGCATCTCCCAGGACCTGTTCCCACATCCTTCCAAGACACCTAAATGCCTGCACTCACCCACCCAACAGACACCCAGCTCCCACAAGCATTCCACACACGCACTTGCACCCTGGACATGCATACGACTCATCTTACAACCACTCCCTCTTCCTCCACTTCCAAACCCTTTTGCCATGACTGCCCCATGTGTCTAAGAAGCATTTCCCCTTGGAGCTTTCCCTGTTCCCTACTCCTCTCCCATCCCATGATACCCCCAAGCACTCTATGTCCCTCCCCAAGACCAGCCCTTCCATCTCCAAGTCCTCCCCTGCCCCTGCTAGCGCCCATGACCCTTCCCCTGCCAAGAAGTCTACCCCTCCCAAGTCCAGGCCCAAGGACTCCCAGCCCAAGCGCAAGCCAAAGGACCCCCCTCCCAAACCCAAGCTCAAGGACCCCTCCACATCCCCAATTCCTGAGGTGCCTGCCTGCCCCCTTGATGCCCCTACCCTGTGGAGGTCCTATTGCAGTCAGGAGTCAAGTAGGGGCACACTGAGGTGCCATTTGTGCCTTTGGCACTTTGGACTGAGCAATGGCCTGCTATTTGTATACATTTATTTATTGGATCCAAACTATTTTAATACATCTGGCCCAACATGTTGTTGGATTCGATGGTAACATACTTGACCTGTCTTTCTTTCCACATGGCTGTTTTGTATTTGGCAGCTTTGGTTTGTGTGTGCTACATGTGTGTGTGTGTTGATTGTGCTAGCTGTGGTGCCTGGGCTGCATGTGTGTGTGTGGCCCTGCCATTTGTCCCACTGTCATTGCTGGTTATTTTGTGTAGGATATGTTTGTTTTTAATACATGCATGTATGTAGCTAAATTGTGTATTGTTTCTTGTTGCCATGTGAATTGGGGGTCTAGTGTGCCCTTGTGTGGTTGTTGTGTGTGCAACTGTGTGTGTGTTCATGGCTATGTCATTTGTGTTGTGTGTGGTGTTAGCGTGGTGTGACGTATGCTTTGTTGGATTGCAGTGTGATTGCTTTTATTGGTTGTCAGGTGTTGTTACATGTTGTAGTATGTATGTGCTGTCATGTGGGGCTGTGTGAAACCGCTTGACGAAGCATTTGTGTAGTTGCGGTTGTGGTGTTGTTGTGTGAATCAGTGGTGTTGTTTATGGTTAGACAGTGGTGGTGCTGGGTATCTGCAGGTTGGTGTGTGTATGGCATGTGTGTGTTGGCTGTGGTATGTGTAATATGGGTGTGTGTGTGTGTGTAGTATGGGGGTGCATGTGTGTAGTACGGGTGTGCGTTTGTAGGTGTGTGTGTGTGTGTGTGTAGGTGTGTGTGTGTGTGTGTAGGTGTGTGTGTCTGTGTTTGTATGGGTGTGTGGTTATATGTGTGTGGCACCATCGCAGGCCGTCCTGGCTGTGTATGTTGTGTGTGCATGGGTACTATTGCCTTTCCCTACAATGTGAGGTAAGTGTTTGTACTTACGGTTGTCTTCATCGCTGGTTCTAGGGTCGTTGTGCAGCAGGAGCATTGGGAGGACTTCCAGTTCGGGTTCCATGGCAGCTCCAGTCAGGTATGTGTTCCTTAAGGTGAGTGTTTCCTTTTATAGTGTTGGTTTCTGCCAGGGTTTGTGTGGCGGTACACCCAAGGCAGAAACTTTGGCGGTGTGCAGCCTCATAATGTATCTGGCAGAAACATGGTCCCCACCGGTATGAAGGTGGCTACTGGTGTCCGTGGCAGCCTGACCACACTGGCGGTACTAACGGATGTTTGGGTGTTGTCTGTTGGGAGGAGCGCCATGGTCATAATTTGGCAGTCTTCACCGCCGGTTCGTTGGTGGTACAACCGCCGCCACCAACAACGTGGTCCTGAGACCACCAAACTCGGAATGAACCCGTAAATGTGCACAGGCATACTGTTTTACTGCTAAAACTAATAAAAGCACAGAAATGATAATATGTGTAAATCAGCTTTCTGTGAATTTGTATCGTTAGTGCATTACCAAGTAAATGTCTTAATTTGTTTTTGATCCTATGAAAATCTTTGTTTGCAGCAAACTTTAGAATTACAAAAGTGATTTATTTTCACTTTCCTAATTGCTGGATGCATACAGTTCATTTTCAGATATTTACATTTTTTGGTGTATTGCACAAAACGTCCTACATTGTCAGATAATTCACTTTCAAATCTCCTTTCACTTGCAATCGGAGAAGGAAAAGTAAACAACAAGACTTATGGTAAAAGAATAAAGCAGCCTGAAATTTGGCCTCTAACTTTGATGCAAGTTTTAATTTAAAGGCACATTTATTTATTGCTCTGACTTTTGTGACCCACAAAAAATCAGCCTCCAACCCATTGTGACCCATAGTTTGGCAAACACTGCTTTAATACATTATATGAAACTTTAGTTGAAATTCCGAGAATACTGTTCCATGATGTAACATCACGGATATGAGTTTCTGGTGTTTTTATTACATTTACAGATCGTTTGATTATTAACATATTAATGAACTGCCACATGATACAAAATCTCCTTCTTGTAAAGATTTTTAATATGTTGATGTGTATAAATGTTGTGGCATGCAAACTTTAATGTGGAATAAAATGTACTCCTGAAAACACTTTTTAATAAGGTTGTGCAAGTTCAATAATAACAATACAAAATTTAAATTCGGTGCACATAGATTTCCATAGTTTGATTATAGTAAATCAATTCAAATATTTATTAACATTAACCTCTGTTCAGGTACACCTGTGCTCAATAATTTTTGGATAGTATTCAATAGAAGAGATGATTGTATACAATATTTTTGAGTCTAGTGTGTTTGAACTGATATGATAAATTAATGTGTTATGTCAGATTTTAATTTAATTTTTATAATTGTACTGTATGTATGTGGCTTTTACAATCCTGATGGAAATCTGTTAGCAACAAAATGTGTTGGCTTGGCTGATTCCTGTTTCTAATACTGTGTATTTAAAAATTAAAGAGCCTGACTTAGATATTGGCAGGTGGGTTACTCTGTCACAATGGTGATGGATATCCCGCCCGCCCAAATATAAATCCAATAGGGAATGATTGGACTTACATTTCATCGGATGGGATACCCGTCACTGTTGTTAAGAATGAGTGGAACTAGTATTCTCTTCCAACAACTTTCTGAATAATATTGGCTGTTTTTGATTTTGAAAATTTGAAGTGCTTCACTCTGTTAAGGAAATTTGATTGCTTGGTTTATGGGTGGGGCTTCTTTACAGCTGAGCCTCAGAGCTGTCAAGGACCATCACTGAAATTATTAGTACTGTGTATATGTTAGCGCATCAGACCTTAATAAGTAAACTTACTAGAGGACGCGAATAGGTCGATGAACCTTTTGACTCGCAATTAAGAAGTTCTTAGCATAGCTCCAGTACGTCATAAATAATCAATACACAATAGTCATTAGTAATCAATAAAATCAATAATCAATGGAGTCAGTAAATGTCACGCACCATGACCTTTCAGCCATGAATGACCACACCTTTAGTAAAAGTTTAGAATGTTTATTCCCCTATAGTAACAATGCTAAGTGCTAGATTAATCTAAAAATCAAATGAAACACATACAAAACTGGTTGTCCGATGCGGCGGAAGAAACGCAATCTAATCAGAGCTTGGATTACCACACATTCTAAAATTACTGTACAAATCAATTGTAGGGTCAGTGGCGGCAAAGTTATTATATACATGAAATTCAGCAAAGCAATTCGTCAGCATCAGTCCTTGTTATAATCAGTCATTTGTGAGGGCCCTTAACTAATGTCGAATTAGCATCAGCATGTTGGGCTTCATGTAAAACAATTTAGTAACACAAATTTGGAAAACATCTAACTATGGATCTATGAAAACAGCGCAGTTGGTACCTAGAAAGAAAATCATAAAAAGCATAACAGTCACATTTTAATGTATATCTATCCTCGGTATTGGTCAGCAAAGCAGAATCAGTCTTCGTCCTCAGGTTATCTGTCGATCAGCAAGGCATCAGTTCTCAACCAGGGAAGGATGGGCAAAGTCATTTAACATTAAAGATAAGCACGTCTCTGGTAAAGGCGCATAAGAAGATAACAACCTTTCGGTCAGAAAGAGTAGGGGCAAAAGACTGCTCTCCTCTCAGAATGAGCGTTGTTATATTAAAGTCACCTAAACTATCCCCTAATTACCTATTGGTCAGTTAATCGTATATGTTCATACTTTACTCAATAATATTTCTATGTCAAATCTACGAATTCTAATATTTCATCATTCACATACAGTTGATTGGTTCCCTTTACGATTTTCTCATCATCTGGCTTGTCAGGTAACAAGATTGTTGCAGCTTCAGCGCCAGTCACTACCTTCATTGTTCTTGTCCTGGGAAAGTCAGTCTGACCCACATTACACATAAAATGTTACACTAGCAGGAACATCATCTCTTAGCAGTCAGTTCTCACAAAAAGCTTCCGTTTAGCACATGTAACAAGACAATGGTCATTTCACAGTTTAATTCACTTGGTCAGCATTTTTTATTAACCGCTAAGAAATACAGCTTTTACATGAGGCCTGGCAAAATAGGCCAAGACACTCGCTAAGTTAAGTCCTACAATTATTAAGCTAAAGCATACTTCATAACTTTTAATATGACATATTACTGCATTAGTCTTACACATATTTAATATTTTTAAGTACTAATCATCAATTGGTACATTTTGTGAACATTAGTGGCCATTATTCGGGGTTACATTTTCAAATGCGTGCATTATTTTTCTACACTATTGCATTTTCTACATAAACTCATTATTCAAAATGCATAAACACTCATTAATAACTCTAGATAAAAAACCTGCACTAGCAATCCATCCTCTGATGACTAAATGTGTCATCACACTAACTAAAACCCACAAATTTCTGCATTAGCTAGAACTTTTTCAATTCTTTTTTTTCATAATTTTGTCTTCCCCTTGAATTTTCCCTGTAGAACTTTTCCCTTTCCTTTTTTTCCTCCTCTGATTATTCTTTGACTTTTTCAATGTGATCCTTTTACATAATTGCATAATCACCATGTCCCCAATAGACAACCCACAACAATTAATATTCCCTGAAATATTTTTAATAAAATTACATTGAAATGTTGCTGAGCCGATTTCCCACTAAAGCAAACCCTTTGCCAACTTTTCCCCAAACACCTGGTTCTTTCAGTTCTTTCAAATCAGTACTTTCATTAGTCAGATTAGTAAGTAAGGGCCAGATGTAGCAAAGTTTTTTGAATCGCAAATGGCCTGAATCGCTATTTGCGACTGTGCAAAATCGGAAATGGGATGCAAAAATCCCATTTCCGACTTGCAAAAAGCGATGCGAGCCGTTACCGACTCGCAAAAATTGCAACCCCATTTTGCGACCCGCAAATAGGAAGTCGCAATTTGCGAGTCACAAACCATATGCAATTGCAACTTGCAAATTGCGACTAGTCGCAAAAAGCCCAGTTTGCATGTCCAATTTACCACTAACTCAGAGCAGGTGGTAACTATTACCAAAGTATAAAAGGAGACCCAGAAGGCATCTGACTTACTCAAGATGGCGGAGATATACCTGATAACAGTGAGGAGGAGAGTCCACGCAGCCCAGCAGAGGAGAAGGAGGAGCCACAGACAGGAGAAGATCTATAGACCAAGGCAGACTCTTTTTCAGCAAACTGAGGTAGAGATATATGACAAATACCGCCTTAGCAGCGCAGCCATACTAGAATTAATTGAATTACTAAAACCACAGCTAGAACGCCAGACTCTGCGCGTCTGCGCCATCCCTACGCATGTGCAAGTGCTATGCTCACTGCACCTCTTGGCCTTGGGGAGCTATCAGGGGGTCATTACTGTGGCAGGTGGGGTATCTCAAAGTGCACTGTCAAGTTTCCTCAGGGCCTTCCTAGATGCCATACTCACACACATGTCTCACTTCATATACCTACCCAGGAATGAGGCAGAAATTAACAGCACCAAGCTGGACTTTTACCGGATTGCCAACTTTCCCCATGTCATAGGGTGTGTAGATGGGACACATATTCAAATATGCCACCCTGCAAACCTGGAACATCTGTTCCGCAACAGAAAGTGTACCCACTCACTCAATATTCAGGTAGTTTGTGACGCCCATTATGTCATCACTGACATTGTTGCAAAATTTCCAGGCAGTACCCATGACTCCTACATTTTTAGGCACAGTGGGATGCACCAACGCCTGGAACGTGGGGAGTTTGGAGACGGATACCTCCTAGGTAGAGCTGCATACACCTTGCAGACATACACACAGGTCACTGTGCACACCAACCAGGACTTTCTAACAGTGTAATGTTTGTGCCCAACAGGTGACAGTGCATATGCTCTACGGCCATGGATAATGACTCCGTTCTTAACACTCAGCAATGATTCAGAGAGGCGATACAACAGTGCACATAAGAGGACAAGGAACATCATAGAACGCACCTTCGGATTACTGAAAGCAAGGTTCAGATGCCTCCACCGCAGTGGAGGTGCCCTCCAGTATACGCCCATTATAGCATTCAAAATTGTTGCCGCATGCGCCATCCTGCACAATATTGCCACCCGACGTGGGCTACCTCTCACCCCTGCAGACCCAGATTCTGAGGATGAAGAGCAAGAGCAACCACATCGCCATCATGGGGATCGGAGTATAGCAAATCAAGGTAGACTGAGACGGGAACACATCGCAACCCAATACTTTGGAAGGTACGTGTCAACTTCAACCATACTCACCTATTGACCAAATAGTCCATTTGTTAAGTGGAACAAAAAAACTATTTTATATGTGCAGAAATTCAACTATTTACAATTACTAACTGTTCATGTACATCAAAATGCAAACCATGCATGGGGCACATTGCTGTCATGTGCCCCAACATCAGGGACAGGGTTCAGTCTATGTCCTACGGCGGCCCCTGCCAGCCTGGCTGGTCCCTGGTTGTTCTGCAGTGCTCTGCCTGGTACTCCCACTCCGGAGCACCCTAGTGTCACTGGCAGAGACACTGCTCACTGTAGAGCCCTCTTCGATGTCCTGGGGTGTGTCCCCTGTGCCCCTGGACAGATGCCGTGCCTCCATTAAATCAATCACATGTGTGATCCGGCCCAGGCCTCTAGCCACATCCCCTGCAAAATGGCCCATTTCTACTTGGAGGCCAACTGTCCTTCTCGACAGGCCAGTGGTGTTAACTGCCAGTCTGCCAATTGATGTGGCCATCCTGTCAAGCCTCTGTAGCAGCTGACGGTCCCTGCGCCGCCCACCCTCGCCCTGTGCCAGTAGTCCTGCCACCAGTTCCCTCATGGACAGGGCTAGGTCCCCAGTGTTTGTGCCAATCATGTCCAATTGGGAATGGAGCTGCTGCATGCTGGCCTCATTGCTTCTCACAAAGCGGTGCAGCACCCCACTAATACGCCCTAACATATTGTTCTGCAGGCGCTGACCACGGAGCAGCTGTGCCTCGCTGTTGGTGGTAGATGGACGGCCGGACTCAGCCTGCAGCCCTGCTCTCCTGAACCTGCGTCGCCTGCGCAGCGGTGGATGCCCTGTGTGCTCTACTATGGCACTCCTGCCTGTTGCTGGCGCAGCCTCCTGAAACACTGTTGCAGCAGGTGTTGACATCACAGGGATGGTGTTGGTCGTGCAGGTGGGAGTGGTGGCAGCTCCTGTGCTGTCCTCATGGGGCTGGCTGCTGTGGCTTGTGGTGGTGTCTTGTTGGAGACCTGTGGGACATGGGGAACAGACTGTCAGTGTCTACTATCTGTTGCACACTTCCTAATAAACATTTGCCTATGAACTGCCTACTTGACTACATTTCCCATAATGCATCATTCTGGTGTTTGCTACCCTGTAATGGAGCTATCTTGGTTGTGCATGCCACTGTGTACATGGTGGGTGGGGGTATGGCATTGATGGGGTACAGGCATATCACATGGTACTCACCGGTTGATGTAGTGGGCTCAGAGGTGTCCAGATCTCCTATTCCTGTCACTGCCTCCTGCTCCAGGGTCTCCTCCGCCCTTTCTTCCAGGGGTGTGGGTGGTGGTACGGATGATGGTCCCCCTCCTGTGCCTCTCATCTCCTGGAGCCTTTCTGCCACCCTCTCCTTGGTCCGGGAGCGGAGGTCATACCACCGTTTTTTGATCTCTTCCACACTCCTGTGGCTCACCCCCAGGGAGTTCACTTTTTCTTGGATCTCCAGCCAGAGTTATTTTTGGGTTGCTTCTGGCACATTGAGGGCTGCCTTTCCGAAGAGTTCATCATAGTGCTGACAGCATTCTTCTGTCAGCACCTCCAGCTCCTTCTCAGAAAATGTGAGTTTTCTTTTTCTTGGTGTTTCAGCCATTGTAGCTGCTGTTCCTCCTGTTGGCTGTTCAGAAGTTTAAAATGGGTGTGGTCCTCCCTCCTCCCAGGTGTATTAGTAAACTTCCTGGCTGTGATGTCATCATCATGTGCCAGGAAGTGTTTCCAGAGTGTTCTGGAGTGGTTTCTGGAGTGTTCTGCAGCACCTGCAATCAGTTTACATGGTACTCGCAATTTGCGACACCCACTCGCAAATTGCAAGTTCGTTTTTTGCGTGGTCGCAAAAAGCGACCTCGCAGACAGCGGACTCGCTATCTGAGTTGCGACTCCGAGTGCGAGTCGCTAATTGTACACGGACATTGTACCTGCATTCCTATTAGCGACACGCAATTTGCGAGTCGCACATACTCGCAAATTGCGAGTCGCTAATTTTTTTGTACCTACACCTGGCCCTAAGTATCTTATCTCTTTACAGTTATGTGGAATATGCGAACAACAATGCCTGGAATTAATCATTCTACAGACTCCACCATCCTTTACAAAAAGAATGTCCAAAACAAGCCAATTTTGAAGAGCCATAGCTCTATCAGCAGCTAATTGCGTATCTATCAGGAGTATGGCCCCTGAAAAATTTGTTAGCATGTTATCCACAATAGTAGACAACTTTTGAATCTTAATCGAATTCAGAATGACTCCCACTGAAGGAATCACAGCTCCAAATATATCTCCCACTATAGCAGAAGAGGACTCCCTCCTCTGCCTCTCATGATGTAATTCAGTCACTTTCAGAAACTTTTTCAAATCCTTCATTTGATAAATATTTGGGAAAACTATCCCCAAATAACGCGTCCCATACCAAGACGGTAAGAAGCATTAAGTTCACAAATATAGTAAATCCCTAGAATTGCAGGGTCCTGCCCATTCAACATAAAAGCCAATTTACTCTGAAACAAAAACACATGTCTACATTCACTCATACCCACAAATAAATTGTCAGTGTGCGATTTAGACCTATATATACAAAGCTTCCCTATGTGCTGTGCATCTAAAGCTGACTTCCCTTGCATTTTAATTGCACTATAAGCATAATCGTTCTTGTAAGTCCTTTTCTCTAAGCCTTTTTCTAATTTCTTCTTTAACACTTTTGTCCTGTCATCTGTGTGATCTAAAAAGCTCTTCTCTAAAGGTGTAAGCAAGCATGTCAGATTATTGAGAAGCGCATAAGCTGTGCCAAACATCAATGTAGGTTCAAAGAACCCTTTAACTAATACTAGGTCATTTTTCTTAGCTACTTTACTCAAATACCTAATTATAGGAACAAATGAAAACCCAACATCATGATTTGAATAGGAGTACTGAATGTACTCCTGGTTATAAAACATTGTTAATAACAGAATACAAGTTATCCTGTAGGTGAAGGGCAAACTATGATATATGACTCCTTCCTCGACTGATGAAGGAATCTGCGTACCCACAAAACAATTCTTCACATCCATTGTCTCAACATACTCACTCAATAAGTGATAGAAAACGTTAGAAGAAAGCTCTCCCTGAGCATTAGTATAGTCATGCAAATGTTTCTCATCTAACTTAAACTTCTCTAATGCCGTTAGTGCAGTAGTTGTCTCAAAAGTAGAAGTATGGTTGGTTCCTTTCTAATCAAGAACAGACATACCCACAATCACCACCACAAACAATATCCCACACATAGGCCCTCATTATGAACACGGCGGCCCGTTCCACGCTTCTGGCGGTGGCGGCAAAAACCGCCAACGGAGGAGCGGGCCGGACCGCCAAATAATGAACCAAACGAAAGACAGGCATCCCGAAAACCACCCACTGCCAGTAGAGGAGTGCCGACGACTACGGCAGAGTCCGCCCACAGGCCGACGGAAAGGCCCAAACCGCCCATCAAATAATGAACCACCAGTCTGCTGACAGTTCCGGGGCGGGAACCACCGCCACGCAAAGCCAGGCGTAAGTGAACCAAATCCAATGAAACACTCACCGGCGGCTCTCGCGACATGCCGAAGCAGACATGGATAGAGAGCTGCAGATCATTCCAGCTCTGCTCCTTGCCATATACCTCCATGACCAAGACCGCTGACGAAGACGATGACAGTAAGTACCGCAACCTACGAAACAAGGGAGGAAATGGCACAGTCACATACCCACCCACTCCACCCACCCTGCAATGCCCCCCAACCCTTCACAGCAGCACAAGTCATATACCACACAGCAAGAGGTACTTACCCGAAACAAGGCAAATCCAACTTGACCATAGTACATACAAATGCCCCTCACCCATAAACAATTAAACAAATGACCAGGGTACAACAGTGTGCCGCCAAAACACAGGCCCCACAGAAATATTTAATGAAAGTTCACAGAGCCAAATAGTCAAACAGGGCCAATGGCCAGTCTGTACGGCTAAAAGTGCCATGGGCCACAACAGACCCAACCTGACTCCCAAAAGTGCACAGTACTCTACCTAATGGGGCAACAAAGGGGTATCCGGGCACCTCACGGAACGGAGACAGAGGGTGGTGGGGGTGGGGTTTTGCGATGGAGGTGGGCCTTGGACTTTCATTTGGAAGGTGGAGGGTGTGGGCTTGTCCTTTGAAGGGGGGTGTTTTGAGCGGGTGAAGCCAGATAGATTAGGCTCTGCCTGGGCCTTTTTTTTCTCTGGGGAAGGGGCACGGGAATGTGAAGGGTGGACATGGGTGGGCTGTGAAGTGGAAGGAGTGGAAAAGTCAAGGAGGAGAGCACGCTTGGGTACAAGACAGGGTGGGCCAGTGGGTTTGAAGAGGTCAGCACGGGAGAGGAAATGTTTTTTCAGAGCAATTGGGGTGGTCCTGGATGAGGACGTGGGAGTGGATGTATGTGGTGTAGGGGTGCGTGTAGTGGGTGCAGGTGACTGGACAGTATGCTGTGGTGTGGTAGATGTGTGATGGGTGGGTGTCTTGGTGCGTTTGTGTTTTGTTTGAGGAGGGGGTGGACACAGTGGGGGAAGACAGGCAGCTAGTGTGGATGTATGTTGTGTGGGTGTCTGCAAGTCTGGTCAGTGTGCTGCATGTGTCAACTACAGTAGTTGTGGTGAGTGCAGGTGTGGTGTATCGGGTGCATGTATGGATATCTGCTATTGTGGTGAGTGCAGTAAGAGGAGCAGCAACAGTGACTGAAGGTGCAATGCATGAGGGTGTGGATGTAGAGGGGACAGACTGGGTGACGGAAGAGGTGTGCACACTGGGGGAAGTGGATGTTGTTGTGTGTGCATGTGTATGTTTGCTGTGTGAATGCTTGTAGTGGGAGGTGTGGTACTTGTGTTTAGAAGTGTGCTTCTTGTGTGTTGATGTGCTTGACTGCATGCCTGAATATGTGCTTTGGACGGGTGAAGGGAGTGGGGTGCTGGAAGGGGTAGAGGAGGTTGGAGGGAGGACGGAATGGCCAGGGAAACTGGCTGCCATCCAAGAGGAGGCCAGAGCCTGAAAAGATCTCTGTAGTGCAGACACAGCACCGTGAATGCAATCCAGATAGGTATTTGTCTGCTGCACCTCTGATGCTAGCCCCTGGATGGCATTGACAATGGTTGTCTGCCCTACAGAGATGGTTCTCAGGAGGTCAATAGCCTCCTCTGTGAGGGCAGTAGGGCTGCCTGGGGCAGGGGTGGAGGTGCCTGGGGCAGTGGAGGAGGTGCCTGGGGCGAAGGAGACGCCGACCTTTCTGGGTGAGCGGGCACGGGCAACTCGGTGGGGAGCAGAAGGGAGGGTGGTGATGGAATGGGGACGGAGGAAGATGTCACTGTAGTGGTGTGGCCACTAGGGTCCGCCACCGCTGGGGATCCCCATCGGAGGAGGTCTCAGAGTCACTACCTACAGTGGTAGTTGCCTCCCCCGTGGAACTCCCTGCGCCCTCCCACCCACTGGTCCCCTGGGCGTCTGATGTCTCTGCCTCCGAGGATCCGTGGGCCGCTGCTTCCCCACTTGCCGGTGCCTCAGCTCCCTCGCCACATGTTGCTGCTGTACCAAACCAACACAAGAGAACAGGGATGCGGAAACAAAACAGGAGAGGCAATTGTAAATAGCTGAATGGAGGTACCTAATGGCCAGACATACCCCCACCCAGAAGACACACCCAACAGGCAGCACCGTTCACTATGCCCATGGCCATGCCCCTGACTACTGACCAGAATACTGCTCTACAGACATCCCCTGGACTACCTAAGGAGGCAACGTGTGGGAGACCTGACAAAGACACCCCTACACCCTTTGGGGACCATAATGTACATGGACACCAGTCAGAGTCCCTGCCTCTAAGCAGCATGAACCCAAATGCACACACAGACATCCTTCCAGACTGAAGTTTGTGACATGAGTTCTCACCCCCTTGTGACTGCTGTGCAGCCTTCAAGTGCCCATCCAGGTTTGGGTACGCCACCGCCAGGATACGGCGCTTGAGGGGGTTCAGTGCCTGACGGGCACCCCTTCCACGTTGGGAGGACTTACCCAGCTGGGCTTCACAGATCTTACGCGCCCAGCGCCGCAGGTCCTCCCACCTCTTTCTGCAGTGGGTGCTCTGCCGGTTGTAGACCCACAGGGTCCGCACCTCCTTGGCGATGGCATGCCAAAGTGCCCTCTTCTGGTGGGCGCTGACCTAAAAGGGTGACACAGATATGGAACACAGAGGTCAGGCACTTGCAATATAGGTTCAGCTGCCTAATTACAGTACTCTCAGACTTACAGGCCATACACACGCAGCATACCATGCACCACGGCCCATGCAGGCTCAGAGGTTCACACATATGTCCATTCAACACTATTCATTACACCCAAACAGTGCCCCCCAAACCCAGACTCACCTGTACCTCTGGCCGTCCGTACAGTTTTGCATACAGGGGCAGGACCCCGTCCATAAGCCTCTCCAGTTCCTCCTGGGTGAAGGCCGGGGCCCTTTCCTCTGCAACACGAGCCACATCCATTGCCAGAGGCAGGCCACAGCAGTACACACAGTGGAGTACCAGTCTGCACGAGATCAGGGAGTCAAGTGATTAATAGATGACGAAATCGCGTACGTACGATGGCGGTGTGCACCTTCACTGCCGGCGGCGATCATGATACGCCAGGATTCCCCATTGGCATCCATGTTAACCAATGACGGTGCGAATGGTGGTAAACACCGCCTTATGCTGTGACGTCAACCGCTAGCAGTATGAGGTCACTTCCACAGCGAAAGGCCTGGATTACAGTGGGCAGACAATTTGGCAGGAACTACGCATCTATAAATAAAAGTTTGCACAATGCAGGCCCTACTAGCCACATGAAGTATCTAAGCATGTGATCATTCCGTAATATACCACGCATGAAAAACTCTGTTCCCTCGTTGTGGTGTAGATGTATATCTGTCAAGAAGCAGTTAATGTTGAGTCACTACAATGAACTATGCAATGCACAATTGATGACAATGTGTGCCTATGTATGAGTGTTCATCTCACCTTTTTGATACCCCTCGTAGGTACCGACCCTTGTGGTGAGGAAGGACACCATCGGTGTACAGACCACTTGTGGATATGAGGAACATGGTGGAGTGTCAGATCACAATCAATTACAGACTCACATGTGCAACAATTCAGGAACTTTGTGCATTACTGGATCCTGCACTAACTCTGGGAAATCATAATCAGCATGCCATCCCTACTGAAGTGCAGGTGCTTTCCGCACTCCATTTCCTGGCCACGGGCTCATTTCAAGTGACAGTGGGCATGGGTGCTGGATTTTCACAGCCAGTGTTCAGCATGGTACTGACAATATTTCTAAATGCATTTGTACGACACCTGCAGTCCTATGTGAGGTTTCCCCAAAGTACTGACCTCCCTGTCATCAAGTCTGAATTCTATGCCTTTGCCAATATACCCCATGTTATAGGTGCCATTGATGGCACCCACATACCGATCATCCCCCCAAGAGTGAGTGAACAGGTGTACAGAAACTGAAAGAACTTTCACTTCACGAACATCCAATTGGTATGTACTGCAGATCAGTACATCTCACATGTGAATGCCATGTTCCCAGGTTCAGTCCATGATTCCTTTGTGTTGAGGAACAGTAGTGTGCCACAGAGGATGGAACAACTCCAAGAGAACAGAGGGTAGATCATAGATAAGTGTGTCTGTCACTAACTGACACATAGCAGACAGCCAGGCTGTCTGACTAAGGGGCTTAACAATGACGACTCTGTATTGCACCTTTTTCTAGGTGATTCTGGCTATCCAAAATTGCGTTGGGTCCTGTCACCAGTGAGGAATCCCAGCACGGACGCAGGGAGAATTTACAATGAGGCCCATGGATGTACTAGGAGGGTGATAGAGCGCACAATAGGTCTCCTGAAGGCTAGATTTCGTTGTCTACATATCTCTGGGGGTTCCCTGGCCTATGGGCCTGAAAAGGTGTGTAGAATAGTGGTGGCCTGCTGCATTCTGCATAACGTGGCAGTGAGAAATTCTATCCCCCTCTTGGAGGTGGAAGGTGCTGTATGTCCTGACCAGCTACCTCAGAGAGGGGAGGAGAGTGATGGTGATGATGAGGAAGAGGAATATGTCAATTCTAGGACCCAACTGATACAACTCTACTTCCAGTAACTGTGAGGGACTTTGGGCTGACATTGGGGTTTGTGACACATACTGTCAGTGTGCTCAGTCATATTTGGGGGGTTGATAATGATAGGTGAAACATGGTCCAGTTCTGCATAGTACAGATTGATATTTACTGCATTTACTTAGAGCCCACATTTAGGCACAGAGGACTCCCTTCATGCATAGATTTGACAATAAAGTAGTTATCAGCCAGTTGCATCCATACTTCACTTTGCTCACAATATAACACAGGGGACAGTGTTACAGTTGTGATATGTGTTTTATTGGTTGCAGTGAGTGAATAGTGCTATTTACAGTGATGGCAAGTCGTAAGGGGTGGGTGTCCTCAAAACCAACATGGTGGCAGCCTTGTTGGTAGTAATGATGGGTCCATCTTTTCTTACATTAGTTCATATTGCCTCTTAGCAAGGTGTGGTGGCTGATTGAGTGGGGTGGTTGCTGTGCAGATTGTTGCTGAGTTACTTCTTGAAGGGGGCCTTGTTCTTAGCTGGGGATCCAGTGCCATATCTTGGCCTGAGGGTCTGTTTGGGCACCTGCTGTTGATCTTCAGGGGATGACATGGTAGGCCCCTGGGTTTCCTGTGAGGGTAGTTACTGGGATGTTTCTGCTGATGGTGTAATCTCATGGTGGGTGTCAGGTGCTGTAGTGGGGGCCTCCTGTCCTGTGTGGGTGTCAGACGGGGTTTGTACCAGCTGCAGCAGTGCTCCTGCTAAGGTGGCCATTATGGCGTTGTGCTGCTTCCACTGCTCCATGGCCTGTTGGTGGTGTTCCTGCTGCATCCTCTGACTGTGCTCCAGGGTGGACACAATCTGTGCCAACTTGTCATGGGTATGCTGGTCGGCCCCCAATACCTCTGGTATCATGGCCTGGGCTGCTGCATCCATCATGTGGCCTCCACGCTGGCCCACTGCCACCCTCGCACTTGCCCTATCCCCCTGTGCCTGTGTCCCCTGCACAGGTCTGGCAGTACCACTTTACTGGGGTCCTCGCCTTCTTGCATGTTGGGAGTGGGAGACTGTGGCCTCTGTACCTGTGTTCCACCAGTCTGTGGCCTGGATACACTAGTGTGGGGACGCTTGCCCTGGGCTGCTGGTCTTGACTGGGTGGTAGGGGTGACAGTGGTTTCCTGGGTGGGGCTGCTGCATGGTGACAGTCCAGGACTGTGTGAGGGGCCTGCCTGCTCATCATTGTCCAGGGATCCTTCACCAGTGTCCTGTGAGGTGCCTTTGTCTCCCTGGGGGGCACTGGCACTCCTTGTCCCGTCCGTTAGGGTGGCATGGGTGGTGGTGCCTGCTGGGGGACATAGACATGTCTGTTACAGCTGCATGCACGTTTGATGTGAACAGGACTGGGCTATTTTGTACTGGGGTTACTTTCAGTGGCCTTAAGGGTGCCTTTGTGAGGTTGACATTGCATTTAACGTCGACTGTGGGGTTGCATTGTGGTGGGGGGGTCGTTCCATTGTGGGTACTTTCAGGGGTAGGTGGCTGTGCACAGGGGGAGGGATGTGGGCCTGTTAGTGGGTTTGCGGTCATGCGGGGGTGGATTTAGTGGCTGATGCCTGGGTGGGGTGTTGGTCCTGGTGGGTGTGGGTGGGATGGGGTAGGGTGGGGTGGTGCATGCATTACAGGTATGGTGTATATGGGGTATATGTTGATGACGTGTCCATTCCTCCAGTGAGTCCAGTAAATCCCTCAGGGTGCAGGATGGCCAGTACCTTTTCCTCCCAGTCTGTGTATTCTGGTGGTGTTGGTGGCGGTCCTCCCCCAGTCTTCTGGACTGCAATGTGGTGCCTTGATACCATGCCACTGACCTTCCCCCGCAGGTCATTCCATCTCTTCCGGATGTTGTCCCGGGTGCGTGGATGGTGTCCCACTGGATTGACCCTGTTCACAATGGTCTGCCATAGCTCCATCTTCCTTGCGTTGGGTGTGTGCTGCACCTCGGCCCCGAATATTTGTGGCTCCACTCCCTTTCTGTGAAGCGTGGATTTTTTTGGGGGGTGACATGGTGAGTGTGGTGAATGGTGTCGGGTCAGGGAACGCGGTGAGGGTGCTGTTCTGTGGGTCGGTGTGCGGCTCGTGTATGCTGGCGTTCGGTGTCTGCCTCTGGTGCTCTCCATCTTCTTGGCTTGGTTTCATTGCAAAGGATTGTGGGGTATGCCTAGGGGTGTTTTATGGGGTTATGGATGTGTGTCAGGTGTGTGGGTTACACGCTTATCCAATGTGTTCACTTCTTGCTGTTAGGTCCACTTGCCGCCCGTGGCGGTCGGAGTCGCCAATGGTTGTCCGGCCTCCACTGTCCGCCAAGGTGATTTGTGCATCATTATTTGGAGGGCGGATGTGGGTGTACTCGGCGGTGGCGGGGTGGGGAGGTCCGGGATTCCCACCGACAGGGTCATTGCGGGGAGTGGTGGTCTGGTGATTTTTGGCAGGGTTGGGATTTTCGGTCATTATATGGAGGGTTTCTATTCACTGCCAACGGCGGACTTCTGTTCACCACCGCCACGGCGGTCGGCGGTGTTTACCGCCATGTTCATAATGACCACCATAATTGCCACTCCAATGCTCATATATTTACAGCGCCTAGCACCCCTACCTTGTTGACTAATGTTACTCTTGATCTGTAAAGGATCAGAAAGCAGAAGGAATTTCAGCAGTTCAGTTTCACTTACAGGAACCCTTGTCAAAAATCGGTTAGCAGCTTTGTCAACATCATGTTTCAAAAGCCAATTCAGGTTATCAATGTCTCTTCCAGTTACTTCAACAGACTCTTTTCTCAAAAACGTCCCTCATATTGTTTCATCGGTTCAGTTCTTTAGCCTCCTTCATGTCACCTCAAAATACTGACCTGGAACTTCTCTATCAAAACAAAAAGACAAAAAATCTTGCTGCCATTCGTTTGTAGTTGCATACGCCTATTTAGGGCCTGCGTATCTTTGACTTGCTATTCTCTTTCTCTTCAATTTTCAATCACCGTTCAGCTCTCCTTCACTTAGATCTTCTTTCCCTGTGATAGCTACTTCTTCCTCTATTGTTGGTTTGACAACTACCTCTTTCCCTTCCTTCACTTGCGATTCCAGCCACTTATCTCCTTTTAGTGGACCTTTTGTCAGTATTCTCTTCAAAATTGAACTTGAACCTTTTCCTTGTTCTGTGGTGTTTTCTCTTGGCAGACCTGCAACTGGTTCAGGAGGAGTCAGATCACTTTGACTTTGTTCTACCTCAACTCCTTCCCCTTCTGGGTCTGGCAATTGCTCTGCTTATCTCTCAAGATCGTCTGCTTCTGGAAAAGCCCTGCTCTGACTGGGCTCTCCTGTTGCTTCAGTTGAGATAGGCTCTCCGTCACCCTCCTGGAGGTCTCCTACCTCGTCTCTCACAGGAGTGACTGAACCGTCCTCAACAAGCTCAGATCTGGTCTCAGTTCCTCTTTGTTTTTTCTTCTGGCCCTGAGACTTGTCTCTCTGATGTTGGTACTCTCAACAATGCTTCTTCATGATACAGTGGACAACAACTGTCTTCGTGTGGCTGGCGTGAATCCAATTCGGAATTCCAGCACACTTCACAGCTGTAGTAGTTGTCTGGACCACTTGGCATGGTCCCTTCCAACGAGGATACAAACACGTCTTTCTCACGTGCTTTTGGATGACAACCCAATCCCCAGCTCTCAGGCTGTGCCCTGGGTCACGGATCGGGGGGAAGTGTGGTGGCCTCCACCTGCTCAGAAAAAGAGCAGACTACATCAGCCAGACCCCTGCAGTAATCCAACACCATATCAACTGTAATGTCGACAAGTGCATTTGCTGGCCACACTGGTGACCTCATTGCTCTGCCCATGATGATCTCATGGGGTGACAATCCTGTTTTCCTGTCAGGTGTGTTTCTAATTGACATCAACACTAAAGGCAATGTGTCAGGCCACTTCAAATTTGTAGCTGCACACATCTTTGAAACTCTTGACTTCAAGGTACCATTTATCTGTTCCACTAGTCATGATGCTCCAGGGTGGTAACTACAATGCAACTTCTGCTCAATGTTCAATGAGCACACAGTAATTTAATTACTTCATTATTGAAGTGACGTCCCCTATCTCATTCTAGAGAGATTGGAAACCTGAAACCCGGTATCAGTTCCCTAAGTAGTAGTTTTGCTACTGAAACTATAATTTCTTTGTGTAGGGTACACTTCAATCCATTCACTAAAGATGCAAACAATCACCAAGCACATATCGCAAACCTCCACCAACAGGCATCTCAATAAAATCCATTTGCATCCTGCTGAATGGACCCCCTGCTCTTCCAATGTGGCTCGAATTAACCACTGACCCTTTCCCCGCGTTTAACTGTTGGCAAATGACAGAACAATGGCAAACTGCTTTAGCAACTTGTCTAAACTTGGGGTTTAACCAATCATTTTTGAACAGACGAACCATGGCATCCCTCCCAATATGTGCTTGACCATTATAGTACCTTGCCATTTGAGACAATAGGCTATTTGGCAAAACTAATTGACCCTCCTCAGAAACCCACAATTCATCTTGTTTTTGGACACATTTCAATTGGGTCCATGAATGTTTCTTTTCCCTGTCAACATTATTCTGCAACGATTTTAATTCTTCCAAAGTGTCAATTATTTTCAATGCATAGCTTGTACAAGTTTAGTCTTCTTCAGGTAGCAGTTCCCACTTGTCTTTGACCGATATACAGTTCAATGCGCAAAACTTTGAGACTTCATCCGCATATCCATTTCCCAATGACACATAGTCCTGCGACTTCAGATGTGCACTGCATTTCACCACGGCAATCTTTTCAGGCATTTGGATTGCATATAATAATTCTTTGATTCTCTCACCATTTCTCACCAGTGAACCAGAAGAGGTCAGGAAACCTTTCTGTGACCACAACTGACCAAAATCATGAACTATTCCAAATCCATATTGGCTAGCCGTATACATGGTAACTCTCAGTTGAGCAGAATCATGGCACAATCTAGTAAGGGCTACCAATTCCAATCCCTGTATTGTCTCTCACACATGAACCACCAACAAAGATAACTTGGTCATTTTCTTCCAATCAGGTATCTCTAATTTCAGGTCTCGGTTTTGTGCACAAATCAGTTACTTTGAGAAAGTCATGTTCAACATTTTCTTCTTTTTCAATTTCAGCATTTTCACTCGGAAGTAAAGTTGCCAGGTTCAGCACTGTACACCTATTCAATGTTACATTTGGCGACCCCAAAATACTTGTTTCATATCTAGTTAGCCTCGCGCCAGTCAAGTATTGGGTTTTCGTCCTTGTCAGTAAAATCTCATTAGAGTGAGGGACCATTACAGTCAAGAGATATTTCATCATCGCGCCTTCACACTGTGAAAGACTTTGACCAACTACGGCAACTGCGTGCAAACAACCCAGTAAGGCTGCTGCAACTGGGTCCAAAGTAGCTGAAAAATATGCTACTGGGCGATTTATGCCTTCGTGGACCTGTGTCAAGACAGACAAAGAACATGCATCACGCTCATGACAAAACAATGTGAAAGACTTTGTGTAGTCAGGCATCCCCAACGCTGGAGCCCTGCATAAACGCTCTCTCAACTCAGTGAATGCTTTCTTCTCATCCTGGTCTAACACTATGGGATCAGTGACTTCCTTATAAGTCAGCTTTTGCAATAGTCTAGAAATGACTGAAAAATTTGGGATCCATTTATGACAATAGCCCACCATTCCCAAAAACATCCTGACATCTCTCTGTGTGGTTGGGGGACTTATCTGCAATATCATTGTAATCTTTTCTCTGAATATCTTTCTCGACCCTTTCTTGATTTGGTGACCCAAATATTTCACTACTTTCTGACAGTACTGCAACTTCAGTGGAGACACTTTATGGCCATTCTTTCCCAGATGGTTCAACAAGGTAATCATATCATACTTACACTCGGCCCTTGTCTTGGATGCAATCAGTAAGTCATCAATGTACTGCACCAAAGTCGATCTGAAAGGTAATTCCATTGACTCCAAATTCTTTTTCAAGATCTGAATAAATATGGAAGGTGTCTCTGAATACCCTTCAGGAATTCTACACCAGCAATGAACTTGATCCAGGAATTTGAAAAAAAGAGAAATTGGCTCATGAAGAGGCACAGAAAAGAACGCTTGTGACAAATCGATGACAGTGAACCCTTCGGCATCACATAGAATCTGGAACATTATCACAGCTGGATTTGGCACTATGGGACAACATTTGACCACAATCTCATTTATTTTTCTCAAATCCTGAACAATCCAAACCTTCCCACAGGTCTTCTTCAAACCTGTTATTAGTGAGTTTCATGGACTGCTCAACACTTCCTTCAGAACCCCTTGCTTTACAAAACCTGCAATTATCTCATCCACTTTCATCAGAATATCTTGTGGCATGTGGTACTGCCGAAGTGGTGGAAACACTACATTTGATTTAATGGTAACTGTGACTGGCGCCACTCCCTTAATCAAACCTGCTTCTTTTCCTGTCAGATCCCACACCTTCTCTTGTACCATTCCCTGCAAATCGGGATGGAGCTCTTTCACTGTGAACATCAGGGAAAACTCAATCAAAGGGTACTCCTCATTTGTAGTTTCACAAGACCACAAATGTATGCAATCCCTGGAAATTGCCAATCTCGACTTGAACTGGGCCGGTGACCGGGTTTGTCAAATACTGGTTTGCTACCCCCATGACCTGAACTGTTCTACCAGAAAGGGGCAAATTCGGAACTTCTGCCCTTATCATTGTAGAGCACGTAGTTTTCGTGTCAACCAATAATGAAACTCTGTGACCCATAACCCTTCCCTTCACATAGGGTCCTCTCTGATCTACTTCTAAGGAAGTCGTAAGCAGACATTGCTCCTCATCTGAACTATCACTCGTCCATTCACCATTTATTCCATCCTCACTGTGTAACGGAAATTGGTGCAGTGTGTTACTATTTCTGTTTTCTCTCTGACCTGTGACCTGATGAGAAAGCATCATCCGTTGCTGCTCCATCGGGGCTTGAGGTATTTGCATTTGCTGTCTGGGTACCATGGGAACCTGCTGCTGCATGGGCTGCAACTGTGACACTTGTGCATGGGGCATTTGCACCTGCTGCATAGGCTGACAAATTTGCACTTTATTCACATTATTCTGAAAATTTGGATTAGGACCTCTTAGTCTTGGTCCTCTCACATTCTGAAATGAATTGATGTAATTACTCTGTCGAACAACACCTTTCTGCACCATCATCGGACACTCCTGTTTCCAATGCCCCATGGCTCTGCGAATGTGACATGGCAATAGCTTCTTCATTCCCTGCACATCATTCTGAACCACTACAGTATTCAAATCCGGACCACGATTCAAATTACCTGCACAACCTCTACCTCTCATCCGGGGCTGAAATATCATATTTCCCTGCTGCTGCTGGGGCAACTGCTGTAAAAATTCCCTTGCACTCCAGTTTGAGCTGATTTAATCACCATCACCATCACCATCGCATTCTCTTTCAACTTTTTCTGCTTCAACTCAATCTCATCACCACGGTATTTTGCATACTGAAAAACTTCATCAATTGTCTTTGTTTGCCAGCAAATCAAATGACTCTTAATCATCTGGCTAATTTCAGGTCTCAATACTTTCACAAATCTGAACACAAAGGGCCTGATTACAACTTTGGTGGAGGGGGTTGATCGATCCCAAATGTGACGGATATCCTGCCCACCGTATTACAAGTTCCATAGGGTAAAATGGACTCGTACTACGGCGGGTGGGATTTCCGTCACATTTGGGACAGATTAACCCCCTCTGCTGAAGTTGTAATCAGGCCCAAAATGTAGCATGTCTTTTGCCTCAATTGTTTCTGTACCACTGTAATGCTTGAATGCCTGCAACAATCTCTCATAGTACGCATGTATCGACTCCTTTGCTTCCTGAGCCGTCCTGTCAATCCTCTGCCAATCTATATGCTTGGGCAAACTTCTTGATTTCAGGAACTCAATCACCCTATAGTAATATTTCATCACTTCCGGAGACGGTGCACCTGTATTCTCATCTCTCTCTGATTCACTTGTTGGCCAATCTATACTCCTCTTACACTTGACCCACAAGTCAGCTGGAGCCACTATCTCTAGTAATGTGTTCAAGTCCTCCCACAAACACTTCTCAAGTTTCACAAACCTGGCTTTTCTCTCAATTTTGGATAATCATTCGTGAATGATAAAATGTCACTTCTGCTCCAAGGGATGTGAACAAAATTTCCCCCTGGAATCTCTTTCATTAGTAAAAGCTTTACTGTATTTTTATCCTGCTGCACATTCTTAGTCAGCTCCAAAGAATCCCTCTTTCTCTTCTCTCTTTTCTTTACCCATCTGCCTACCCATTTGTCTAATGCTCCCCAGGTCTGAGCACTCTGCAGCAATTCTTTAAGGTGTGCCTTCATTCCGGCCGACCTCATGTGTTCAAAATCTTTCGCCTCGAAATCTAATCTGGAACTCCTCTTCAAATGCTTCATTTTCTCTATTTCTATGCCATATTTCTCTGCCAAGTCTACTAATCTCTGATGCACTCTGCTCACTTCTCTCATAATCTTTGGGCACAACTATTTCAACTCTGCCTCTGTGTAGGATTCTAACTTATTCACCCCCATCGTTCCCTCAATGAATTCACCGGCTCCGTGCTTATCCTGGCACAATTTAAATACTCCTCTCCTTTTGGGGCATTCTGTGGTGTATTCAGCTTGTCTAACATTCTGTGCAAACAGCAAGTGGCCCTGACCAGAACACGTTAAGCAATGTCTGATGTGGGCAGAGTGTATTCTTCACAATGCTCCCTACCCCATGCCTGCCTGTCCCGAAGCAAGTCCTCCGGTTTGTGCATCCATTCGGTTTTCCAGGGTTGATAACAGGGGTTTAAAGAGTTGAGTGCCTGAACAAGAAATGTACACATAATTCTTCTGGGAGAGATGGTGAACACTATGTTATTTGAACGTTTTATGTAAAACCATACCGTATTTGCCTCACACATCGCTCTGTACATGCATCTATTTCTGAATACTGTCTGGCATGTTTTATGTTGTAATCTAAGGGCAAAATGTATTTTTGAAATGTACAGGAGGTTTTTTTACTTTCTAGTGAGACATGAGTTATTTTTCTACTTTCTAATGAGTCATTTGTTTTTTTGTAACTTTCTAATGAGACATGAGAAAGGTTATCACCTTTCCAGGAGAAAACTATCGCCCATTCCAACTGGTTCTAAGAGTCTACAAAGTCCTGGATACTTAATAGGACCGCAAACAAAATAGTCTTCATTCATTTCTAATATTACTTTCCTGTTGTTTGTTTTAATTATTAGGCATGGATCATTAACGCAGGTCTAGGACACATTGAAAACTGCTTTCTGTTTATGTGTGCTGTTTGAAGTATGTACAGATACGGGCTAAACATACCAACTTTAGTTGATTTTGCTTATTTTTGTGCCTGTTAAGACATCCAAATACCAGTAGAAAACCGATCTGGGGCCAAATCTAGACATGGGGTATTCTTGCTGCGAGTTTCTCGTATTTGACACACTTGTGAATCGACCACAGCAATAAAAGGTGATTTTAAAAAGGGGGCTTTCTCAGGAGCCATGTAATACCTCTGAGCACCTCTAACTTCTAGTGAGCAAGCAGCCTTTGAATATCCAGTGTATTGGAGTGCTTGCTTTCACATCATTAGTGGGATAGGGTCTTGAAAACCAGCGGGGCTCATGCAGCCTTCCATTCTTATTAGGTCGTTAAAATGAATACCAATGAGTTGTGTAACACAAACGCCTGCTAATTCGAGAGCTACAAAATGGAAACATCTTTCTATGCCATTTCTAACTGTATATCCTGTGTTCTGCATTTTTTTCCGATTTAGGGGGCCCAGAATTCTTGGTTTCACAGCCAATACTAGGAATAAAAAATGTATATACACCTTGAGGACACGATTGTTGACCAAGTGCTTATGTTTAGGGGTGGCTCATCCCAATGGGGAAGCAGTACATGTCTATCTGACTAAAAAGGCTCCAGTAACATCCGGGTCTGTTTATTTTCCATGCAGCGTGATCGCGCTGTGGTTTACATAGCGCGATCGTGCTAGTTTTTTCCGTTTTCAAGTTCAGCACGATCACGCTGCATTTTACATAGAGCGATCATGCTGCTTTTTTTTTCTTTTAAATCGGGTGGCGAAAAAAGTCCAGTTAGGAGTTTACAACATTAATAGCTCTAACTCGAGCAAATGCGAGGCCTGTTGCATTGAAAATGCTTGTTTAGTATGTTGTTTCTTTCATTGCTGCCCCGAGGATGATTACAAGGAAGCAATTAGGTTTAACCTTTATAATACATTTCTCACATGCTCTGTGAGCTCATTTGGAAGCTGCATGGTTGTGTGGTGATTTAGGTTTGTAACACATCTTCTCAAAATCACTTTTATGTATTTTTTTGACATTAGGTTTGTGCTTATACTCCTTGCAAATCATTTGATCTGGACTTTTTGTGTCTAGAAATTCAAAGGTATCAACAAGAGGTTGAAGAGAGCTGTTTAGTATGGGAGTATAAGAGGCAGGGTAAATAGGAGTAAGGTCTCTAGAAGGTTATTAGTGTTTGCTAAAGAGTGTAATTTAAGAATATTTTAAACCAATATGGTGTGAGAACTGTTAGCCCTTTATTGGGGACCTGTAAGTGGCAATGGACATCGGACTAATCAGATGGTTTGACCAGCCTCAGGGACAGCTTGTAGGCAATTCAGGAATGTCAGAGCAGAAATGAGGTGAAGGGTATTGACTTTGGATGTGTGGGTGAAGTGAAGTGTGAGGTTCGTTGAACTGAGGTGATGTTTCATAAGGAGCAATCTTTCATGGCTTTTCTTGTGTTTCCTCAGACTCTTTGAGAGTGTCTATGTATGTGTTGTTATGAGTTAAGCGGTGGATGTAGAGGTGAGACTGGAGAAGTTAGAGAAAATAAATATTTTTATATTTGGCTGTGTGGTAAACAAGATAAAGTATGTTAACGCTGGGTAACATGATGGTTAGTCTAGCAGATAGGCATTTAAAGAATGAGCATTATGGTGCAGAAGAGACAGGAGTCAAAGAGTCTGTGGATGATAGCAAGACTGCCATCTTTTTTATGCGAGTGAGGTAGATGTGTGATTGTAGAGTTATCAGGAATGAGTTATCTAAATATATGACCACACGTGGAGTTAAGCCATGACTCTGTGATAAAAGATTGTCAAGGTTTTAATGAATTATGAGGTCTACAGTGTCAAGTGTGTCTCCCTGAGTTGAGCATGCTTTAAGGCGTATGAGCAAACGGAGGAAGTAATGGGTGGTGCATGATGAGACCGATCTTTTCAGGTTCTTACGGGGATGCATGACTTTCAGTCATGCTGAATGTGTGGATGTGTGGATGTGGGAGGAGGCACATTATGCCCTACCTTATTAGAGTTTGTGGGACTCTGGCCCATTGCTCAGATCATGGCCAAAAAAATAAAACAGTAATGGTCACCACAGAGAGCTACCCCTATTCTCTATTCCCGTTTAGGGATTACGCCCCAGAGAATGTACACTAGGAGAAATACTGCTATATGACCTGGTGTTTTTAAAGTTTCAGGTTTCGTTTCAAGAGAGCACTGGCTTTTAATACACTGTAGTTACCATCCATCGATCCTGACATTCATGTTTTGAAGATTGAAGTGCCAGCCCTAGAGGAGAATGCTGGGCCGCAGAGTTGTATGGAACACCTTTCATAATGCATATTCTTTCACCTAGTGTAGTGTTGCTGGCAGCTATTCACGAGAGAGTTTTCTGCAAGCTTCAGTTGAATGGCATGGTTCACTTCTTGTGGTTATAGGACAGGAACGTACGTCTGATTGGAGGATGCTAGGTTACAACATTGTGTTCAGAGTTCTTAAACCCCCCCAACACCAGTCATTATTCTCAAGTAATTATAATTTCTTATTCTGGTATTTAACTGTCTAAAAATATTATTTAATAGAATAATGGCCTTGTCAATCAAAGAACCAAACCTCTGAAATACCCTCTATATAGTCAATAACTTTCCTCTTCGAATGTTCTAAAAACGATTACTATCCGGTTTGGTTTTTAATCTATATTAGTTTTCAATGCATTTGAGAGAAAAAAAAAAGGTTTCTATCCCTCCCCTACCTTCACTGTAAACTCTGTCCTTGGACAGACTATCATTCACAGAACTAAAGCCACATGTCTAAGGGTCCTCAGCTCTGGAATGATGCTTCATATTCAGAGTGGCCTGGTGGCTAGCATTGCCTAGAACAACTTAACACTGAAAACACCCAGCGGCCTCTGGCTTCAACAATAAACTAACTTTCAGTATCGTAGGGTAACCCACCATCTGACAAATCAGTCTAGTCTATCCCAATGGATTATATATTGCATATGGTCTCATATCCCTGATGAGGCTAGAAGTGTTCTTGGCGGATTGGCTGAACTCAACTCTTTATATTGTGCTCTGTTGGTAGAGAGTGGGTTTATAATATGGCCTATGTGGGAATAGATCTGGTGTCATGAATGATGACTGGAGGGGTGAGCCTATCATGCAACTTTGAATTTGTAGCTTAACTTAAGCATGGAGTGTAATGAAGAAGAAGAATCATCTACATCTGATTACTGATTCATCGCCCATCGGTCGGGGACTGGTTTGGCTATGCACAAAGTAAATGAGTCATCTGTTTCAAACAGCTAGACCTTTACTGTCTTTCCAGAACTCCAGGTGATCCATCACATTCTTTCATTGATCTTTATGAAGGAAAGTTCCAAAGCAAAAAAAGAAGAAACCACTATTGCATATTTTCTGGAAGGGCACCACAAACTGGTAGAATAATAATTTTGAGCAAAGGACCCTTTTTTGCAAGATCACTAACGTTTTAATTAGGAAAAAAAGGATGGTCTATTGCTGTGAATGGCCCATTGGGCAATACAACATGCCTTGAAGGAGGAGCACCTGGCCTTGGATAGTTGCTGGAGAGCTGATAGGGTTGTAGTGATGTGGTCACACTGATGTAGGTTTAGTAGTTGTCTGGCTGCTGTATTCTGAATTCGACTTTAGTCGTAATTGACAAAGTGAGGCTCAAGAGTAAAGTGCATTGGCCTTTTCTAGTAATGGCTGTATCAGGTCAGTTGTCATCTGAACCCGAGGGAATCCTACAGGAAGGAAAATATAGTGGAGGGTTTGCATTGTGTCCTTCGGCACTTAGTGAGTTCCCTCCTCCCAAAAAGCAAGTTAAGAGCCTGGGGATCAGTTTGGATCCCCTTCTGACGCTAGACCTGCAGGCTACGAACATATCTACAACTTGCTTTGCCTTACTGAGACTTCTTAGGAAGATTTTTGCCGTTCTTCCAGCACTGGCTAGAAGACTTATTGTGCAAGCTGTTATTCTTTCAAGGCTAGACTATGGGAATGGCCTTTTCCTAGGTTCCCCAGTATACGTTAAAAAGAGATTACAAAGAGTTCAAAATGCTGCAGCTCGTCTGTTACTGAACATCCCGAGAAGGTCATCTGTGAAGGCTGGCCTCCTTGCACTGGTTGCCTGTTGTACAATGGATCAAATTTAAGGCTCTATGTCATATCCACAGGTCTTTGAATGATAGAGGACCTATGCGCCTTAAGAACTTGGCCACTTTTTATAAGCCGAACAGAGATTTGAGATCCACTACTCTAGCTTTGGTAACTGTACCGAAAATAAAGAAAGCGAGATGGGGTGGGTCCTGTCTGATGTTTTTAGGAGCCAAACTGTGGAACTCAGTGCCCCTTAATCTTCGACTGATGGTGCAAGAACTGGAATTTCGAAAGGCCTTGAAAACGTGGTTATTTTAGGGCCGTTTTTTTTTTTTTTTTCTCTCTTGCTGCGTATCATTCTCATCCTCTCTGTGGTTAGGGTCTAGTAGCGCTGGGAAACCCGAGGGTAGCCATGCGCTCTATAAATTGTGTAACATAACATAACATAACATAATGCAGCTGTAGAAAGTAGCCCACAACAACAACCAAAAATCATGCTATGGTATCGATAACAATATACTTTCATGAAGCAGATCCAGCAATACATTTAAACTGAACAGCGCTGCTTATCTTTCAGTCCACTCAAAAAACACAAATCACTAACAATTGGATTGTTTGTATGAAACAGGTGTGACAAGAAAGCAGTGGACAGTGACTTACACATGGTGAGCTTCAAAGATTTAGGAGGAAGTGGAGAAATACTGGAAGGTATGATGCTTGGTAGCTGTTACATATTATTGTTTTTCCTGTTAACTATCCTACAATGATACCCCCAAACTATCTGTATACTGTTCACTGTGGGAACTAACGATATATAAGTAGGAAAAACACTCAAGTGAAAAACTTTTGAATATAAGTGTACTGACTTATGGTGACCACTGGGAGAGGAAGGCATACGTGTGTGTGTGTGTTTGTGTCAGGTGGGGGGCAATATGGATGTGGCCTGGGAATGTGATGAGTAAATTCAAAGTGGGAGAAGGAATTGTAGGAGAGCAAGAAAATCTGTATCTGTGACTGCTACCACACAACTCAGCTTTTAATTCTTGGTTATGGACAGCTTTAGCTATCTGGTGGCAAACATGTGGTTTCCTATAAATATCATATGCTTAGAGTGGGCTGTGGGTCAGCCCTTTGCATATGATTGGGAACGTTTTGTTGCTTATATCTGGTGCCTGCTCCTAAATTGGTAGCTTTTCTCATTGTCTCATGTTTGGTCTACCCAAGAGCATTATGTTCTCAGTGTTCTGATTAGATGAGTGGTATCCTCTCTCAGAGGTCTCTCAGCTGCCTTGAGAGACCTCTTTTTTTCTTTATGCATCAACAGCAATCAGTCTTCAAAATGGTATACTCCTGAGCCCACATGATTCTCCTCTTGTGCCCACTTCAGTTCTCCCTCTCCCAAATGGCTTTTTAGCTTACAGAGGTGCAGGTTTAAGGGGTACAAACAGTAGAATAGCATTTGCACCTGATTCATTGAACAATGGTGATTGATTGGTGGATAATCATCCTGTCACTTTATGTTGGCACTAAAAGGTTTTGTTTTGAAAGTTGACAAAGCCGCTATCAAAATTCCAATGTGAGGGGAGCTGCCAAATTGTGTTAGATCAGCTTCTATGGCAGGTTCATCAGAGGATCATCAACAAACATTGGTAGCCAAAAATAAATTCCCTTCAGTAAAAGCTAGTAGAGATTGGGGTGTTCCCAGTGTTTTGGTTTACACCACCTGGCCTGGACCAAATTCAATTGGGTCCTTAATCAGCTGCTCAATAGAGACACTCCATGCGCATTGCTCTTGCTGCTACAATGTAGAATTAAGGGATTGAGGTCTTCTGTAGAGGCCCAGCTAAATGCTTTGAAGTCTTCTAGAGCCCCAAAAATGCCTCTACACGACTATATAGATTTGCTAAGCTTTCCTTAACCCAGTAGCTTATTTGCAATAGCAAGTTGCCAGTAAAACTGAACATGAGAAATCGGTTTGTTCTTTGAGAGGGAGTGTAAGTCTTTCTCAAGCAAACAGGTACAATCCTTGTCAGGGTAAACCACAACAGTAATTAAATTAACCTGTACTTAAACCTCTAGTAGCTTGGCACAACACTCAGTGAAGCTTAACTTGTAGGCAATGTGTAAAGTATTTATGCAGTATCAAACAGTAATAAAGTGAAAACAAAACATAAGAAAAGAACCCCACAGTATTTTAGTAAAACAGGGTAACATTCAATACATTTTAACACCAGAATGACAAACATCCAATCAGTAGACCTGGAGGTTTGATTTCTTTAAAAGGTTTTAGTGCAATTCAGTGCCCAAAAGATCAATGCACCACCCGCAGACATCTAATTATGTGAGATGGGGGCGAAGTTGAAAGGTATGGCTGACTGTAATGTAGTGCTGTCCAGATACAAGAAGTGGCTTACCTTCAGACTTAAAATAAATTTTAGAGAAAAATGATAGAGCAGGGCAAGGCAGGTAGCGGTATCTGAGTAGGAGACTTTGTTGTTGGGGAGCCACAGGATAAAGTTGCAGTGACAATTTCTACATTTGGACTTTGTTACTTTTTTTTGGAAGTCAAAGATCTCCAGCGGGACGAAGCTGCAGACTGTAGCTGATAAGAGACCCACAAGGCCGAAATCCCTTCCGGAGAGGTCCAGCTGAGCAGGATTTGCTGCTGCAGAGAAAAACGTAGTGGGAGCTACTGTGAAGTCAGGCCGACTGGCTATGCGATTTGGACAGATCAGGCGAGCAGGTATTGGTCTCCTCTTGGTTCTCAGAGCATGTTTTGGCAGAAAAAGTCCCATGGTTTGTATTTTGTCTGGTTAGGCAACTTTGGTATCACTTCCAAGGATCCAGCACTACTTAGAGGGTCAGGACACACTTCAGGCTGGGCCCAAGTGCATTTTGCATGCTGTTGGAGCTTTTTGTGTCCCTGTAGCTGTGATAGCAGTCCAGCAAACTAGCCTATGAAGTCACTCTGGTGAATTTTGGGGTTAAGCAGAAAGAAGGTCTCACACAGCGTGGAAGTCCTCTGAGGGCACAGTAAAGGCTTCAGGCAGTAAGGCAGACCCCTGAAGTACACAGCAGGTGTCAGGCAGCAGTGCAGTCCTCAGAGTCTTCCACAGATCCAGAAGTAAACTGAACAGTGGGTCTGAGGGTCCTGTTTTTATACCTGGTGCCCGCTTTGAGGTGCAAGAAACTTCTGAAGTTTTTCTCCACTGATGCTTCAGGAATTTCCTTTGTCCCTGCCCAAGCTCCACAGGGTCTGGAGTCACAAAAGGCTAGTATGAAGTTCTTTGTGTGTGTGCTGAGGCAAATCTTTTGAAATGTGGTGCTGTTACCAGCTCTGCCTCTCCCATGATGTCAGGATGGCCCATCCTGCGAACACCTAGTCCCCTTTGTGTTAGTATCTGGGAGGAATATACAAAGGCCAACTGCCATCAACACCTAGTCATGTGACCCAGGATACAGGTCACAGGCACAAATGATCAGGATAAAAAAATGTCAGCAATTCTGAAAAGTGACATTTTCTGAATTGTGAATTAAAATCTGAGTTCACAATTTAAAAAGATTACTATTCTTTAGACACAAAACCTGATGTCCCTATGGGGGTCATTCTGACCCTGGCGGGCGGTGATAAAGCGGCGGCCAACCCGCCAACAGGCAGGCGGCCAAAAAAAAGGAATTCTGACCCTGGCGGGAACCGCCAACACAGCCCGCTACTTTAACACTCCGACCGCCACGGCGGGACAGACAAACAGCGCGGCGGTCACCGCCAACAGGCAGGCGGCAGACAATGTACCGCCCACCCTATCACAACTCACCAATCTGCCACCTTTTCCGGGGCGGGAGCCCCGCCGATAAAAACACAGCGGAAACAGACTACGAACGGGAAAACGCTCACCTATACACACTCCACGAGGAAGGAGGATAGCATGGAACCCGAATTAAACATCCTACCAGCTATTGTCTACCTGCTCATCTACCAGGAGTACGAACGCCGGCGCAGACGACAACGGTGAGTACTGCACCTACGACACAGGGGAGGGGAGAGGAGGAAAGCTTACGCGCACACACATGTGCCATACACCCACCCCCCCACCACAAATACCTACACCCCAATGCTGAGCAACAAGTCAGAGTGACACCCCCCAAACCCACCGGAATAATGCAAAGACACAATTAAAATGATCTATAAAATATATGTAGAAATAGCTCCATTAAAGGTATGGGAAATATGCCATATAAAAGATACCAAAATAAGGAATGAACATAGTCAACAATATATACATAGGCAATAAGTCCTGCACATTCCCTCAAAGTTCCATAGTCCGTGGGCCAATGTGCACAAACAAATGGGCAAAGCCCACACAGGAGACCAGATACCATTGGAGAGAACACTGCTGGGGCATCAGCTGATAAAACTACAGGCACCTCAGGGGGAAGGGAAGGGGGGGCACCTCAGCCACATGAGTCCACGACGCCAGATTCACGAGGGGTCTCCATGCCCACTGTCCCATCCTGGGGAGTGCAAAGCCACAGTCTCACAAGTCTCTACAGTGGGTGGCTTGCCCACTCTCCCATCCTGGGAAGTGCAAAGCTACAGTCCATCAGATGGATTACCGACTCCACTGTTAATGGAGGAGGCATGGTGCCCAGAGTGCTTCCTGAAGCCCTGGTCGACACAGAACCGGCACTGTCAATGGGCCAGCGGTGCTTGAGATGAAGGCCCCAGCGGACCGGTGCAGAGACGGCGGGACCCAGCGGAGCGGTGCTTTAGATGAAGGGCCCAGCGGAGCAGTGCTTGAGAAGAAGGCCCCAGCGGAGCGGTGCAGAGATGGCGGGACCCAGCGGAGCGGTGCTTGAGAAGAAGGCCCCAGCGGAGCGGTGCAGAGACGGCGGGACCCAGCGGAGCGGTGCTTGAGATGAAGGGCCCAGCGGAGCGGTGCTTGAGATGAAGGGCCCAGCGGAGCGGTGCTTGAGAAGAAGGCCCCAGCGGAGCGGTGCAGAGACGGCGGGACCCAGCGGAGCGGTGCTTGAGATGAAGGGCCCAGCAGAGCGGTGCAGAGACGGCGGGACCCAGCGGAGCGGTGCTTGAGATGAAGGGCCCAGCGGAGCGGTGCTTGAGATGAAGGGCCCAGCGGAGCGGTGCTTGAGAAGAAGGCCCCAGCGGAGCGGTGCAGAGACGGCGGGACCCAGCGGAGCGGTGCTTGAGATGAAGGGCCCAGCGGAGCGGTGCTTGAGATGAAGGGCCCAGCGGAGCGGTGCTTGAGAAGAAGGCCCCAGCGGAGCGGTGCAGAGACGGCGGGACCCAGCGGAGCGGTGCTTGAGATGAAGGGCCCAGCAGAGCGGTGCAGAGACGGCGGGACCCAGCGGAGCGGTGCTTGAGATGAAGGCCCCAGCGGAGCGGTGCAGAGACGGCGGGACCCAGCGGAGCGGTGCTTGAGATGAAGGGCCCAGCGGAGCGGTGCTTGAGGAGAAGGCCCCAGCGGAGCGGTGCAGAGACGGCGGGACCCAGCGGAGCGGTGCTTGAGATGAAGGGCCCAGCGGAGCGGTGCTTGAGATGAAGGCCCCAGCAGAGCGGTGCAGAGATGGCGGGACCCAGCTGAGCGGTGCTTGAGATGAAGGGCCCAGCGGAGCGGTGCAGAGACGGCGGGACCCAGCGGAGCGGTGTTTGAGATGAAGGCCCCAGCGGAGCGGTGCAGAGACGGCGGGACCCAGCGGAGCGGTGCTTGAGATGAAGGGCCCAGCAGAGCGGTGCTTGAGATGAAGGGCCCAGCGGAGCGGTGCTTGAGAAGAAGGCCCCAGCGGAGCGGTGCAGAGACGGCGGGACCCAGCGGAGAGGTGCTTGAGAAGAAGGCCCCAGCGGAGCGGTGCAGAGACGGCGGGACCCAGCGGAGCGGTGCTTGAGATGAAGGGCCCAGCGGAGCGGTGCTTGAGATGAAGGGCCCAGCGGAGCGGTGCTTGAGAAGAAGGCCCCAGCGGAGCGGTGCAGAGACGGCGGGACCCAGCGGGGCGGTGCTTGAGATGAAGGGCCCAGCGTAGCGGTGCAGAGACGGCGGGACCCAGCGGAGCGGTGCTTGAGATGAAGGGCCCAGCGGAGCGGTGCTTGAGATGAAGGGCCCAGCGGAGTGGTGCTTGAGAAGAAGGCCCCAGCGGACCAGTGCAGAGACGGCGGGACCCAGCGGAGCATTGCTTGAGATGAAGGGCCCAGCGGAGCGGTGCTTGAGATGAAGGGCCCAGCGGAGCGGTGCTTGAGAAGAAGGCCCCAGCGGAGCGGTGCAGAGACGGCGGGACCCAGCAGAGCTGTGCTTGAGAAGAAGGCCCCAGCGGAGCGGTGCAGAGACGGCGGGACCCAGCGGAGCGGTGCTTGAGATGAAGGGCCCAGCGGAGCGGTGCTTGAGATGAAGGGCCCAGCGGAGCGGTGCTTGAGAAGAAGGCCCCAGCAGAGCGGTGCAGAGACGGCGGGACCCAGTGGAGCAGTGCTTGAGATGAAGGGCCCAGCGGAGCGGTGCTTGAGATGAAGGCCCCAGCGGAGCGGTGCAGAGACGGCGGGACCCAGCGGAGCGGTGCTTGAGATGAAGGGCCCAGCGGAGCGGTGCAGAGACGGCGGGACCCAGCGGAGCGGTGCTTGAGATGAAGGGCCCAGCGGAGCGGTGCTTGAGATGAAGGGCCCAGCGGAGCGGTGCTTGAGAAGAAGGCCCCAGCGGAGCGGTGCAGAGACGGCGGGACCCAGCGGAGCGGTGCTTGAGATGAAGGGCCCAGCGGAGCGGTGCTTGAGATGAAGGGCCCAGCGGAGCGGTGCTTGAGAAGAAGGCCCCAGCGGAGCGGTGCAGAGACGGCGGGACCCAGCGGAGCGGTGCTTGAGATGAAGGGCCCAGCAGAGCGGTGCAGAGACGGCAGGACCCAGCGGAGCGGTGCTTGAGATGAAGGCCCCAGCGGAGCGGTGCAGAGACGGCGGGACCCAGCGGAGCGGTGCTTGAGATGAAGGGCCCAGCGGAGCGGTGCTTGAGAAGAAGGCCCCAGCGGAGCGGTGCAGAGACGGCGGGACCCAGCGGAGCGGTGCTTGAGATGAAGGGCCCAGCGGAGCGGTGCTTGAGATGAAGGGCCCAGCGGAGCGGTGCTTGAGAAGAAGGCCCCAGCGGAGCGGTGCAGAGACGGCGGGACCCAGCGGAGCGGTGCTTGAGATGAAGGGCCCAGCAGAGCGGTGCAGAGACGGCGGGACCCAGCGGAGCGGTGCTTGAGATGAAGGCCCCAGCGGAGCGGTGCAGAGACGGCGGGACCCAGCGGAGCGGTGCTTGAGATGAAGGGCCCAGCGGAGCGGTGCTTGAGGAGAAGGCCCCAGCGGAGCGGTGCAGAGACGGCGGGACCCAGCGGAGCGGTGCTTGAGATGAAGGGCCCAGCGGAGCGGTGCTTGAGATGAAGGCCCCAGCAGAGCGGTGCAGAGATGGCGGGACCCAGCTGAGCGGTGCTTGAGATGAAGGGCCCAGCGGAGCGGTGCAGAGACGGCGGGACCCAGCGGAGCGGTGCTTGAGATGAAGGCCCCAGCGGAGCGGTGCAGAGACGGCGGGACCCAGCGGAGCGGTGCTTGAGATGAAGGGCCCAGCAGAGCGGTGCTTGAGATGAAGGGCCCAGCGGAGCGGTGCTTGAGAAGAAGGCCCCAGCGGAGCGGTGCAGAGACGGCGGGACCCAGCGGAGAGGTGCTTGAGAAGAAGGCCCCAGCGGAGCGGTGCAGAGACGGCGGGACCCAGCGGAGCGGTGCTTGAGATGAAGGGCCCAGCGGAGCGGTGCTTGAGATGAAGGGCCCAGCGGAGCGGTGCTTGAGAAGAAGGCCCCAGCGGAGCGGTGCAGAGACGGCGGGACCCAGCGGGGCGGTGCTTGAGATGAAGGGCCCAGCGTAGCGGTGCAGAGACGGCGGGACCCAGCGGAGCGGTGCTTGAGATGAAGGGCCCAGCGGAGCAGTGCTTGAGATGAAGGGCCCAGCGGAGTGGTGCTTGAGAAGAAGGCCCCAGCGGACCAGTGCAGAGACGGCGGGACCCAGCGGAGCATTGCTTGAGATGAAGGGCCCAGCGGAGCGGTGCTTGAGATGAAGGGCCGAGCGGAGCGGTGCTTGAGAAGAAGGCCCCAGCGGAGCGGTGCAGAGACGGCGGGACCCAGCAGAGCTGTGCTTGAGAAGAAGGCCCCAGCGGAGCGGTGCAGAGACGGCGGGACCCAGCGGAGCGGTGCTTGAGATGAAGGGCCCAGCGGAGCGGTGCTTGAGATGAAGGGCCCAGCGGAGCGGTGCTTGAGAAGAAGGCCCCAGCAGAGCGGTGCAGAGACGGCGGGACCCAGTGGAGCAGTGCTTGAGATGAAGGGCCCAGCGGAGCGGTGCTTGAGATGAAGGCCCCAGCGGAGCGGTGCAGAGACGGCGGGACCCAGCGGAGCGGTGCTTGAGATGAAGGGCCCAGCGGAGCGGTGCAGAGACGGCGGGACCCAGCGGAGCGGTGCTTGAGATAAAGGCCCCAGCGGAGCGGTGCAGAGACGGCGGGACCCAGCGGAGCGGTGCTTGAGATGAAGGGCCCAGCGGAGCGGTGCTTGAGAAGAAGGCCCTAGCGGAGCGGTGCAGAGACGGCAGGACCCAGCGAAGCGGTGCTTGAGATGAAGGGCCCAGCGGAGCGGTGCTTGAGATGAAGGCCCCAGCGGAGCGGTGCAGAGACGGCGGGACCCAGCGGAGCGGTGCTTGAGATGAAGGGCCCAGCGGAGCGATGCAGAGACGGCGGGACCCAGCGGAGCGGTGCTTGAGATGAAGGCCCCAGCGGAGCGGTGCAGAGACGGCGGGACCCAGCGGAGCGGTGCTTGAGATGAAGGGCCCAGCGGAGCGGTGCTTGAGAAGAAGGCCCCAGCGGAGCGGTGCAAAGATGGCGGGACCCAGCGGAGCGGTGCTTGAGATGAAGGGCCCAGAGGAGCGGTGCAGATACGGCGGGACCTAGCGGAGCGGTGCTTGAGATGAAGGGCCCAGCGGAGCGGTGCAGAGACGGCGGGACCCAGCGGAGCGGTGCTTGATATGAAGGGCCCAGCGGAGCGGTTCTTGTCCCGGTGGGCCCCTGTTCAGCGGTTCTTGTCCCGGCGGGCCCCTGTTCAGCGGATGTTGTCCCGGCGGGGCCCTGTTCAGCGGTTCTTGTCCCGGCGGGGCCCTGTTCAGCGGTGCTCCTCCCGGCGGGGCCCTGTTCAGCGGTGCTCCTCCCAGCGGGCCCCTGCTCAGCGGTTCTTGTCCCGGCGGGCCCTGTTCAGCGGATGTTGTCCCGGCGGGCCCCTGTTCAGCGGTGCTCCTCCCGGCGGGGCCCTGTTCAGCGGTGCTCCTCCCGGCGGGCCCCTGTTCAGCGGATGTTGTCCCGGCGGGGCCCTGTTCAGCGGATGTTGTCTTGCGGGGCCCTGTTCAGCGGTTCTTGTCCCGGCGGGGCCCTGTTCAGCGGTGCTCCTCCCGGCGGGGCCGTGTTCAGCGGTGCTTCTCCCGGCGGGCCCCTGTTCAGCGGTTCTTGTCCCGGCGGGGCCCTGTTCGGCGGTGCTGTCCTGTGTGTGTAGGGAGCCAGACCTGGGCAAGACTTCCCGCTCATTCGCCATTCGACCTTGCGGTCGCGGGGCCCTCCTGTGATGGAGTCCTGGGCCCGTGGGTGTCGTCCGTCACAACCGGAATGGGGCTGGTGGGGCCCTCCTGGGCAGCTCGCCTGCTGCCTGACTTCTCCGCCCTGCTGCCCTTGCCCTCCTTCGCTGAAGCTCTGTGGCCCTTGCCTCCCTTGGATGATGTGGCAGGTGACGGGGCAAGGCTACTGTCCTTGGTGGCAGCCGTCTCACTCTTGTCGCGCCGGGCCTTTTTTTTGTGGTCCTCTTCCCAGGGGGTGGGCTGGCTGTCCCCTTGCTGCTGGCCGATGTTCCTGCCCTAGGAGCTGGTGGACTCCAATAGCCCTGCACTATGGTCACAGTAGATGCAGGGCTGGTGGTGGCTGAGGTGCTTTTTTTACTCTTACCAGATGGAGGGGGTGGGTCAGTGATTGGAACGAGCTCAAGGTTGGAAAGGAAAAGGACTTGGGAAGGACAGGGACGGGTAGGTGTAGTGGGTATGGGAGTGGAGGAAGAGGATGTGGTTGTAGGAGAGTCAAGTGTGCTGTCTTTGGGTGTAGGTGCTTGTGACGGAGGCTGTCGTGAGGTGGATGGCTGTTGGGTGGGTGGCTGCCTGCGTTTGTGTGCTTTGGAAGAGGGGGTGACAGACACACTGGGAGAGGACACAGGGGACGTGTAAATGGCAGTGGGGGTGGTGACTGCACGTGTGCGGACTGTAATGGAGGGTGTGCTGGTGATGGAAGTACTGGCTGATGGTGGTGTGCATGCAGGTGTGAGTGGAGACGTCACAGGGAGGGAGGAGGGAGATGAGGAGGTGGGGGACACAGAGGTGGTAGTGACTGTTGGCATGTCTGCATCTGGATGTTGCTTGGGTGAATGCTTGTGGGATCTGTGGTGCTTATGTCTGGATGAGCTGCCCTTGGGTGTAGAGGTGTGTGCAGGCTGGTCTGATGGTGTGGATGGGATAGGCAGAGGAACAGGAGACTGGGACTGGGTGGAGGGAGTCAGAAGAGGGAGGCTGGAGACAGGGACAATGGCTGCCGTCAGTGCTGAGGCCAGAGCATTGAACGATCGCTGATGGGCAGCCTGACCCGAATGAATGCCCCCCATGTATGCATTGCTCCGATGCACCTCCCTTTCTACACCCTGGATGGCATTCAAAAGGGTAGACTGCCCAACAATGAGTGTCCTGAGGAGGTCAACGACCTCCTCACTGAGGGCAGCAGGGGTAACTGGGGCAGGGCCTGAGGTGCCTGGGGTGAAGGAGATGCCCGCCTTCCTGGGCGAGCGGGCACGGAGCAAAGGCTGAGGGGCTGCTGGGAGGGCGGGGCTGGTGCGCTGGGTGGCGGCTGTACCTGTTGTGGCGGTGGGCACGGATGTTGCCGCCACCGCTAGGGAGCTCCCTTCCGAGGACGTGTCGGTGTCGCTGACGTCTCCACGGGTCCCCGTTGTGGAGCTCCACTCGCCCTCCGTCTCACTGGTGTACTCGGAGTCTGTTGTATGGCCCTCCGGGGCCATGTGAGATGCAGCTCCCTCGTGCGCCGATGCCACTTCTCCTCCGCCTGATGATGCTAATGCACACATGAACAGGAAGACAAAGAAAATGGGGGGGGGGGAGAAATGAAGACAGGTTGAGTGCATGCATTGGCAACACCCTTGTCGGAGAGGACAGACACAGAAGCCCCCTGAACTAGGTCGCGTAATCGGGGTACACTACTCAGTTATTGTGACTAGGCCAACAGGTCTATGGACGACAAATGCACGCATGGGTGAGGCCGGACCATGGATAGCTGTACTTGGCACCCTACAGAGGTGGGGGGCGGGGGCACAGGGCCGTGTCTAACGGAGGGGCCTAGCCTACAGAATGCGCCCTGGCCTGGAGATAGCCACAGCCCTCCTCCCCCACCCAGACACCTTCACTGCGCGCAAAGATAGCAGAATGTGCTGATACTCACCCCCTTGTGTCTGCTGTGATGTCCTCACGCGCCCATCCAAATCGGGGTAGGGCCACCACCAGGATCCGGGACATCAGGGGGGTCAATTGGCGGCTGGCACCCCTCCTACGGTGGGAGGCCATCCCCAGCAGAGACTCGGCGGTCTTTCTGGTCCCGCGGCAGATGTCCTCCCACCTCTTTCGGCAGTGGGTGCCCCGTCTGTTGTGGATCCCCAGGGCCCGGACGTCCTTGGCGATGGCACGCCAAATGTCGATCTTCTGATGGGCGCTGACCTATGTGACATGTACAGGATGGTAAAGGAAATCGCATCAGTTTTCGGCCTGGTCAATGTGAGTGGCCCCCCCCTCCCCAACCTTGCCATGTGGCACATGCTCTCATCTTTCGTGCGTTGCACTCCTCATTCGCTCCCCTCCCCACCATCTTACATACACCCCACTCAACACAGGCATAGCCCATTCAACGTGCACCCTGTGTACTAACCTGTTGGTCTGGAGGATCGTAGAGTAGCGCATACTGGGGGAGGACCCCATCAACAAGTTTCTCCAATTCTTCGGAAGTGAAGGCAGGGGCCCTTTCCCCAGTCGCAGCAGCCATTGTATCTCCCAGACCGAGGTCACAGCAGCACTTGCAGTATAGGTCCTCTCCTGTGGATGATCAGGTCTCGAGTGATTAAGCTGATTGAAAATGGCAGCCACGCCCGCAGCGGTGCGTACCGCGGCGGTGCGTGCCGCGACCGCCGGCGCACATCGTCATTGGCTCCTGAGACCCATAGGGTTCAATGTTAACCAATGCTGCTTTGCGCCGCGGTCTTCGACCGCCTACCGCCACGGTGTGCCACGCCAGCGCAGTGACCTCACATCCCACTGTCACACTTCACAGGTCAGGCAGCCGCCATTTCAAGGGCCCACATGGCATGATTTCTACTGCGTCACACAGGCCTAGGCCTTGCATTGCCACTCATACAAGCCTTTCAATGCATAGCGATTTGTGTACTGTGCAAGCTGTGTGAACGAACCTGTGGGTTGCTTGACTCTGTGCTCCATGTTGTCCTTCCTAGGCACCGTCCGCTGGGACTTGCGAGGAGAAGGATGAATCCTCCCGTGTACCGACCGCTGGTGGACCTGTCGACAATGGAAGAACGACATATCATACTTACATACCGGCTTGACAGAGCAACTATACATGAACTGTGTGCCCAGCTGGAGCCAGACCTGATGTCCCCCATCCGCCAACCCACAGGGATTCCCCCTCTGGTGCAGGTTCTGTCAGTACTCCATTTTTTGGCAAGTGGGTCTTTTCAGACAACAGTGGCCATATCATCTGGGATGTCTCAGCCTATGTTTTCTAAGGTTTTGTCCAGAGTGTTGTCTGCCCTGATGAAATACATACGGAGCTACATTATTTTCCCTGAGGTGGGCGAATTGGCTACAGTGAAGGGTGATTTCTATGCCCTTGGACACATCCCCAACATCATTGGTGCCATTGATGGGACCCATGTGGCTTTGGTTCCCCCCAAAGAAAGTGAGCAGGTGTACAGAAACAGAAAAAGTTATCATTCGATGAATGTCCAGGTGGTCTGTTTGGCTGACCAGTACATCTCCCATGTAAATGCCAAGTTCCCTGGGTCAGTGCATGACGCGTATGTCATGCGAAATAGCAGCATCCCTTATGTGATGGAACAGCTACAGAGACACCGTGTGTGGCTAATTGGTGACTCTGGTTACCCCAACCTGTCGTGGCTACTGACCCCAGTGAGGAATCCCCGGACCAGGGCAGAGGAACGGTACAATGAGGCCCATGGGCGCACTAGGAGGATCATAGAAAGGACCTTCGGGGTCCTGAAGGCCAGGTTTAGGTGCCTGCATATGACAGGGGGATCCCTAATGTACTCACCAAAGAAGGTGTGCCAGATAATCGTGGCCTGCTTTATGCTTCACAATCTTGCTTTGCGACGCCAGGTGCCTTTTCTGCAGGAGGATGGTCCAGATGGTGGTGTTGTAGCAGCTGTGGAGCCTGTGGAGAGTGAAGAGGAGGAAGACGACGGGGACGACACGGACAACAGGGATACAGTCATACAACAATATTTTCAGTAGCACACAGGTAAGAATCAGCCACGCCATTTTACATTTACTTAAGGCCTCATGGGTCTCCACTGTCTGTGTTTCCCCCCAGTTCCTGTTAACTGATTTGTGACTTTCCCTTCCCTTTTCAGAGCTGTATGACCAACTGCCTGACTTCAGCTTTGTTTGCCCATGGACTAAAGCTTATTGAAATTGGTATGTTGTCATCACAAAGTAACTGGACATTATTGCACCGTTATGTGTAATACATTTGTAAAGAATACAAGCAGACTCCTGTTATTTTAAGTGCAATAAGTGATTTATTTTAAGTGCTACATATAGGTTCATGATTGTGAAACGGTGATGGGTGGGGGTGGAGTAATGTCCATGGCAGAGTCCAGTTCTCAGTCGCGCAGGTGCATTGTCCATATGCCTGGGGAAGGATGGAGCAGGGGCAGTTCAAGGTTGGACAGGGTGACAATGTGGGACAGTTTGATGACATCAGGGGGTATCTTTGGCTGGCGGGGGTCTTGCAATCCTACTCTGTCTTCTTGTGAGATCTCAGGTTCCGCTTGCGGGGTGGTTCTTCTTCTGCAGGAGGTGGGGTTCTGGTGGCCTGTCGTTGTGTGGGGGCCTCCTGTCCACTAGCGCCGGCGGAGGTGGTAGGCTGTTCCTGGCCTGGGCTAGTGACAGGGGCCCTTTGGGGTGCCACATGGTCCCGCAATGTGGTGACGATCTGGGTAAGGGCCACGACGATGGTCCCCATTGCGGAACCGATGTTCCTCAGTTCCTCCCTGAACCCCATGTACCGTTCCTTCTGCAGTTCCTGGATCTCCTGGAACTGGGCCAGTACCGTCGCCATCGTCTCCTGGGAGCGGTGGTATGCTCCCATGATGGAGGAGAGGGCCTCTTGGAGAGTCGGTTCCCCGGGCCTGTCCCCCCCTGTCGCACAGCAGCCCTCCCAGTTCCCCTGTGTTCCTGGGCCTCTGTCCCCTGGACGGTGTGCCCACTACCACTGCCCCCAGGTCCCTGTTGTTGTTGGGGTGGTGGGTCAATCTGGGTGCCCTGTAGTGGTGGACACACCGCTGATTGACGTGTCCTGGAGACAGAGGCATGGGCCTGCTGGGTGGGAGCTGTGCTGGTGTTCCCAGAGGGGGTTGGGTCTGCTGTAGCCTGTGCCTGTCTGTGGGGAACCGACTGTCCAGAGGTCCCCGATGGGCCGGGCTGGTCATCTGGGTCCAGGGAGACAGAGCTGCTGTCATCGCTGGGGGCCTCTTCTGGGGGTGGGATGGACATCTCTGGACCCTCCGTGGCGGTGTGGTGGCGTTCGGGTCCTGCAGGGGTATAAAGATATGGTTATTGCTTCTGTGTGTGGCATTTCGTGTGATGGGTGGGTGTCCGTGTACCCAAGTGCAGGCATTTCCTTGTGGGGGCTTTTGTGAGGGTGGCTTGTGGGGGTGATGTGTGTGTGCAGTGGGCATGCTTTGGTGATGGGTGTCCATGCTTTGTGGTCGCATGCAGGGCTTGGTGTTGGGATGGGTGGGTTGTGATGGTGAGCCATTTGCAAGGAGTTGGTGTGATGGGGGTGGGGGTGAGGGTGGGGGTATGATTTGGCATGCAGGTGGGGTGGGGGTGGGAAGCAGTAGTGAAGATTTGATTTACCAGAGTCCATTCCTCCGCCTACTCCTGCGAGGCCCTCAGGATGCAGGTTGTGCAAGACTTCCTCCTCCCATGCGGTAAATTCGGGGGGAGTAGGTAGGGGTCCGCCGCCAGTCTTCTGCACCGCAGTGTTGTGCCTTGATACCATGGAACGCACCTTCCCCCGTAGGTCGTTCCATCTCTTCCTGATGTCCTCCCGATTGCGTGGATGCTGTCCCACCGCGTTAACCCTGTCCACTATCCTTTACCATAGCTCCATCTTCCTGGCAATTGTGGTGTGCTGCACCTGTGCCCCGAAGAGCTGGGGCTCTACACGGACTATTTCCTCCACCATGACCCTGAGTTCGGCGTCACTGAACCTGGGGTGTCTTTGGGGTGCCATGGGGTGGTGTGGTTGAGGTGTGGGGTGGCGTTTGTGGTGATGAGTGTGGTGTGTGTGGTGGTGTGTGGTGTTTGGTGCGTGGATTCTGTGTGGGTGATGGTGTTGTGTGCCTCTGTGTTGTGGGATTGTCTAATCTGTGCTCTCTCTCTAGCCTTCGTTAATGATTTCAGGTCGTAGGGGCTTGTGGGTGATGTGGGTGTGTGTTTTATATTGTGTTGGGTGTGTGGGAGTGGTGTTAGTATGTGTATCAGGTGTGTGTATTTCAAACTGACCAATGTGGCTGAGTTTTGTATGTGTGTGTGTATTTTGACCGCGGCGGTGTGTACCGCCAATGGAATACCGCATTTGAAAGAGCGCCGCGTGGATTTGTGGGTCGGAATGGTATGGGCGTATTTCTGTTGGCGTGACGGTGGAGATTTGGTCATCGCCATTTTTTCGCTGACCTTTGGTGTGGCGGACTTTTGTGGATGTCGGGTTTTTGGCGGTTTGCCAGTTGCAGGTCAGAATGACCGTGGCGGTTTACTGCGGCCGCGGCGGTGTTATGGCGGTCTTCTGGCCGGCGGTAAGCGCCTTTTACTGCCGAGGTCAGAATGACCCCCTAAGTGTTCCCAAACAAAAGTCATCACTTATTAAATGTAATAAGGTAAACCATAGTTATCCTAAGGGAGAGGTAGGCCTCACAGTAGTGAAGAACACATTTTTGAGTTTTTCACTACTAGGACCTGTACATGTCTAACGTTTTCAATGCAATGGACCCTGCCCTAATGGGTTGTTTAGAGCCTACCCAGAGGTGACTTCAATGCTTAAAAAGGGGGTCTTAGATGAGGCAAAAGGTTTATATTGCCAAGTCGAATTGCAATGCAGTTTAAAAGTGCACACAGGCTGCAATGGCAGGCCTGAGACATATTTGAAAAGGCTACTTAAGTGGGTGGCAAAATAAGTGTAGCGGCCCACTAGTAGCATTTAATTTACCAGCCTTGAGTACATGGTATTCTACTTTACTGTGGACCTATAAGTAAATAAAAACATGCCAATCAGGAGTAGACCAATTTTACCATGTTTTAGGGAGTGAGCACAAACACTTTGGTACTGGTTAGTTCTGGTAAAATGCACAAAGTTCATAGGCCAACAAAAACAAATTCAGCAAAACAGGAGAGAAGAAGGCAAAAATACTGTGGGAAGACCACCATAAGGCTGACAGGCCTAACACTCAAAAGAACCACCAATAAGCCGTTCAGCTCACCTTTAGCATAAAACAGAAAGACAGTATAAACTGTATGAATGGGCATTTTTCCCAAATGTTTTCCCATTTCAAACGTCTTGCTCTCACCTAGGAACATAAAAAGTGTGAGGAGGGTCTCCAACCATGGTGTGTCATGGCAAGAGTCCCTAAATATTAAATCATTTGAAAATTGACAAAAGTGCATGATTTTCATGTTTAGAGGAAGTGGTGATAATAGAGAAGAAGGGGGCAGGTAGAGGGTGGTAATTCTATAGACAAGTAATGTACCTGCCTCTCCCACACTAAGAGACATCATGGGGGTCTTTATGAGCCCGGCAGTGAGTGTTAATGTGGCGGTAGTACCGCCACATTATGAGAATGGCGGGTTGGCTGCAGCCAACCCATCACTTCTCCACTCATACCGCCATGGCGGTATCAGCCGCTGGGCCGGAGATAATTTCCAGCCCGACGTCCGGCACAGTACCGGTGGCAGCATTATGAGCCTACCCACCACCATGGTTTTCGTGGCGTTAGCAACGCCATGAAAACCATGGCGGTAGGCCCTACTGGTGACAGGGAATTCCTTCCTTGTCACTGGTAGGTGGCTCCCCCACCCCCCAACAAACACCTGACACCCCACAACCCCCCTCCATCCAAAGCTCCACCCCAACCCCCATACACACACTAACCCCCACCCCTGACATTCACATACACCCTCGCCTGATCCAAACACACACACCCCCACCCCAATCCAAACACCCCCACCTCGATCCAAACACCCCTCCCACCCCTGATCCAAACACACCCACCCCCACCCCTCTGATCATCACACATACACGCCTAATACATGCACACACCCGTAGACACGCACCACGCATACACCCAATTACTCACACTGGCATACACGCATTCATACATGCATACTTCCAGACATGCTCGCACATATTCTTACACACAATCACACTGACATGCAGACATGCACTCACTTCATAATTCTTACACGCATTCACTCAGATGCATACAACCACGCAAACAACACAACACACACAGACGCATTCACACACTCACTCACACATTCATGCACACACTCAGACACACACACACACACAACACCCCCCAACCTCCCACCTCCCTCCCCTGTCAGAAGCTCGATGTTTGTTGAGGAGGTCTTCGGGCAGGGAACGGCAAGGGGCACTGCTACCACCAGGCCGTATTACTTGTCATAATATGGCCGGTGGCGTTCTACTGGTGTGGTTGTGTTGGTGGTAGCAGCACCACCTTGCCACCGTCCGCTACCATGAACACTGCCGGATTTCCGCCCTTCTTGTGGTCGAAGTCCAGCAGTGCTCATAATATGGCGGACAGATGGTAGCTGTGGTGGTGGTATTTTGGCAGCTGTCACCGTGGCGGCAGGAGGTTTTTACCGCCAATGTCAAAATTACCACCCATGTGTCTTAAAACCATGGACAACACGTCTGAATATAAACACAATGTGGTTTAGGTAAGAAATTCAAAATAAAGTTGCTGACAACACCTCAGTCCATCTGTTAGTTTCAGGGGGTTTCTTATCATTAGAGAAAGTGTTTGTTGACACCCCTTTCCAAAAGTGGAGAAGTGCCCTGCAAAAAATATGTATCAGATGTATTTACCATATGAGTGACTGTCAAGAGGGAATTCTTCTGTAGACCTGAACTGGGACTTGGCTTGGTTCTGAAACATATATGTGTGCATTACAGTTTGTCAACCAATAATTAACTAGGTGCATAATACAAATAGTTATCTCTTCGCTCGTGAAAAAACTGTTGAAGGCATGGTTATGGTCGGTAATGTGAGTTGGGGAGCAGGTAGATGGGACGTTTTCTAATCTCAAGATTTTGAGTGCATACCTGAATCCAAAAGAGAGGGTGGTGAGTCAAGTTCACAGGGGAGGGTACTTGATAGCAGGGACTCACATCTTTAAAACAAATCGATCTTTTTAGAGGTTAGGGTTGTTCGGGGTGTGGCCAATAGATTTGACTGGATGATCGAGAGATTGTGGCAAATGAATAATGGGGAAAAGTGTAAGAGTAATGTGACATACCTATACTATTACATGAGAGTGATTATGTTGTACTGACCAATGTGCCTTAATGAAAGTCTTGCCACCCGATGTTGCTGAGAAAATGTAATGAATGTCTAAATAGGTTGTGTAATGTTTCTGTGGCAGAACCTCTACCTGTGCATGATGGGAAGGGTTATAGTGCTGTCCCAGCAGTAAGCAGTCGTCAATCAGAATAACTCATGGCCATGCATTGATCAGTGACTTAGAGGTTTATATTTTGAGATGTGCTCGAATTTTACTGGCACTGGACAAATGAAATGTGATGGTTGTTGGAGTGATGAAGGACTTCAGCTCCTTGATTTCATCAAAAAGCAGCACTAAAATCCTAGTGGAGGTGGTTGGTGTTATTGTGTCAGTCGAAGAGGACAGGGCCATAGGGCCAAGGTGGAGGGTAGGTAATAATGTTTGTGCTTCAGGAGCATGAAGGTGCACAGAGCCATTCTGTATTGAATGGATGTGAGGTGGTCTGAGTTTTTGTTGTTGTTTTAAGATCAGGGCACAGACTGCATAAACCAGGCATGGGAAGTTAAAGAAGGAGATGATGCCAGAGAGAGAAGTGTAGACAGAGAAGAAGAGGAGAGCTAAGATGGAGCCCTTCAGGACGGTGATTGGAAAGGAGATAGGAGGTTGCATGTGATTTGAGTGAGGAGACATGTAATCAGCGATTGGAGAGAGAGGACAAGAACCGTTCCTCACTGGATGAGGCAGCAGATTCCAGTACAATGAGATAACTGACAGCGTCTAAAGCTTTTGAGAGTTCAAGATGGAAAAGAATAGATCAAAAATGGTGGTGGCAGGCAGAGTCGAGGATGTTAGAAACATGTGGATGTGTTTACAGAAAGCCAAATTGTAGCAGATTGGTAGATGAAAAGAGCCAGTTGAGCAACAGCCACAACGGGGTTTTGAAGAAAATAAAGATACTGGTGCGTTGTTGGCCAGAAAGGAAGCGTCTGCTGTTAATGCTTCTAGAGTCGAGTGCTAAAATGTAGGGAGTGGGTAATTAGAGAGGAGAGACAGGTTAGCGGTCAGGAGGAGAAGGCTAAATATTTTATGGTTTGCTCATTGCAAGAGTCAGGTGGGGCAATGGACAGGTAGGGTGATCTAAATAGCAACGTCAGCACTGCAGCGGAAGAGCAGCGTTGAAAGTGAGTCAGCGTGTGGAGCGTTAAGAGAAAGAGTCAGAAGGAGAGGCGAGAGCAGAGAGTGCTCCTGATTGTGTTTCACTAGCAGTGCGGTTGGACAAAGTTGTGAATGAGCAGGTGAGAGACGAGAGAGTTACTAGTGTGGGACAGTTGCTGGGGATGTAGCAAAAGTAATGCGCTAATTTTGTAATAACGTTGACTTCGTTCATTCAATGCCATTTGAGATATCTGCGTCACTTTGTAGGTATCTGGATGTGTTGGGGTGAGTGGCTACCTTCAGGTTCAAAGCGGGTTGACGCCCACAGAACACGCCGCTCTTCCGCATGTAGAGCAGCACTTTTAAACACAAACGTACTGACATCCACTCCGAGACTAATCACCCGGCCTTCAGAAAGGAAAATAAAAAACATATCTCTTCCCACCTTCACATCACCACCATCTACCCAGGAGTCAGTTCGAGTCCAATTAGTTACTGGCGTCGCACAATGTAAGGCCAGCCATTCAGCCATTCATCTATTGTCCCTTAATTGTGGTCGCACAACCAGGAGAATAGGATGCACGATTTGGGTTGTAATAACAATATCACACTAAATAGTGTGTTACTGTATAACTAGCAGCATCCTTGGCCACACACCGGAAGGGAAGACAGCTGAACACACAGCTGACATGGAATGTAGGAGAGCCAACAAATGTTATCTTTTACTTTGGCGTGGGACATTGATACATTTGTTTTGATGTGCTATTATGTTGCTGCCCCTTAGTCATTGCAATGATTCTGTCAAATTTCACAAATGAAGGGATTTGGGTAAGGTACAATGATTGCAACTAGGAGTTCAGAGCTTCATTAAAGACAATGGTGTGGCGGTGGACAAGTGATGAGTAGTACAGCCCTTGTGCTCATATGTCTGCCTTTTTGTTTCCCTCTCATTAATTTAGAACATTCTACTGTCAGTGGGTAACATGTTCTAACAGCATAATAGCACTTCTGCCTTGGGATATACTGGTTGTTAAAGGAACTCAGAGTCATTAAAGGCCCTTACCTGTGACAGGCCAACAGCTCAGGTTTAGGATCCTTGGCAAATGTTGTAGCTCGCACAGTCGGCTAGAATGCTATTTTGACCGTAGTTAGATCTAAACAATTGTCTTTTCCCAAACTAAATGGTAGCAGTTGATCTACTGAACTCAGTTGAGTTAACAAAAATTGAAACACAAACAAACTGAGGCTAGATAATGTTCCTAACAGGTGGCTTGTGAAAAAAAAGGGTTTGGGTGGTTGTCATGCACTTAACATGAGGTTCATGAAAGCGGTTGCATCAACAAAGAAGAATATACATATGATAAACTGTCAATATATTAATGTAATATCACGTTTTATTTTAAATAAATCAGAATGTTTGTGATCGGTGTTAAATTGGGATATACCAAGAATGCGTGTACATAATTCTTCCTGGATGTTCAAATGTTTACATGAACAAGCATTGGCAATTCCAACAGGTCTTCCTTATAACTGAAAGTGTCTCCTCAGTTACTGGTGAAATTAGGTACTCAATATCTCATCACACATGCACTCTGTCACACACCCTTGCACTCATGCATCATTTTTATGCAGACACATACAACGAGCATATGCAATATACCTCAAAAGAATAAAAATAGAAACAATACAAATGCTACTGTACAAATGTGTCAGGTGTATGCTTGCAATTAAGAAAAAGTAAAAAGTTAAACATTGCTGTAAGTGGTCATCTTGGTATTGTATTGTGTATAATGATGAATTGCTGTACCAATCAAAAGTGGCTGATGTGGCTTCTAAATAAGGTGGTCATCTTGAAACAGTAAAAGAATGATACACTATAGACAATACCCCTCAAGATGGCCTCCTGCTTTAGAAGCAGTGGCCATACGGGATGGGTGAGGGATAGCTCTATAAAAGGAAAAAATACAAAACAAAAGTCACTTGCACACAAGTCCTGGCGCTAAAGCACATTCAGTTTCTGATTGATGGGTACCTGTGGCCAGCAATATTTGTCACTCATATAGCAAGAGAGACAGTGGCTGATATGAGCGGACTCATTGCCCCGTGCTCTATGCTGTCACAGGTCGAAACAAAATGTGAATGACACTCCATCACTATGACATTAAAAAAATCAATCAATATCTATCTATCTTTCTATCTACTCATACGTTGCAAAATGGGCTTCGCCCATTTAATACGCTCAGAATTTTTGCTTTTTGGATCACCTGGTTTCAGACTTTTTACTGTGGGTGAGTTTCCCTACATGTGTCTCATCCAAGGTAATCACATGGCAAATAGGCTGTGTATGTTTACCGTCAGTGTCCGCCTTTTAAGATAAGGCCACTGCAGCAACGGTAAGGCGCACTTGGCTGGTTACATGTGAGTATGTGTGCACACGCGAGGGCTGCGCAAGTGACACTATGTCATGCACAGCCCGGTAACTGCGCACAGATAGCCTGGCGCAGAGTGGAGTCTGTTGTATTAGATAGTGACCTGTGGTAAGCCTTAGAATTTTAGTGTACACTCATAGGAAAAGCCAGCGAGGTTTGCAGTCTTGTCTCCAGTGACACTTTATTATACACATGGGGGAAACTGCCATAGAGTGCAGTTTTGCTCCCCTTTGACCTGCAAAGTCCAGATACATGTCAAAATGGAATATGTTAACCAAAAAAAAAATCAGAGAGTTCCTAGAAGGTATCTATGCAACTTATGGGTCATCCAGAATTGTCATTACTTTCGGCCTCGGCTCAAGATCAGAGCTGAGGCCTTTTGCCACTCTGCTGGGACAATTTAATTACATATCTTTCCAGCGTCAGGAACAAGGGCCTAACCACACAAAGGAAGTGATTAACAGTACTGCCCTCATTTGCTGACAAGGTGTGGGTGAAATTTTTAGTTCCGTTGGCTGAATTGGAATAACTTAGGTCCATATTTATACTTTTTTTTGTGCCATATTTGTGCCATTTTTTGATGCAAAAACAGCGCAAACGTACAAAATACAACTGTATTTTGCAAGTTTGTGCCGCTTTTGTGTAAAAAATGACGCAAATGCAGTGCTAAAAAAGTATAAATATGGGCCTTAGTATTTCCAGGTTACTCATGTAACGTGGAACTAAACCAAATGGTTTTGAACAGGGCTAGAAGAGACAGCAGTCCTCTGCGTTTAAAAACCACTGCAGATCAAACTTTAGTTTGCCCTGATTTTTAAACTTAGAAGGACTGCTCCCTCTTCCAGCCCTGTTTAAACCACTGCAGTGCAGTGTATAGCCCTCAATCCCCTTGCATAAGTAATACCTATGTAAGGGCATCAGTGCACCACAACCCCCTAGGTGCCCTTGCTTAAGTATGTAAGGGGTCTGAGGTGCATACACTGGAATGCACTCCATACCCCTAGGTACCCTTACATGTTTACGTAAGGGCAACAAGGGGTATGCACTGCACATTGAGGTGCACCCTCTGCCCCTTCACAGAATTCAACAGAATTCTGTGAAATTCTAATATAGTTATGTAGAATTCCACAGAATGAATCTCCACCAATACCTCTCACCCCTTTTCCTGAGCAGGAAAAGGTGGGGATACAAAAATACATCTCTTAATTATCTGTCACACTGTACCAGAGCTGCGGAGAGCCCAGGTCCACTGAACAAAGGAGGAAACCCAGACAACAGGAGCCAACACATGAGAGGGACCCTCTTTGATGTTTTGGTGGGAAATGTCCTTGCAGTTTTAGGCTTTTTGACTTGAATGTTTAGACGCATTAAACTACAGGCTTCAATTCCCCTGTGTTGTGTCCCTTCTCTGATGCTTTCTTGAAAAACTCCTTTTAGCCTAGATTTGTCAGACAGAGGGGATATAATGTGATTAAATAAGAGGTGATCAAACCTCAGACATGCGCTGTCTTTGGCAACACGTTGGCTGTGGAGAGTTTTTTGTCCTTCCCAGCTGCTGTTTTTCTTCCCTCAAGCTGATTTTTGAATCCTTGTTCTGAATTTTTTTATAACTGGATCACCAAGCTGTGCTGAGTAAGTTTTTGTAATTTTAATGGCATCTTTCTTTCGTCAAGTTGTTTTGTTCGCCATTTTTATCACTTGACTGCATTTAGTTTTCATTGTGTTTTTTTTATATTCTGTCGCCTGGCTTGTTTGGTTGGTCCTTAGTGCCTTTATACCTTATTTAATTTTTCTGAATCTTTTCAGGTCAATTATGGCCTTGATGTACTTCGTTTCAAATATCTTTGTACTTTTTAGCTGAACTCTTTAGGTAAGCTTTGTTTGGGATGTGATAATTGTTTGCACACCTCATACTTTAATTCACACTAGTTATGATATGTCTTTATTCTGTCTTCATAAGATGCTTTTTTTCAAATGTCTTTTGACAATCTGTCCTGATGATGGCCTTGGTCAATTTAACACTAAGGGTTGAAATGTCGACTTACTTATTATCATATAACCTGCACTAATTGATTGATATATTTCTTCGACTTTTACATTTATTGTTGTTAAAGTGCAGCCTATTATCCATAATTGTATGTCATCCATTATTGCACCTGAATTTTACTAACTTTTCACATTGCTTTGTTACACTTTTTTCACTTTATCACTGTGTTTAAGTGTAAATTGATTTTAAATGCTTTTCTTCAATCAACTGCTGTGTGCAACTACTTATATACCTATTGTATTTATTACATCCTATCCTGTTCCTTCTTTCCTCAGATTTCCCCAAGTGAACCAGCAGTTTGATATATTTATAAATCTCTCTCTCTTTCTCTCTCGCTCTCATTCTCTCTCTCTCTCTCTCTCTCTCTCTCTCTCTCTCTCTCTCTCTCTATATATATATATATAAATATATATATATACTTGACAAGGCAGTGATGTCTTTGAGGGGCTGAGCTGAGACCTCAAGAGCAGATGTGACCAGTGACTCCTGGATGACGCCATCTTGAACTGTCCTAGCATGCTGTGCAGGAGAGTTGGGACAAGGATGGAAACGTGATGTCACACTCTAGTATTGGCCAGGGGTCCCTGGTTTCTAGATCCTTCCACCCTCTGTTAAAAACTCTTGCACAAGAGAAAGGGAGGGCAGCTGGACCTTAGGACTGCAACAGCCATGGAAAACTGGAAGGAGAAACCTCCTGATGCACAAAAGGACTCTGCCCTCAGTTGATCCCAGTGGGTTTCTCCAAGTTATGCACTTTTGTAGCCAGGAACAAAGACCTAGAGCTAGTGGAGCTAGCTCCCTATGAAGTACACCGCCTTAGAAGTGAGGAGGTTTTCTGGACCACAGGTGCCCAGATCGTCCAATCTGGCCCAATGGGGCCAGAGTTATGGACTTGTGAATCTTGGTGACCTTTTACAAAAACAGAGCATGTGGGGCTTCACAACATCTCCTTTCCATAACCCCTGGGGTGCCAAAGGGCCCAGGGGTTGGTGCAAAGATTATTTATTTATTGAACCCAGGAAGGGTGTGTGTGTGTGGGGCCCCTGCCCCAGGCTCATTTCTACCCCTGGGGACCCCCATCTTCCTGGGGGCCAATGCATTGAGTGGGGGTATCAACATTTTGATCATCCAGTGGAGGAGGATGGGCCTGGGATCCCAACTCTGGGCCCCCGGACCAGAGGTGGTGAGCCTGACCCCCGCTCTCCCTGCCAGTGTCTGGGGGTGAACTGCAGAGGAGGAGAGCTGCTAGCTCCCGTGGCAGCGGAGGAGAAGAGGCCCATGTGGGGAGCCAGCAGGGGAAGGAATGGGTTGGGTCCCTGCAGGGCCTCGACGAATGTAGGTATGTAGGGTGCTGGTTGGGACCAGCCACCCCCAAAACATGGAAAAATAAAGGAGAATAACTTTGCAGCTCTCCTCAGCACAGTGGAGTGCCCCATAATGCCCTGCAGGGTTTGTTAATTTGCAACTTTTTCTTGCCTTGTGGTGGCCCCAGGAAGAAAGAGGCACCACCAATGAATAAAAATGGTATTGTTGTGGGCAGTGGGGTGACAACTGACCCCCAGAAGTAACCTTTGAAAAATTGACTCTAGGGTCTGATCCTATGGCTGCATTTCTTGTGGTCTGCAAGTGAATAAAGGAGGTATAGACTCATGGAGTGCAGCACTCTCTAAAGGTGTTTTTTATATAATTGCATTTTATGTGGATTCATTTTAAAATGTTTTATTGATATAGGAATGTTGACAGTGATCATTGATAAAGATTAATATGCTTTATTGACATTAGTTCTTGCATTTAGTCATGGTTATTATTGACCATTGCATTTACTCAGAAAATGATGGTGTTTTTGTTATGTGGTTTGTTGTTCTGGTAATGTGGTGACTCCTTGATAAAGCCATAGGCCTGCTTTATCCAAAGCGATGGCCCCCTATATTGCCATTTTCTATGTGGCATTGGTTCGGGAGGAGGGGGTATTTTGATTTTTGGGGTCATGTTTTTGCTAACCCACACCACCTCCCCTGAGTAGGCCTTGGACTCCTCTGCTTCACTACCGTGAGAGAGTCAAGTGCTACAATGGGGTGCTTTGTTCCCAGAGAGGAGAAAGTTTGGACCTATTACACGCACAGGCCTCACATCCTGCACAACTAATAACCTAATTTCCTACAATATTTATATGATTTTATTTTATTACAAGAGATTGTCAGGCCAGATCTTAAAATTACTTTAATACACACACAACTAAATGCTATGCATAAAATAACAAACATATAAAATTACAGTTGGCAAAACAATATGCAACCCTCCCTGATAGGTCTACCAATGATTCTCACATGTAAATCCATCCTCAGGGATTGTGAGGGGGGTATAACAAACACCAAAACTCTTGCTTACTACAGTAGCCTGCAAGGTTTCGTGTGAAAATAATTCCTGCCTATAGGTTTTAACACAGTGTAATACCAATACATCCTAAAGGCCTGTTGTCTTCCATATTTACTTCTCACTATAAATAAGCCAGCCCTACTACCTTTGTCATAGCATTTTGTAATAACTGAACAGATATAAAACGTCTGAGATACATTTTTCAATTAACCAACTAGGTGTGTGGCCTTTACCATAAATGACACTGGCCTCTTGTATTGAGTGTAAACTCTGCAACAAGGCAACCACCGAGCATATATGCATAACATTAAAAAATGTGAAAAATGACAGCTGGCAAAACAATATACAGACCATTTGAAGTGGCCTAACGAGGAATCTCACAGCACAGATCTTCCACCATCCGTGTGTGTCAAAGGGGGTAACCAACACCAAATCCCTTGCCTCCCATGTTAATCTGTGAGGCTACATGCAACAAAATACCCATCTGCAGACTTTACCATAGTATAATGAACAATCTATCGTAAAAGGCCAATTGGTTTTAATATATGTTTTTTTTTAAAGAAATGTAAGGCATACTAGCTTTACCATAGCTTCCCATAGCAAACTGATCAGAACTATGGCATCAGACAATGTTTCACAACAAACCAATTATGCCTTTATTACTTGTCACTGGTTTGTCCACATGAAAAAATACTCAGTAATACTGTATTGAGCATAGGCTTTCCCATAAAGCATCTATTAGTTGACAAAAAATATTTGCCTTCCAAAAAGGTCTAAACAAGGATCACTGCAGTGAAAATCTTCTACCCCAGTTTTTTTATATGGGGACAGCAATACAAAATCTCTTGTATACTGCAGTAATGTCTAAAATGTCATGTGGCAAAATACAAGCTTTAATATGTGAAATATCAACACATACTTTTCACAAAAATATCTCTGGCCTAATGCCTTTTTTTGTAATCTTTCACAATAAACAAATCAAACATGTACCAAATTACAATCGCCGATGTATACACCTCCTTCTAAGTGGGCACAACCAAGATTCTCACATAGCGAATCTTCTACCCCAAGAGTTGCTCATCAACACCAAGGGCCTGATTTAGATCTCGGTGGAGAGGAATATTCTGTCACAAACGTGACGGATATCCATATTATGATGCCATTATAATCTATGGGGATCGGGCAGACGGGATATCTGTCATGTTTGTGTAATATTCCATCTGCCGGGATGTAAATCAGGCCCCAAGTCCTTGACGACTACATTGATCTCTGAGATTCCAAGTTTACTTTATTTACTATAGAGTAATAGCAATTCATCTCAATAGGCCTATTGCCTTTAACATACGCTTTTCAAAAATAAATCTCAGACCTATTGCCTTTGTCATAAGTTTTCATAATAACAGATAAAATCTCCACCATCTGTCCAATGACATTACTGACTTATCACCATAAACAATGTAGTTCTCCGGTATTGAACACAAGCACTGTTTTTCAGTAGAAGCACGCAACGTTTAAACGTTGTCCTCAAAAAATCAATACATGAGCAGGGCAGGAGCCCCTAGTCAGTTGTGCTTTTATTTTAATTTTATTGATCAATCAAGGTCAAGCGCCAAAACCTAAAACTACGCCAAAGAGAATGACGTAAGGAAGAGTATGCGCTCCTAATTTAGCACTGAAGCAGACATTGTTGTTAAAATGCTATGTGATAGTAGCGTGAGGGTAACCGGATGCTCGCAATGGGCGGAGTTCACGTTTCCAAGTCGATAAATATATTCTGTGGGCTACAGAAATGTCACTGTGATTATGCGAGTTCGTGTTTTGAATTACTCGTATACTAAGCTTTTGCGCCATCTAGTGGAATGCCTTTATTATTACACAATTATTTCGACAGGGTAGACCTTTGAGCGTTTGTCATTAAAAAACACATTCGTCTTTAAGTCTGTTGAAATGCTTTTTTAATGTTCATCAGAAATGCTTTATGCCAGCGTACGTTGTCGTGTGGATGGCACAGTTGGTCTGATTCACGAGAAGTTTATAAGGAATGACATCCAAACATTAAGTTGTATACAAAATCAGCAAATAACGGTACACAAAAAGAAGGGTTGTATATTGCGTGTTTTAAAGGATTACAGGCTACCATGTTACCAGCCTATATTTTTAAGTCAAGCAAGATAATATATATATATATATATATATATATATATATATATATATATATATATATATATATATATATATATATTGGAGAAAACCGTTAAATTTGGTATTTTTCCCTTCTGAAACTAAAACCTTGAACAGAAAATACATAAAGAAATCAGTTCACAAGTATTTGAGAGCTGTCTAAATCATTTCAGAATAATAATTATAGCAAACAGAGGGATAATTTCCATGTTTACAAAAGAATCCTCACAATTGTACACTAATTACTTTCACCTACCAACTCTTGTCTGTTTCATAATAGACATTCACCCTATATTATTCTGGCAGAGAATCTGCTCACAACCTGAGGCACTTCTAAACAGGCTAATATCTGCCTATCTCAGGATCATGCCTTGAGAATACCATGGTTTAAATATATTAAGGCTTTATTTGATAGCTTGGGAAGACCAGCTCTTTATAACAATGCATCCTCCCTGCTTGGTATCTTTAAGGCTGAGATTGAACAACTAGCGCTGAACAAGTTTGAGGAGGACAGGTTTACTAAAGAATGTGCAAAGGCGAGTGTTGAACATTTTAATTTGCTGTGTACAAATAAAGATATCCAATTTTATCTGAACAAGTCTACAACTTCCGCATAGGTTTGTGCTGGCTCGTTTTAGACTTAATAATATTCGCTGTTTTATCTCTTTTTCTCGAGTAAATGATTGGTCAGCCAGATTGGTTAATTGTCCATGTGGCAGTGTTTCACAACAGTGCACGCTACACCATACTCTGTTCTGTACATTTTATGAAATTTCATGGTTGCAACTTTTAAAGATGCTATTATGGAAATTCAGTTTTAGACAGTACAGACCTGCATTGCCTTTTTGCAATAGCTGCATTCCCATGTAGCCTATTTTGCGGTCTCCAAATTTCTGTGGAGGGTTATTTTGATCTGCAAACAGTTGAGTGAGTAAGCTGCTATGAATTAAATGTCTCCTTCTAATATAACAGGCATTGCTGTACATTTATTGTGTTTTTAAATATATACTTTTTATATATTCTCTTTTATGGACATGTTATTATGTCACAGTTTATGGTTTTTAATATGGAAAACCGAATAAAGTATTTTCTGACTGAGTCCAGACACTCAAGCCAGTCTCAATTAGTTATCTTATTCTGGTGTTTTAAAAATCAACTGTCGCATTGTGACAACCTTGTGAAAGCGCTGAGAGGACTATTGAACATCAGTCTTACACTTAACAAGAATACATGCCAGCTTGCTCAAGCATTTTATGAATAAACTTCTCCTGGAGGGGAATGTCCAAACTTCCCCTTGGAAGGCATGTTTAAATAATCCAAATAGAGTAGAGACACTTGTATCAGCGCCTACACCAGGCGAATGTATCTTCTTTTCACTTATTGCTGGGACTGGCTTTAATTTCCCCATGTAATTCAGGATTCTGCCTCGATGTGTGTCACCCTTCGAGTTCTTTCGAAGAAATGGCCAGAATACTGGTCGAAATACTACCATCTGTTATTTGCTGGTATTAAGTCTTGCATTGTGAAGGGAACTTTGCTTATGTTGGTCCTAAGCTAAATTCTAATGTCACTGTAAATGCATGTCCACATTGATTGTGGGCCATTTAAACTTATCATAAAGTGGAACCGAGTAACCACAGTACATCATTGCCAATGCCAGCAATAGTCTGACTAAATATGACATGGCATAGTCACAGGAGGAAATGGAAAGGCTGACTATGGGATGGGCCTGTAAACATTTCCTTTCGTCAAGCATTCAAAGTGGTAACTGATCTTCAGACTTGCTATGATTTTTAAAGGCTATTGTAAGGAGTTCAAGCCTTTGCTCAGTATACTTGAAAGCATTCGAAGAAGAATACATTGTTGTGGTCCTTACCAATAAAAGTGTACTGGATTTCATGAGCAAACTGAAGAAAGCCACTCAAGTTGCTAAACTTACCCGAAGCCATGAGAGATGCACATCATGGAACCTATGACAAGTCCCATGTTGAACTGTTCTTCTTGAGAAAATTGTAAACTTGTAAACTTATTTCCATAAAACACAATACTTTCTTTGTCATCGCTAGATGAGATACATTACCATGAGAGAAAGAAAATGAAGTTAAAAAGATATGATGACAACCAAAGGGGAGACTAGCCATCCCACATTTATCAGGGACAGCTGGTACTGGCAAAGTGAAAAGGCTCTTGAAGGATGAGTACCTTGAGAACCATGATCTGTCCATGCTCATCGGCCTCGTACTTTCAGTGCACTTGCATTAGGTGAAGTCCGAGGAAGGAAAGTCTGTAATAGGCTAGGGAACACTTTGGATTTTAAGAAAGGCTTTGTGTCTGTGGAGAATGCAGTATGCAAGAGTACCAAGCATGGACGATATTGTTCATAATTTCTGAACTGTCACTTCATCTGTGATTAATGGTGACCATCTTTGACGTTTTCTTCAGGTTCCTCCCTCAGCAATCAAGATGTTTAGTTGTTGCAGCCAGGATCTTGTCATCTGAAACTCATGACACTTGAGGAGGACTGGTTCCACAGATGCTCAGACAAGTGTTCTAAGGATGCAATTGTGGAAAGAAAGTTACTTTGAACTTTCAGATTTGGAGACTATTCCTTTTGATAAAAGATGAACCAAACTGTTAGTGCGTCAGTCCTTGGTAAGTAAACTTACAAGGGGATGCCTACAGGTCGATTAACCTTTTGATTCATGTAGGGTGTACTTACCACAGAATCAGAAATCAATACACAATAGTCAATAACCATTGGTCAGTTCAACAATCGATGGAGTCAGTAATTTTCACTCACCATCACTTTTCAGCCATAAATAACCACACCTTTAGGTATGAGTTTAGTAAGCTTATTCCCTATTTGTTAACAATACGAAGTCATTAATTTTTATTCATCAACTCTTAATCAAAACAATTCTAATAACAATTGTTAATCAGCAAGTCGCAGAGGACGTGACCTAATCAAAGCTTGAATTAAAAGACATTCTAAGGCATCAACATAAGCCATTAACAAAACCCAATTCAGTAAAACGTTGACATCCACGAAGCTCAGCAAAATAGTCCGTCAAACCATTTGTCCGTATATTTTGTCAGTCGTCATGTAAGTAACATTAACTAACTCCAATTAGCATCAGCATGTGGGGCTTCATGCAAAACAATTTAGAACACAAATTTGGAAAACCTCCACCTAAAGAAAGTACTAAGTCAGCGCAGTTGGTATCTAGAAAGAAAAGGCATGGAAATGCAATTCAGTCATTGTCTTATCTACTTACCCACGGTATGGGTCAGCAAGCAGAATCAGTCTTCATCCTCAGGTCATCAGTCGTTCAGCAACACATCAGGCTCTCAGTCAGAGAGTATGAGCCCAATAATAGAATCTCAAATCTCTTCTCTCCCCAATTATCGCAGTAAGTCTCCCAACATCATCTGAAGTCTTTTCCCACTGTCACGTTATATCAGAGTTCCACAAACCATCCCTCACTTTCCAATTTGTCAATTAATTGTACGTTATTACCCTACCCAATAATTTCCCTTTACCAAATCTATGAATTCTAATATTTCACAGATCACATGTCGTTGATTGGTCAGCTTTACGATGTTCCCATCATCCGGCTCGTCAGGTATCAATTTTGTTGCTTTTTAGACTCCAGTCAGTGTCTTCATTGTTCGCGTCCTGGGAAAGAACCTTATGCACACTTTACACACATTTAGTTACTTTACAAGAGACCTCATCTCCTCTCGGTCGGTTCTCGTAGAAAGCCTCTGTTAAGCATTTTATTAAAACAATGAGCATTTCACAGTTAGTTCACTCTGTCAGCATTTTTTCATTAAACGCTAAGAAATACAGCTTCTACATAAGGCCTGGCAAAACTAGACCAAGACACTCGCTAAGTTAAGGCCTATAATTAATAGGCAAGAGCACAATTCATAACCCTTAATATGACATATTACTACATTAATCCAATACTTTTTAAATATTTCATATAGATTAATCATTAATTTTAGTACATTTCGTGAAAACTGGTGGCCAAACTCTGAGGTCACAATTTCAAACATGTATATTTTATTTTTCTACGTTATTCATTTTTCGACATAAGTCATTATTCAGAATACATAAACAATCATTAAAAATTTCGAATTAAGACATCTGCGTTAGCAAAACTCAACAATTTAAAGGGATTTTGAACTAACTATCAATTTTCATTGCATTTGGATATTTATTACATGCAAATAATGGATAGGATCTTTGAAGCTAAACATGTTTATATGTTTATAGTGTTTTTGATATGCATATTGTATTTAAGATATTGATTCATTCATGGAGGGTAATTGATCTAATCGGTAAGGTAACTCAATACCTCTCTGTGTTGTATATTTGAAAACACAGATGTCCTAACCAGAAATTAATATTACACGTGTTAAGAAGTGAAAGTGTAAGTGCAGTTAGCCACTGTTATATGAGAAGTGATAAAGGAGTGCCTACAGTATACTTATGCCATTAATGCTTAGCTATATTTATCAGTTGTTCCACTTAACAAGAAAGTCAGAAATATATAAATAATTTCAAGGTATCTATCTATCTATCTATCTATCTATCTATCTATCTATCTATCTATCTATCTATCTATCTATCTATCTATCTATCTATCTATTGTTCGTTCGTTCCATCTGTCTATTGTAAGAGAAAACACAACACTCCGAGTAGCCCATACAGTTTAATACAGTTTTAATTCAAAATGGCCAAGAAGCAATCAAACATAAGACAAGGCAATTTCTGTTTCAATGGACCCAAGATTCACCCTTCATCAGTTAGAGCATGTAATGCTAAAACCCATACAGTTTTTAAACATTTATATACATTCCTCCCAATGCAAGTAAAAGGGAGAAAGTCTATGTCACAGAATAGAAACTTGAAGTTAACGACTATTGAGCAGATGTCAGGATCTTCTCAAAAGAAGGTTTATGAGCAATCCTTAATGATGTGATACAATTAATGTTAGCCGGAGCTAAGTTTACAGCTTTCTAAAATCCTCACTTTATTGTGGCAATGTCAGAATGAGGCTTTGCTTTTCTTGCACACTTTAGTAAATGTGCATTGTATGATATGGATTTACATGGCCACAGTAAATTTAAAACGTGTGCAGATGTGCAAGAATGACAATATTTTATTGGTCTTCAAGCTGATATAAAAACAACATGGCAAATGAGTAATAAAATGCAATAATGCACACTAAGACACAGGCGTGTTAGCATTTTCATAGTATACATATGCACACTAATGGACATATATGGGTAAATTAACTTTTTCTGGTCCCCTTTTTTTGCCGATAGGCAGAACCTCTTCAACAATTTATTTGCAAAAAATCTCATCATTTCAGTTTTATCTCTTCATTGTCACCGTCTTCATAAACCCTCAAATGTATTAAGCGAATGAGCTCTGGGAATGGCATTTATTATTGCAAGCATGCTGATGATGCACATTATCAGTTTAACTAACACATAAACAGTCACTATAATCAGAATAACTGCAATCACATATAAATATTGTTATCCTCAATTCCTGAATATCCTGACAACCAGGCTTAGATGTCACTCAAGTTGAAATCAAAGCCATGTCATACAGTTTCTTAACATTATTCTTAACAGGGAGGGTGTGTAGAACACTCAGGGGCATATTTATACTCTGTTTGCGCTGGAATTGCATAGTTTTTTTTTACGCAATTCCGACGCAAAACTAACTCCATATTTATACTTTGGCGTTAGACGCGTCTAGCGCCAAAGTCCATGGAGTTTGCGTAATTTTTTAGCGTGGACACCTACTTTGCGTTAATGAGATGCAAGGTAGGTGTTCCCGTCTAAAAAATTGACTCCGAGGCATGTGTGCCGTATTTACACTCCCAGGCAAAATTCACGCCCGGGAGTGGGCGGATCAAAAAAAATGACGTACCGCCGCTTTTGCGCCGTTTTTTAGCGCCTGGACAAGGCAGGCGTTAAGGGACCTGTGGGCTCGGAAGGAGCCCAGAGGTGCCCTCCCATGCCCCCAGGGACCCCCCCCTGTCACCCTTGCCCACCCCAGGAGGACACCCAAGACTGGAGGGACCCATCCCAGGGACATTAAGGTAAGTTCCGGTAAGTGTTTTTTCAAAAAAAAATTGTGGCATAGGGGGGCCTGATTTGTGCCCCCCTACATGCCACTATGCCCAATGACCATGCCCAGGGGACAGGAGTCCCCTGGGCATGGCCATTGGGCAAGGGGGCATGACTCTTGTCTTTGCTAAGACAGGAGTCATTTCTATGGGGTTGGGAGTCGGAAAAAATGGCGCAAATCGGGTTGAGGCGAAAAATTTGCCTCAGCCTGACTTGCCCCATTTTTTGGCGCCCAAGCTCCATATCCCCCTACACCGGCGCTGCCTGGTGTACGTCGTTTTTTTTCACGCACACCAGGCAGCGCCGGCGACTAAAGCCGGCTAACGTCATTGATTAAATACGGCGCCCGCATGGCGCTTCAGAATGGCGTTAGCCGGCGCTAATTTTTTTGACGCAAAACTGCGTTAGTGCAGTTTTGCATCAAAAAGTATAAATATGGCCCTCAGAACCTAGAGTGCAGACCCCCACATCCTTTGGCTGCCAGGTAGATTTGTCACCTGCCCGGTTTTCTACCAGCACCGCCGGTATTTTAATGTCCCAGCCAGTACAAAAATAAGCAAAATCACCTACAGCTGGTATTTTTAGCCTTTATATGTAAATATTTTAATCACTAAATATAAATAAATAATTAAAGGCAACAAAGACAGAAGAGTCATGTTACAAATGGCTTATTTATAGTCCTATTTGGTATCATGTCCAGGCCTTTTAAAAGTCTCTTCAAACAACAAATGGCCAGTATTTTTCTCTTAGAATGGTGGCAACCCTACTTCATGGACATAATCTAAAGCCATTATGTTCTGCAAAGTTTAGTTTTCTAGACATCTAACTGATCCATAATCAGCCCTACAGACATGACCATCATGTTGGCTACTTCTAGTATCTCAGCATTGCATCTAGCCTCTTAAATGATCTGCCTGACATCATAGTTGGAAAATAGAATAGAAAACAATGTTTGTTTCAGAGATCTAGTGGCAGCTCACCATCTTTGCAGAGGGTGTACATGAGATTGTCTCGTAGCAGGGATGATGTTGTTGGAGTTAGAGATCCCAGCTCACTCCCAAGGTGGCCAGGTATAGGCTTTCATTCTGCATTTGAAATGAGCATATAGTTGTTGATGACTACATTTGTGAAAAAAACACATGAAAGGTGATGGGATGAATGCTTGCAACAAGTGTAACTACTGGTAGTCACTGGGGATAGTTTTCCAACTCATCGTTCTTTTGCCCACAAATCTACCTCAGTTTAGCCCCAGCCATATGGAAATCAATCTTAACCCTGTACCAGTAGGAACAGTCTAGCCTAAAGTTCCAGCCAAGTCCTCCCTGTTTGGGAACACAAGCAACTCAAAGACCAGTTTTTCCTGACTGAGACTCTTCCGTCCAGTGTACGTTTGTTCCATTGGCATGGTGAGCATGTTTGTGAATCACCATACCAGTGGGAAGATGGTATTCATAGGGGGATATTTAAAAACGTATAGCCTCAGAAATATTGTCACACTCATTCCTGCCCAGAAAAACACTCTGGTTGCTTTCTTTGTGGTGTTCACAAATGTGATGTTATATGTATTTAATTTACCCACTGACTCAATGTTTGACCATTGACTCCATTTTGTGCCAGTAATTCCATTTTGTCCCCTGCTGCAGTTGCAGGGCAGCACAGGTGTTTTTCCACACAAAACTTGTTTTTCTCTCCACGAGAACAGGGTCAGACTGTGCAGGAACATGTTATGGGGGTGCAGACTCACAAGGTTGAGATGATCTTATCAGAGGAATATACAGCTCTGTCTCAAAATAGGCATGTGAACTTGGCCAGCTCTTTTGCATGTTTTCGACACAGATGAAGTACAGCCGGCGTTTCATTTCATAACGGAGGGGAGGGAATTCCTAGAATTCTCTCCTTGAGTTTATTTTAAGGTATAAAAGACAGGGAGACTTGGTGCTTATAGAACTCACCTGTTGAGCGGATGCACTGGCCAGGATCTCTTGATCTCAATCGGGGATTCCTGCCTTGGCTGGTCGAAGGGTTTCCCAGTCTGTCTGGTGAGGATGATGATGTCTACCCCCATGGTGATGCATTTTAAATCATGACTGTTTAGCTTATGTATACATGCTTTGTTGATATATTGCATATTTCTTTTCAAATATTGACCTTTGATATATATTTGTTCATCTTTGTATATACACATGTTGCGCTGAATTTGAATTATATGCGCATATTATCTATTTGTGTGCCTTTTATTTGATATTTGGGAAGTGCCTTAATAAAGTCATTATTTAGACTAAGAGTGCTGCATTCTTTTGGCATTGTGGGGGTCATTCCGACCCCGGCGGGCGGCGGGCGCCGCCCGCCGGGCGGAGACCGCCAGAAGACCGCACCCCGGTCAAATGACCGCGGCGCGCATTCTGACTTTCCCGCTGGGCGGGCGGGCGACTGCCAAAAGGCCGCCCGCCCAGCGGGAAAGCCCCAGCAACGATGAAGCCGGCTCCGAATGGAGCCGGCGGAGTTGCTGGTGTGCGACGGGTGCAGTGGCACCCGTCGCGATTTTCCGTGTCTGCTAGGCAGACACTGAAAATCATTATGGGGCCCTGTTAGGGGGCCCACCGACACCCGTTCCCGCCATCCTGTTCCTGGCGGTTTTTACCGCCAGGACCAGGATGGCGGGAAGGGGGTCGGAATCCCCGCAGCGCCGCCATGGAGGATTCTTTGGGACAGGGGTAAACCGGCGGGAAAACGGCGGTTGCCCTTTTCTGACCGCGGCGGTACAGAATTGCCCATGAAGCACCGCCAGCCTGTTGGCGGTGCTTCTGCGGCACTCTGCCCTGGCGGTTGACCGCCTGTGTCTTCTTAGTTCAAGTGAGAGCAATACAGCACATCACCTCTTTTTCAGCCATAGCATGATGAGTGACATCAGGTCTGTAGTGGCTATGGGGATTGCTGTACTTTTGAGGCCTGGAAAAGACTGGGAGAGATGCTGCCACTGTCAGCTAGTGGTTCCTGGTGATATAACAGATTAGGGCAAGGTTAATTTTTGCTGAGATGCACTCCAGTTAAACCCTCCACCCCCCACATCAACAGAAAGCAGATCCAGCAAGAAGGAATTTTGTTCATCTAGAGCCATTTCTGAAGCAACAGCATATAATAGGAATAGTTCACATACACAGTGGTGACCCCATTCAAGGTCAAGTTTAGTACGGTCAGATTTCTTGATAACTCCTAAATCCACAACAATGATGTATTTCATCAGAAGCCAAAGGTTGAGGCCACTGGCAAACCCAAAGGGGCATTTAGTATCCAGAAAACTGTTGCCTATTTGAGATAGAGATACAATGAGCGATGAAGGGCACAGTGTGGTGCTGCAGTGGAGGAGCAGACAAACAATGTGGGCAGTAATGATTCAATCCACTGTTAGGTGGCAAGGCAGCAGAAGAACCTGCTCTGGTAGAGGGCCCCAGCCTTGGGATTGACATAGATTTTGGAGCAGACATTGGTGTGCTGGTGATTTGGGGCAGAGTAGCATGCTTGCACTGGGAGGAGTGATTGCATGTCACCAGATCAGGACACTTAGGCCCTCATTACGACCCTGGCAGTCGGTGATAAGGTGGTGGTAATACCGCCAACAGGCCAGTGGTAATTACCCACAAAGTATGACCATGGTGGAAAGATCTCCGAAAGACAGCCAATGTACCACACCGACCGCCAGGGCGGAAACAACAGGCACCATGGCAGTAGCCACCTACAGCCAGGCTGAAGTCAAAGTTCTGCCCACCATATTACAACAACAAAATCCGCCACCTTTTCCAGGGCGGTACCAACGACATCAAAAGCCTGGCGGAAACTGAGCTCAGAAGTGAAAGGACTCACCATTGGAGACACAGGGAAGAACCATGTCGCCATGGAACCCGAACTGCATGTAGTTCCAATGATATTCTATGCTCTGCTCCACCATGAAAACCAACGCCCGCTAAGACGACGGCGGTGAGTACAGCCGCCTAGCACACAAGAGTGGGAGGGAGGAAAACGACAGTGACACGCACACGCTCCACACACACCCCAGACATACACACCATACACACAACCAGATGCACAAGAAAACAATTTAACCCCCTAAATCGGCATAATAATGCAAGGACAAAAACATTTACCAAAGTGAGTGTGATAATATCAACACAGTTATAAAATAATAAGTTAGGCAATGTAACAGATATTTACAAATGTACAGAACAAGGGACACTGCCCAGTCCTCAGTTTGCGTGGGACACATGGCCAGGGGCCAAAGTCCAAGGCCCCACTTGTCACCTGCATCAACACGGAGAGAACACTGCAGGGGCATCAGTTGGCAAATAGGCAAAAACCTCAGGAGGAGAGGGGGACCTCAGTCGGGAGTGGAAACAAGACCACTGGTTCTGGAGGGGGCACCATGCCCTGTGCTTGGTCCTGGGGAGCGCAAGGCCACAGTCTCCAGAGTGGGTGAATACCCCACTGGTTCTGGAGGGGGCAACATGCCCTTTGCTTGGTCCTGGGAGTGCAAGGCCACAGTCTCTGGAGTGGGTGAATACCCCCTGGTTCTGGAGGGGGCAACATGCCCTTTGCTTGGTCCTGGGAGTGCAAGGCCACAGTCTCTGGAGTGGGTGAATACCCCACTGGTTCTGGAGGGGGCAACATGCCCTGTGCTTAGTCCTGGGGAGTGATAGGCCACAGTCCCTGGAGTGGGTAACTTGCCCACTTGTTCTGGAGTGGGAAACATGCCCTGTGCTTGGTCCTGGGGAGTGATAGGCCACAGTCTCTGGAGTAGGTGTCTTGCCCACTGGTTCTGGAGGGGGCAACATGCCCTGTGCCTGGCCCTGGGGAGTGCAAGGCCACAGTCTCTGGAGTGCGTGAATACCCCACTGGTTCTGGAGATGGCAACATGCTTTGTGCTTGGTCCTGGGGAGTGACAGAACACAGTCCCTGGAGTGGGTGACTTGTCCACTGGTTGTGGAGGGGGCAACATGCCCTGTGCTTGGTCCTGGGGACTGATAGGCCTGTCTCTGGAGTGGGTGACCTATCCACTGGTTCTGGAGTGGGCAACGTGCCCTGTGCTTGGTCCTGGGGAGTGACAGGCCACAGTCTCACGAGTGGATGTCTTGACCACTGGTTCTGAAGGGGACAGGCCACACAGTAGCCCATGGAGGCAGGATTACTTTGCGTCCACCGGCGGTGACAACTGCACTGTGGTGGTGCCAGTGGTGGTGGGAGGCTCCTGCACATCCCCTGCACCATTCGATGGATGACTGTGGTGGTGCTGGTGGTGGTGGGAGGCTCCTGCACATCCCCTGCACCCTTGGATGGATGCACAACCATGGTTGGTGGGGGGGGCTCTGTGACAGCTGCTGGTGCAGGCTCCTGGCACTTCTTGCCTGCTGGTACAGGCTTCTTGCCCTTTTGGGTGGCAGGTGCAGGCTCCTTGCCCTTTTGGGTGGCAAGTGCAGACTCCTTGCCCATCTTGCCTGCTGCTGTAGGCTACTTGCTCTTCTTGCCTGCTGGTGCAGGATCCTTGCCCTTTCGTGTGGCTGGAGTAGGCTCCTTGCCCTTCTTGCCTGCCGGTGCAGGCTCCTTCCCCTTTAGGCAGGCTGGTGCAGGCTCCTTCCTCTTCAGTAAATGTGGCCTTGATCCCTTTCCACCATGAGTAGGTGCAGATGAAAGTGGGCCCGTGTCCTGTGTGGCTGAGGTGCTTGGTTGGGTTCTTCCTACCCTGGCCATACGTGCAGGATGGGGAAGGGGTAGGGAAGAGGTCAATGGTGTAGAGGAAAAGTTTCTTAGGGACATTGGGATGGGAAGAGGGAGAAGGAATCGGAGTGAAGGATGAGGGAGTGGTTGTTGGAAGTGTTTGTCTGCTGGATTTGGGTGCAGGTGCATGAGCCGTATGCTGTTGTGGGGTGGATGGCTGTTGGGTGTCTAAGTGCTTGCGTTTGTGTACTTTAGGAGGTGGGGACAGACACAGTGGGAGAGGACACAGGGGACGTGTGCATGGATGTTGTGGAGGTGTCTGCCAGTGAGGTGTGTGTTCTGCTTGGTGTGGTGATGATGCTGGTAGTAGATGATGATGTAGTGCATGCAGGTGTGAATGTGGAAGTGGCTGGGAGGGAGGTGGTGGAGGTGGAGAGAGTGGAAATAGTGGATGATGTAGTGTCTGCAAATGAATGGTGTTTGTGTGAGTGCCTGTGGGATGAAGTGTGGTGCTTGTGATTGCTTGCACCACTTTTGGGTGTTGCCTTGGGTGCATGCTCGTCTGTATGTGTGTCTGGGATGGGTTGGGGTTGAGGAGAATGGGACTGGGTGGTGGAAGTTGGAGGGGGACGGTAGAAACAGGGATAATGGCTGCCATCAGAGAGGAGGCCAGAGCCTGAATCGATCTCTGTTGGGCCGCCAATCCAGTGTGAATTCCCTCCAGGAATGCGTTAGATTGTTGCATCTGGGCTGCCAACCCCTGGATGGCATTCACAATGGTTGACTGCCCTACAGAGATGGATCTCAGGAGGTCAATGGCCCTCTCACTCAGGGCAGCAGGGCTAACTGGGGCAGGGCCTGAGGTACCTGGGGCGAAGGAGATGCCCACCCTCCTGGGTGAGTGGGCACGGGCAACTCGATGAGGGGCTGTTGGGAGGGCAGTGCTGATACAGGGGTGGTGGCTGTACCTGTAGCTGGGGTGGTCACAGAAGTGTCCACCACCATCAGGGAGCTTCCATCGGAGGAGGTATTTGTGTCTGAAGTGTTCCCTCCAGTCTCCACCTCTCGCCCTCTGTCCCACTGGTGTCCCCAGCGTCAGTGGACTCTGCCTCCTGGGTCCTGTGGGATGAAGCTCCCTCCGTCGCCGGTGCCTCTGCTTTTCCGCCAGATGATGCTAACGGACATAAGGACAGGATGACAAAACAAACAAGCATTTGCAATGCAACAGGTCTTGCATTTCTCCGAGTTAGAGCTATTAGCAGTTGTAAACTCCCAACCTGACTTTTCTTGCCACATTAACCCTGTCGGCAAACGTGCAATTATCTACCTAACAGGCAAAAGTGCAATTAACTATGTAACAGGGTCAATGTCATGCAAAGCGCTCGACTTCTGCCAAGCGAGATTGCTGTGCGAAAAAAGATAAAAAGTAGTCCACAAACCGGACGGAAAACAGCCTTGCATGTTTTCAGTACTTAGTCGCTGCGCTCGAGGAGGGCTAACTACCGGAAAAGGCATGACGTATGCATGCCTTCCACTAATGAAACCAAGCAGATTTTGAAAGGCAAACCCACGAACCATTGAAAGACACTGACGTGACATGGGCGGGGCTCCGAGCCCTTTTCTAACTACTAATGCATCTCGCAAGTGAAACGCATGCGCAAGCACATGCGACGCAGGCTCGACCCTAAAAAAGGTGTTCCATGTGGGTTGGGGCATTGGGCCTCCGGCAGTGAGCGCATGTCCGACTTCCCAAGGGGATCCTGTGCAGGTGCGATTAAGAGCAGCAGGCTCCGGGCGGTGGGCTTTGTGAGCAGAAGAGAGCTGAAACTGCAGCTTTTCCTGCCTACGGTCATACCACCCTGAATGCGCCTGATCTCGTAAAGTAAGCAGGGGCAGGCCTGGTTAGTACTTGGATGGGAGACCACCTGGGAATACCAGGTTCTGTAGGCATTTTGCCTCTCGCAGACACTAGGTGCTGTACGTCTTAGCTCAATTACACAGCTTCCTCGCTAATTTCATTTTCCACTTTTTATTTCCTGCACTCCTTTTTTCTTGTCTTAAAAAAATAAATAAAAAAGAACAGCAATAACACTAAAATACACACTTTCCAAAGGAAAACTTACAATTATTCTGCACTTTACACTCAGCCCAAAATGAAGAAAACACTTGCTCCACGACGGGCAAAGTGATCCCTAGCTAAGGCTTTGCTTTCTTGCGGTAAGCATATGCATAAGGTCTTAAGACCAGATCTCACTTCTTGTGATGTAATTTCCTGTCAGGTCATAGGTTGTGATTCCACTACCTGTGATTCCAGGTGCATTTTCACATGCCGTGGTGTCATGTACCATGATGTCGCTTGCATAGTGTCTAACTTGGTCAGTCCCACCACTTATTTTCTTTAAGACTTGTGCAATGAATAAGCCTTAGCCCCCAAGAAATACTGCTTGAGCCCACTCTTGGCAACCAAATGGAAACAATCAGCACAGCGTGTCGGAAATGTGATAAAACGACAATGATGTATTCGTTGTGGAAGAATGAGTTGCAGACACTAGTGTAACAGAGTCCAAAAGCAGAGCATTCCAGAAACAGGGAATAAAAAGAGGAAGGTTGTGGACAATTTGAGTTGTTGTAAAAGCATTCCAAAGCATTTTCCGGCATTTTATGGCACTGTAACAGGTGTCATTACCTCAACGATCCATTTATTGAGCACATAAAGAAAGGGTGAGCAGGGCGTGTGCAGAATAAAACCTGTTGAACATAGGAAAACATCCCAGCAGAGAGCACATTACTCACTTTTGCGTCCTAAGCATTAAATTACAGACCTCTGTCTCTGTTAGTTTCACTTGTATTGTAAGAAGGGGCATTATTTTGCATGTTGTTTCAGAAAGGAGTCCATGATGAAAGACCGGATTTTTTCAACAACTCCTAAATACTTTCTGTGGGACCCTGGTTTGACAAAGGTAAAGAAAAGACTGGCCACCCTCTGCCTGTAAGGCATGGCAAATATGTTGCAGATGGCACTTACAGAGTGACCGAGCTTCTCCATT